>NC_080742.1:83117034-83420064 GCF_020826845.1 Diceros bicornis minor | reverse complement strand
GAAGCGCAAAGCAAGCCAAGTACCAGCTACTCATGATGGTATAATGTTCTGGAATTGGTGTCACTGGGTCTCAAAGTTCAAAAAACACGCAGGACACACAGACATCAATGGGAGTTGGTCCAAAAGGGAACACTGAGAAAAACAATATGTTTGATGAGGGAGAAGACAGACCTGATCTGAGCTGAGACAGAAAAGCTAAGGTCAGAAGAAAGTCAAAAAATGACCGATAACCATTCTATAGGTAAGAGAAATAAGGTGAGTTTACTTGAGCCAGAGTGAGGATTATAACCCCAGAAGGCCTGAGAAAGCGTTCCAGAGAAGCATGGTTTTCAGTACAGTCTTACATCTTTTTTTTTTTTTTAATATTTTAATTGATGTCATAGTAGTTTATAACATTGTGAAATTTTTGTTGTACATTATTGTTTGTCATTCACCATTTAAATGTGTCCATTCACCCCTTGTGCCCACCCCCAAGCCCCTTCTCCCTGGTAACCACCAAACAGTTCTCTCTGTCCCAGTGTTAGTTTATCTTCCATATATAAGTGAAGCAATGTGTTGTTTGTCTTTCTCTGGTTTATTTCGCTTAACATCATATCCTCCAGGTCCATCCATGTTGAGTTGTTGCAAATGGGACGATTTTCCTTTTCTTATGGCTGAGTATTATTCCATTGTATGTATATCCTACATCTTTATCCAATCATCAGTCGAGGGACACTTGGGTTGCTTCCACTTCTTGGCTATAGTGAATAATGCTGCAGTGAAGATAGGGGTGCATAGGTCTCTTTGGATTGTTGATTTCAGATTCTTTGGGTAAATACCCAGTAGTGGAATAGCTGGATCATAAGGTATTACTATTTTTAATTTTTTGAGGAATCTCCATAATGTTTTCCATAGTGGATGTGCCAGTTTGCATTCCCACCAGCAGTGAATTAGGGTTCCAATTCTCCACAACCTCTCCAACATTTGTTATTTTTTGTCTTGGTGATTATAGCCATTCTAACAGGTGTAAGGTGATATCTTAGCATAGTTTTGATTTGCATTTCCCTGATGATTAGTGATGTTGAACATCTTTTCATGTGCCTATTGGCCACTGTATATCTTCTTTGGAAAAATGCCTGTTCATATTCTCTGACCATTTTTTGATTGTGTTGTTTGTTTTTTTTCTTGTTCAGTTACGTAAGTTCTTGATATTTTATGGAGGTTAAACCCTTGTTGGATATATGCTTTGAAAATATTTTCTCCCAGGTGGTGGGTTGTCTTTTCATTTTGATCCTGGTTTCATTTGCCTTGTAGAAGCTCTTTAGTCTGATGAAGGCCCATTTGTTTATTTTTTCTTTTGTTTCCCTTGTCTGAGTAGACATGGAATTAGAAAAGATCCCTCTAAAACTGATGTCAAAGAGTGTACTGCCTATGTTTTCCTCTGGGAGTTTTATAGTTTCAGGTCTTATCGTCAAGTCTTTGATCCATTTTGAGTTAATTTTGTGTATGGTGAAAGAAAATTTCATTCTTTTGCACGTGGCTGTCCAGTTTTCCCAGCACAATTTATTAAAGAGATTTTCCTTTCTCCGTTGTATGTTTTTAGTTCCTTTGTTGAAGATTAGCTGTCCATAGATGTGTGGTTTTATTTCTGGGCTTTCAATTCTGTTCCATTGATCTGTGTGTCTGTTTTTGTACCAGTACCATGCTATTTTGATTATTATAGCTTTGTTGTATATTTTGAAGTCAGGGATTGTGATGCCTCCAGCTTTGTTCTTTTTTCTCAAGATTGCTTTAGCTATTCGGGGTCTTTTGTTGCCCCACAAAAATTTTAGGATTCTTTTTTGTATTTCTGTGAAGAATGTCATTGGGATTCTGATCGAATCTGTAGATTGCTAGAGGTAGTATGGACATTTTAACTATGGTTATTCTTCCAATCCATGTGCATGGATATCTTTCCATTTCTTTATGTCATCATCGATTTCTTTCAGTGTCCTATAGTTTTCATTGTATAGGTCTTTCACCTGCTTGGTTAAATTTATTCCTAGATATTTTATTCTTTTTGCTGTGATTGTAAATAGGATTGTCTTCTTGAGTTCTCTTTCTGTTAGTTTGCTATTAGAGTATAGAAATGCAACTGATTTTCGTAAGTTGATTTTGTACCCTGCAACTTTGCTGTAGTAATTGATTATTTCTAATAGGTTTCCCATGGATTCTTTAGGGTGTTCTATATATAAAATCATGTCATCTGCAAACAGAGAGAGTTTCACTTCTTCATTGCCTATTTGGATTTCTTTTATTCCTTTTTCTTGACTAATTGCTCTTGCTGGAACCTCCAATACTATGTTGAATAGGAGTGGCGAGAGTGGGCACCCTTGTCTTGTTCTTGTTCTCAGAGGGATGGCTTTCAGTTTTTCCCACTGAGTATGATGTTGGCTGTGGGTTTGTCATATATGAACTTTATTATGTTGAGGTACTTTCCTTCTATACCCATTTTGTTGATAGTTTTTATCATAAATGGATGTTGGAGCTTCTCAAATGCTTTCTCTGCATCTACTGAGATGAACATTCCTCATTCTGTTGATGTGGTGTATCACGTTGATTTATTTGCTGATGTTGCACCATCCCTATGTCCCTGGTATAAATCCCATTTGATCATGGTGTATGATCTTTTTAATGTATTGCCGTATTTGGTTTGCCAATATTTTGTTGAGGATTTTTGCATCTATGTTCATCAGTGATACTGGCCTTTAATTTTCCTTCTTTGTATTGTCCTTGTCTGGCTTTGGTATCAGGGTGATTTTGGCCTCATAGAATGTGTTAGGAAGTGTTCCATCATGTTCAATTTTTTGGAATAGTTTGAGAAGGATAGGTATTAAATCTTCTTTGAATGTTTGGTAAAATTCTCCAGAGAAGCCATCTGGTCCTGGACTTTTATTTTTTGGGAGGTTTTTGATTACTGTTTCACTCTCTTTACTTCTGATGAGTCTATTCAGATTCTCTATTTCCTCTTGATTCAGTTTTGGGAGGTTGTATGAGTCTAAGAATTTATCCATTTCTTCTAGATTATCCAATTTGTTGGCATATCGTTTTTCATAGTATTCTCTTATAATCCTTTGTATTTCTGTGGTATCCGTTGTAATTTTTCCTCTTTCATTTCTAATTTTATTTATTTTAGCCTTCTCTCGTTTTTTCTTGGTCAGTCTGGCTAAGAGTTTGTCAATTTTGTTTATCTTATCAAAGAACCAGCTCTTTGTTTCATTGATCCTGTCTACTGTTCTTTGGTTTCAGTTTCATTTATTTCTGCTCTAATTTTTATCATCTCCCTCCTTCTGCTGACTTTGGGCTTTGTTTGTTCTTTTTCTAATTCTGTTAGGTGTAGTTTAAGATTGCTTATTTGGGATTTTTCTTGTTTGTTAAGGTGGGCCTGTATTGCTATGAGTTTCCCTCTCAGGACTGCTTTTGCTGCATCCCATATGAGTTGGTATGATGTATTTTCATTTTCATTTGTCTCCAGATGTTTTTTGATTTCTCCTTTAATTTCATCAATGACCCATTTGTTGTTCAGTAGCATGTTGTTTAGTCTCCACATCTTTGTCACTTTTTCAGCTTTTTTCTTGTAGTTGATTTCTAGTTTCATAACATTATGGTTGGAAAAGATACTTGTTATGATTTCAGTCTTCTTAAATTTATAAAGGCTTACCTTGTTTCCCAACATATGGTCTGTCCTTGAGAATATTCCATGTGCACTTGAGAAGAAAGTGCAATCTGATGTGTTTAGATGGACTGCTCTCTACATATCTATTAAGTCCCTCTCATCTAGTTTATCATTTAATTCCACTCTTTCCTTATTGACTTTCTGTCTGGATGATCTATCCATTGATGTAAGTGGGGTGTTAAGATCTCCTACTATTATTGTGTTTTTGTTAATATCTCCTTTTAGGTTTGTTAATAGTTGCTTTATGTACTTGGGTGCTTCTATGTTGGGTGCATATATATTTATAAGTGATATGTCTTCTTGGTGGAATGTCCCTTTTATCATTATATATTGCCCCTCCTTGTTTCTCATTACCTGTTTTATCTTGAAGTCTCCTTTTTCTAATATAAGTATGGCAACACCTGCTTTCTTTTGTTTGCCATTAGCTTGGAGTATTGTCTTGCATCCTTACACTCTGAGCCTGTGTTTGTCTTTAGAGCTGAGACGTGTTTCCTGGAGGCAGCATCTTGTTGGATCTTGTTTATTTATTTATTTATTTTTGAGGAAGATTAGCTCTGAGCTGACATTCGTTGCCAACTCTCCACTTTTTTGCTGAAGAAGCTTGGCTCTGGGCTAACATCCGTACCTATATTCCACTACTTTATATGGGACATTACCACAGCATGTCTTTGATATGTGGTCCGTAGGTCTGCCTCTAGGATCTGAACTGGCAAACCCTGGGCCACCAAAGTGGAGCTTGCGAACTTAACTGCTACGCCACCAGGCTGGCCCCAGATCTTGTTTTTTAATCCATCCCACCACTCTGAGTCTTTTGATTGGAGAATTCAATCCATTTACATTTAGAGTGATTATTGATATGTGAGGGCTTAATGTTGCTATTTTATCATTCATTTTCTAGTTCTTTTGCATTTGTTTTGTTTCTCATCCCAATTCAGTTTGGTAGTTCACTATGATGGTTTTCTTAGTTTTCTCTTTATTTATCATATATGTCTCTGTTCTGATTATTTGTTTAGTGGTTACCATGAGGTTTGTATAAAAAAATCTCGTAGATGAGATAGCCCATTTTCTGACGGCCTCTTATTACCTTTGACTAAGTTGATTCCATCGCTACCCTCTTCCCCTTCAAAATTATTGTTGTCATAACTATTCCATCTTGTGTTGTGAGCTTGTGTTTAAAGTAATGAGGTTATATTTATTTTTGATGTTTTCCTTCCCTTAATCTTTGATGTTATAATTGATTGTTTGCTAACCTATTCTGATAGAAAGCTGCAATTTATCTGACTTTGTCTACCTATTTTTTCCTTGCTCAAAGCTTTCTATCCTCTTTCTCAATTTTTTTCCAGGCATGAGGGCATTCTTGAGCATTTCTTGTAGTTGGGGTCTTGTGGCAATGAACTCCCTTAGCTTTTATTTATCTGGGATAGTTATTATTTCTCCATCATATCTGAAGGATATTTTTGCTGGATAGAGTATTCTTGGCTGAAAGTTTTTCTCTTTCAGAATTTTGAATATATCATTTCACTCTCTCCTAGTCTGTAAAGTTTCTGCTGAGAAATCTGCTGAGAGCCTGATTGGAATTCCTTTGTACTTTATTCTTTTTTGTCTTACTGCCCTTCATATTTTTTCTTTGTCATTGACTTTCCCCAGCTTTACTATTATATGCCTTGGAGAGGGTTTTTTTTGTTGTTGTTGATATCTTTAGAAGATCTATTGACTTCATTTACTTGTATTTCCAGCACCTTCCCTGGGTTTGCAAAGTTCTCATCTATTATTTCTTTGAACCAGGTCTCTGCTCCTTTTTCCCTCTCTTCTCCCTCTGGAATACCTATAATCCTTATGTGGCATTTCCTAATTGAGTTGGATATTTCTTGGAGAATTTCTTCATTTCTTTTTAGTCTTAGTTCTCTTTCCTCCTCTGTCTGGAGCACTTCTGCATTCCTATCCTAAACAATGCTAATTCTTTCCTCCATATTTTCAACCCTGTTCTTGTAAGATTCCAGATCCTTCTTTATGTCCTACATTGTGGTTTTCATCTCCAACATTTCTGATTCATTTTTCTTTACAGTTTCAATCTCTTTTGTGAAGAAGCTCCTGATTTCATTGAATTGTCTGTCTGTATTTTCTTGTAATTCATTGAGCTTTTTTATGATAGCTATTTTGAATTCTCTGTCATTTAGGTTATAAATTTCTGTGCCTTCAGGGTTGATTTCTGGGTGCTTGTCATTTTCCTTCTGGTCTGGAGATTTATTATATTTTTGCATAGTGCTTGAGGGTATGGGTTTATTTTTCCTCATCCCGAAAATATCTGGTCACAGTTTCCACCTGCTGCCACTAGGTGGGGGTCAAGAGCTGTGTATTCTGAACCCACCGCAGTCTATGGGTTCTCTGGACAACCCGCTGAGGTGAAGCATGGCTGACGTGAAGCGCGGCTGTGCTGAAGTCGCTGAAGCTGAGGTGCTGCTTAAGCTGAGGTGCCGCTGAGGTAAAGCACTGCTGAGCTGAGGCTGATGAGCAGCTGAGCTGAGGCTGACGTGCGGCTGAGTTGAAGTGCTGGGCGGAGTGGGGAGGGGCGCTTACTTTCGCTTCCTGATCCCAGGGTCGTCTCATTCTTCCCTTGCTATCTTCTCTCCTGCGGTGCTAGCTCGATGAAGGCACCCCCGCAAGAGTTCTGTTCCCTCCACGAGGGAGTTCCCCATGGGCTGAGCGGGCACTTGGAGAGCAAAGTTTTCCTGTGGAGGGCTGCCTCTTCCCCCTCGAGAGCCATGCGGTTTTGGTCTCAGAGTCGCTGTCATTGGGGAAGGAGGAGGTTTCTCCTTACCTCCTTCCACTTCCTGTGGGGGTTCTAGCACCTCCACCTTCGCATGCAAGGCTTCAAGGGTCTCTCAGATGTCTTTTTTGTTGTGTGAATGTCCTCTATTGCTATATGAATGACCTTTCTGTTGTATCATGGGGGGGGGAAGTCTATGGGGTAAATCTCACTCTGCCATGATGCTGACGTCACTTTCCAGTCTGACAGCTTTTTAGAAAAAAGTATATGTGATTCATCATTGACCAAAATGTTGTTATGTGGTGCATGACTGTATTCATTTGAGTGAAGGATCTTATGGACAAATGGGTGTTAAATTGTTCCCCAATCCTCTCGGATTGTTTTTGCCATCTTTTAGACAATTAATTCTGTTGTGGAAAAATATGTTGAGGTGGTTAGCATTAGAACTAATGTTTAAGTTACTTTTAATGCTCTTCGAAATTTAACAATCATTGTTAGCAATGGGTAAAATATTAGCACATATTGTGTTAGTAATTCTAGAAAAAGGACTGGTCTAGGATTGGAGATAAAACTGTAAGTTGCAAATGACTGAAAACCCAAATCAAATTGGTTTAAGCCAAAAAGAGAATTTACTAGCTGAAGTGTATGGCTAGATATATGGATTCAAATATCCCTGGGAACCAGTCTTTCTCCATCTCAGCTCTGTTCTCCATGTTAGCTTCCTTCTCAGGCTCTGTATAGTTGTGAAATGGCTGCCAGCAGCTATAGAGAAGCATCCTCCAGGTTCAAGTTTAGTGAGGAAAAGAGAATGCCTCTCTCCCCAAAGTCCCAGCAAAAGTCTTATTGCATCTCATTGGCTCTAACTGGGCCCCATGCCCATCACTAATCCAACCAAGGCTGTGGCCAGGAGTCTGCAGTGCTCCAACTGCCCCACACCCTCCTGCAGGGCAGCCACGGGGCAAAGTAAACTCTGCCGGGAGCACACGGACTGGTTGCTGTGGATCAGGATGGTTCCCAAGAGGAAAATGAGAGAAAGCTAAATGGATTCTGAATGGCAAAACCAAAAGCTGCACCCACAGTTTAGTTTGACCTACTCCTAGAAGCTCTGCTGGCCTTCTTCATGCTTGTTGTTAGGTGTGATTTGCCTCACGGCAGTGTCTTGGCACATTTCCTCCTACAACAGCCAACTGCCCATTTATGTGACCTCAGTGAAGAAAAGGTCTAAGTCAAGCCTATTTGCTTATCCTACTCCACACATGACGATGGTGCATCCAAGGGGCCATCATGCATCGTATACGGAGAAGCCCAATGCTTTTCTCCTACCAAAGTGCCTGGAGCCTGAGGAATTGCCGTAAATTTGGGATTAGAAGTTTATGTTTGAAAATGTAATGGAAGAGTTTTAACTCCATCATGTGCTTGAGGAAAGATCATAGGTTCCCAGAGAAACCTCATATTCTTAAAACAAATTCCTCTCATTGCTTGAGCTAATTACCAGAACTAGATTTCTGTAACTCAAAACACAGAGTCATAAATAATTCATGTAAATGTATTGGGTGTGTCGGGGGAAGAGGGAGAATCTCCCTCAGCCCTTTTCCTTAAGGTTCTTATGGCTGGCCAAATAATTAACAAGACAGGTTAGCAGGAGAAAATAATACCAAGTTTAATAACATGTATACATGGGAGAAACTCAGAAATGAGCAACTCGTCTCTCTGTCTAAGCTGCTTGCTTAAGTATTGCAGCTAAAGGCGAGGAGCGTGTTGGGGGCGGGTAGTGGCCTGGGACTTCAGAGGGCAGGAAGACAATTCTTTTCAGGGTCATCTATAGATATGTGGTCAGGGAGAGACAGAGTTTTTGATAAAAGAGGCTTGGTGCCTTTCCTATTGTAACCTCTATCCTACATTATCTTTACAGCCATCATGATAGAAGATCTGTTCTAGGAAGGAGCCACCATGTCAAATTCTTTAGGCAGTTAGTGGGGGAGGTCAAATGTCCTCAGAGAAAACAACCAAGGTAAAGAGATATATTTCAGGGTGGCCAAATCTTGGTCTCCCACAGGTGTATATTGCAAACCTCGGGCTGGTGTGTGTATGGGGTGTCAGGATGATTCCAGCTGCAGCAGGAGGGCGAGGCCAGCAGCTGGGGCAGCTGAGGCTGTGGCACAGTTATGGGGTACCACAGTGGCTTTAGTGTGAGAGATGGTGGCAGAAGCTAGGTCAGGCCAATGAGTGGAGAGACCACCATATGTGGAAGTGACTTCTGAGGGGCGGTAGGTGGAAGACAAGGAACAGTGCTGGCTTTGCTCCTCACCTGAGCTGCTGAGGGAGGTGGAGACTATACAGACAGCAGCAATGACCACAAGCCACAGGGTGAACTCAGAAAGGACTTGTGCAAAGAACCTGTCCAAAGAACAAGCACCAGCCCAAGAGTCGCAATATACACCCAACACATTCACATTAATTATTTATGACTCTATGTTTTGAGTACAGAAATCTAGTTCTGGTAATTATCTCAAGCAATGAGAGGAATTTCTTTAAAGAATATGGGAGCCCTCTAGGAACCCATGATCTTTCCTCAAACACAAGATGGAGTTAAAACTCTTCCATTACATTTTCAGACATAAACTTCTAATGAAACAAAGAGTGTCAGGCCCAGAAGAGAGGACTTGAAGATGAAGAGTGAGGAAGCTTCTAGAACACATTGAACAGGCAGCCAAACGAAGTGGCTAACAGTAGACCATCCTTGTGATTTACCTCAATTGTGGAGCTAACCCTGCATCATCTTTCCTCACACTCTAGGGGAGTTTAATTGTACACCTAAACAATTGAGAGGGAGGGGAAAGGGCAAAGCCAAGAAAGGCAGGATCTTCAGTGTGGGGAGGACAGCATCTTGGAGAAGTCCCCTTCTTCCGTGTTACACCAAAAGGTGACAGAGAAAAGAGCTGTCCACCATGAACCCAACTTTGCCCATGCCCACAGGTCTGTGAGGGTGGAGCTTGTGGTGGACAGTGCAGGCAGCCCCTTGCTCTGATTCTCACCAGCCAGGCCCTCCTGTAGCAAGGAAGTTTGTGCTGCTCACTGTGGAGATCCACTTGAATATTAGCACCTGCTCTCTGTCCTCACTTTGTAACTTGCCCAGCCCAGGAACTGCACATTTTGTGTGTTCAGGGGAACCCAACATACACAGGAGTCCATGCCCTCCTGAAGCTAAGCAGTCTCACATTCACTTCTGAGGTGAACTTGGGGCCCCTGGGTGCCATTTGTAGAGGATCTATGTTTCCTCTCAGGGATAGCATGGGGAAGCCCCTCTGTGTCCACACTCTGTGAGCCATCTCCCCCGGAGCCTTGTCTTTCCATTCTCCAGACCCAGAGGGTTTGCATGTCTCCGTTCAGCATCTCCTTGATGCCTGCAGGCTGTGGAACAAGACTGTCTGGGTTTGAATCTCAGCTCCTTTGTTTGCCATGAACCTCAGGCACATAGCTTAACCCATTAACACTTGAATTTCTTAATCTATACAATAAGGATGTGAATGCTAGTTTGTCATGAACATTAAATAAGATAATACAAAAGAGTTGTAGCAAGTGTACATAGTTAAGTGTTGGCAAGAGATTCTCGCATATTGAGATATATTGGGTAACTCTTCAGGTTCAAAACTCATTCAGCTTGTACTAAAAAGCCAGACTTATGGCCTAGCAAATGTACATTGTTCCTCTTCTTAACCATTAAAATAAGAATGCATTCTCTTACTATAAGAATCCCCTCCTATGCCCTATTGTTAACACCAGTATTGGTAAGGCTCAGATTAGTCCCTTTCCTGACATCAGGGTAATGTTGACCTGCTAATTTGCAACTGAATACCTCTTTGCAATTTTGATGAAAATGTATCCTGGGTGTGTTTAACATTTTGGTCAATGATGGATCACATATACAACAGTGGTCCCATAAGATTAGTACCATATAGCCTAGGCATGCAGTAGGCTTTACCATCTAGGTTTGTTATTGCACCAGGTCTGTTTTTGCCCACTACCTAGAAAACCAAACACTGAGACGATGGGATTGCAGCAGAGAGAGAGCGGGTTTATTAATCACAAGGCAGCCAAGTGAGGAAACGGGACAATGAATCTCAAATCTGCTTCCCCAAAAATAGGGACTCAGGGATATTTATGGGGTAGGGGGCAAGGCGGTCTGAAACGATTGGAGGTGAGGAGAGATGTGGTAGTTGATGATCTGTACAAGTGTAGTCAGGCTTCATGCCTCTTTGTAGGACACATGTTCACAGAATGGTGGCATTAGCATGCCCTGAGGGTGGAGTTTTAACCTCTTGACATCAAAAAGTCTCTTATAGGACATATGTCTGTGTGGGCCCAGTTGATGTTTGGTGGTCTCAACTGGACTGAAGTGGACAAGGGGTTCCAATTCCTGAAAAAAATGGCTCAAACACCCATTACCAAAGTGACCCAGGCTCCAGGGAGATGTTATCCATAGGAACCTAGTGTGAGTCAGATAGGATATTGCCTAAACAGTACAGTTAACAATGGGTAAGTTTATCATGCAGATTTAAGTCCTTGCCTTCTGTTCTGATAAGTTACTAGGTAAGGTCATCCTCCCCCTTCTTCCTGGTACAAGGAAGAAGATACCTTTACAAATGGAGATTTCCTTTACAAATGTAAATGTTTCTTACAAATGGAAAGCAGAACTAAGAATGGGCTTAGCAAGGACCCTCCCAGATACCTGGAGATGTCTATGGTGATGGCCTGTTCTGGGGGAAGATCTCCCATCCCAAACTCTTTTGGTCAGTTAATGGGGGTGGGGGTCAAAGTGTCTTTCAGGCAGAGACATATTTTGAGGTGGCCAATTCTGATACCCCATAGTTACCAGCTGCTTAATCATCAATGGCTAACTGTTTGCCAGTTTCAGGTTTGTGTAAGTATACTCTGTGATGTTTTGTAGGGGGAAGAGGGAGAATCTCCCTCTGCCCTTTTCCTTAAGGTTCTTATGGCTGGCCAAATAATTAACAAGACAGGTTAGCAGGAGAAAATAATACCAAGTTTAATAACATGCATACATGGGAGAAGGCAGGGACACTGTGTTTCTCAACACAATAGCAGAAATTCTCGTCTTAAATACCATGTTCAGCCAATGACAAAGGAGGATTTTGGGGGTGGGGGGAGTCAGTTACAGGAGATTGCCACTAAAGCACAGTAAACAAGAGTAAGGTTTATTATGCAGCTTTAAGGCCTCAACTTCCACATTGATAAGCCTCTAGAAATGAGGCCATCCCCCTCTCTTCTCAAAACAGAGAGGGAGATACCTTTACAAATGGAGATTTCCCTTATAAATGTAAATGATTGTCTGGCAACTCCTCGCAGGGCCATCCAGAGAATGTGGCCAGAGAGACAGAACTTCTGATAAGAGGGGCTTGTTGGTGCCTTTCCTATTGTAACATTTACCCTACGTTATCTTTACAACCATCATGATAGATCTGTTCCAGGAAGGAGCCACCATGTCAAATTCTTTAGGCAGTTAGTGGGGGAGGTCAAATGTCCCTAGAGAAAACAACCAAGGTAAAGAGATAGATTTCAGGGTGGCAAAATCTTGATCTCCCACAGTTTGCACAACAACGATACCACCTAAGGACGCATCTTTCAGAATGTGTCTCCATTGGTAAGCAATGCATGGCTGTACCTATTTTCATATACTCTTGATCTGAAAGGTCAAGAAACCAACATTAACCTTGGAGAGCAGGGTTTTCTAACAACTTCTTTATAGAGCCCTGGCTTGTTTCTTGTTTCGCCAGAGATTGGAGTTGTAGAATTTTAGGTTTGGATTTGCAAAATTATTTACTTCAAATTTTGATATGTGCAGCTTGGAAAAGCTGCCTCAAGTGGATTGTGGCTCTGGATTTATGACTTCCTGGTCTAAATGATTCCCTTACTCATGTTTAATTGAATCTCAGTTTCCAGGAAAGGGGTTGGAAAACTATGACTCACAAGCCAAATGTGACCCACTACCTACTTGTGTAAACGGAGCTTTACTGGAACACATCTGTTATTGCCCAAGGAGGGTTGTCAGCCTGCTGCAAGACATGCCAATAATAAAGAGGCAAGGTGGTAGGACAGAAAGTGTTTTATTACAGCTTGCTAGTAAGGGGAAGACGGCTGACTAATGCCTGAAAGAACCATCTTACATAACAAAGACTACAGGCCAATTATATAGGGGGCTGGTCTCTGGGTGGGGGAGGCATCTGGTCTCTAGGTTGGGGCATTCATCTGATCTCTCAGTGGGGGGCAGACATCTGGTCTTAGTTCCTAATAGTCTTTTGTTTTAATGGATATTCATCAAAGACTGGAGCAACGCCCCATACCCAGATCTTTCAGTTGTCATTGATGACAGCTATCAGCATAGACTCTATGCCTGGGGGTCATCACATTCCTAAGGAACTCAAAAGAACAAAGTTATCAAGTTATTGCAGCTGGGAGGGGCCATAAAATCCACAGAGCATGCTTATCTCCTGGAGGTTGCATATCCAGCTGGGTTAATCAGCTCATTCAAAGTTACAATATGGTTTCTTTTCTACAGTATGGCTTCCCTTATGTCAACCCTGTGTTGAGTCGGTATCACATCCATACCCATTTGTTTCCACATTCTTTATAGCTGCTTTTGGGTTACAACAGCAGGGTTGAATTGTTGTGAGGGGCCCACAAAGCCTAAAATAATTTACTACCTGGCCCTAGAGTCAGAAGTTTGCTGACTTCTGCTCTACAATATCACTCCAAAAACTTATGTTTAAAAAAAAAAGCAACACACTGGGGCCAGCCCAGTGGCACAAGCGGTTAAGTGCACACACTCTGCTGCAGTGGCCCGGCGTTCGCCGGTTCAGATCCTGGGCGCGCACCGACGCGCCGCTTGGCAAGCCATGCTGTGGCAGCGTCCCGTATAAGGTGGAGGAGGATGGGCACGGATGTTGGCCCGGGGCCGGTCTTCCTCAGCAAAAAGAGGAGGATTGGCAGATGTTAGCTGAGGGCCAATCTTCCTCACGAAAAAAAAAAAAAGCAACACTGAATTTAAAAAGTCTTCAGCATATAATTTTTCATCTTTAATTACACAATGTAAGTATGATTTAAATAAATTTAAATAAAGTATAACTAAGTACTTTTTTTAACCCTATTATCTCCTCTTCAATTTATACCAGTCTTTGCTTTCCACTTCTCAATGTGCTAGAAGCTTGTCTTTGAGTTCACTCTTCCAGAGCACATGCCTGATTCCAGGGCTGCTCAACAGGAACAGTCATAACAGGCAATTTGCCATTTATAATGTTTTCTCTCTGCTCTTATGTAACTAACTGCTTCTGCTAACCCTTCAACTTGTCTCTGTCTCTCAGTGTCCAAGCTCTTCTGGACAAGCAGGGCCCAGGCAGGAATCTCCAGGTGGGGTCCCAGGACCTGGATGAGATGGAACTGAGCTGGGGCTGTGGAACCAAGAGCTGAAACCAGCTTATGGAGAGTAAGGTTGAAAACCGCTACTCTGACATAAGCAGGCAGCTTCCAAAGTTGGAACACAGGTTGCCAAAATTTAACTGTTGCTTCAAGCTGCCCCTTCTCAACAGGAGCAGGTCCTGCAGCCAGCTTTGGTGTCTTCATATTGCAGCCTTTCCTTATGGCACATTCTGGGTCCCCAGGCCAGGTCACTGAGGCTCAGAGTGGAGAATGGGGCTTCAGGAGGCTGGGCAAGCAGAGAGCAGTGAAAGTCAGATGGATTCTCACCTAGAGACTCCTCTGGCAGGAGAGGTCCTGTACTTATAGACTCCATCACCTTGAAGCTATCTGATGGTGTGCCCCTTCTGCAGCATTCTCATGTCACCTCGTGACCCGCATACCCAGAGGACAGTATTCCAGACTCACTCTGCTACTGCAGCCCATCAGGGGATCTGGGAAATCAGATGATGCCTGATAGGAGTAAACCAGAGGCTATGAGTTATGTTCTTAGTTGCAAGCAACAGAAACTGACTCTGACCAACGTTAGAAAGAACTGGGTATTTATTTGAAGAATAGTGGTAGCTCACAGAATGAAGAGTTGAACAACCAGGCATTGGGAATGATAACAATAGTGGTATCAATGGGTAACAATGATAACCCATAGTGGGTCTAGGGATCACAGTGGCAGGGGTCCATGGACTTTCTCTTTGAGGGTGTCACTGTCAGGCGACAGCCCCAACCACCTTCTCTTCCTTGTGCCATCACTCAGAAGTCAAACGCCAAGGAGGTGGGATCGGATTGGCTCAGCCTGGGTTATGCGTCCTGCAGGTAGCTCACAGGAATTGGGGTGGAGGTGGGGTCCTGCAACTGGCAGCTCTCCAGGAGACACAGAGAATGGGAAAGTGGCAGTTTTTCCAAAGGAAAGAGAAGAAAGGCAGGAGGAAGATGCAGGAAGGAGGTGGGGCCACTCCCCACAGTTACTATGATAGGGAGCATCCTGTGTGGAGGAGCCAGGGAGTTTCCCCATGCAAATTCTGTGCTGTTGCAGCAAGAGAACTGGCCATGTAGTCAGTAAGAAGTACAACACTGGAGTGTGCCTGCTTCCTGTGCTTCACTGGCCACTGCAGAAGCACATTCCACCTCCTTCTCCCCTACTCAGCACAAACCTGGAAGGCGATTGTCTGCTGCCCACCCCCTTCCCCAAGAAACAGAAGTTAATGTAGCTGGTAGACAGTTTTTGCATGATTAATGCATGCTTTCTGGGCAGGCATTTTCCTCTCCCCCTGCCCCCCCCCCCACCTATTCTAGAAGACACATCACTAAGGGAAGCAGGCAGGAACCCGGAACTGATCAAGTTTGAGAACAATGGGGTTAATTTCCTAAATCCCTGATTTTTCAGACTGAGAGTGCTACCCTCCAGCATGTGGACTCACCCAGTTGGCCGAGACCCCTCAGGCAGAGGGGACTGACACAGACCTGAGAATGAGAGACATGCCATTGGAGGCTGCGGGTCGCCGGGTAGAATTGTGTGCAGTGATGTGGAGTCCCTCAGAGGCTGGGGTTCAGGGTGACTCCCCATGACTGCATGGGGGAGAGTCCTACAGAACACTAAATGCCCTGAGCAGGTCCAGGGCCATCGGCAAGACAAAGAAAGGGAGTGATGCGACTGGTAGAGGCTGTGGACCAGATTAATTCCTGATTTCTAAGAAAGTACTAGAGAAATAGGGGCATGAAGTGTGATTTTTGAGCCCCCTACACCAGACTTGGAATTTCTATAGAGCTGACTCCCATCCAGGAGAGAGAAGGGGCCATTCCAAAAGCAGCAGCCAGGGGTCTGCCTTGAGGGCAGGAGGGTTGTACCAGAACTGGCAGCCCTGGTGGCACTTGGCAGGTGTCCTGGGCCATCAGGCAGATGCACCTCTACTTGAGGCAGCCAAGACCAAGGGGCCTCCCTGTGCCCACCAAACGGCCAGGAGGCTGGTCTTAATGTAAACTGAATTCAGGGGAGGATTCTGAACCCACAGCAAAGGTGAGAGAACAAGGCTTGGTTCCCAGATGGCTCACAAGAACCGAAGGCCTGTGCGGGTCCTTGTTGGCTCTGCTTCTAGGACGATTGACATTTCATGTGAGACCAGACCCATAAACCCGTGAACTCTCAGCCAAATGTGTGGAAGTGAGGTGTGCTTGGGAAGGTCTCAGGAGACCAGCCAGAGCAGAAGCAAGAGCCATGAAGGTCCCCCAAGGTTCTAGACCTAGCTGACCCCAAACCCCTGCCATGGCAGACAGCTGAAGCCCAGGTTGGGGACAATGACTGAGGAAGAAGCAGATGTGGCTGGAGATTGGGGGCATGAGTAGCCCACACTTATTGCTGCCTTTGAGGCAAAGACCCCAGGGAAAGCACCTCCATTTAGGTGGGACACTCAGAGGCTTAACTGGATTCAACAAAAATTCTGCTGGGCCCCTAGTTGGAGAGGAGAGGGGGAGGGGCGGGCACAGTGCCCAGGAGGGAGGAGAGAACTTTCCCCAGTACCCAGTGTCTTCTAGCTGTCCCTGAGAGACCCTGAGGAGTGTCTCACCCACAGAACCAGGCACAGTTTGTGTGGGGTAGAGCCCAGTCTTCCCCTTTTTTGTGGGGACACAAAGACTTATTAGGAAGACACTGTGGAAGAATAATGTTTTGGAAATAATAATAGTACTAGGTTCCTCAGGCAAAAATATCCCCATTTATAGAGGGAGGGATTCACCCTGCAGGAAGTTGAGGGGTCAATGGTGAGGGGAAATGGATAAAGCAAAAGCACTGAAGGGTCTCCTATTGTGGGGCTATGCCCCACTTCCTTGAGGAGAGGCCAGTAAGAGTCCAGCAGGACCCCAGAGACAGACCATCTGTATGACAGGTGGCAGTGCTACAGAGCACACCCCCCAGGACACTGAAGCAACTGAATGATTCCTGGGCCCTCGAGCCAAAGAGTCACAATCTGAGGTGGTCAAGATGGCTAATGGGCCTGAAGGAACAAGGGCCTTCTCAGTGGGACATACATGCACTGAAGAACATGGACCAGACAGACAATAGACACCTCAGGTGACACCTATGAGCACAGGTAACTCAGGGCCTTCGCTAAAGCCTTGGGACTACCCAAGTGCTCCCAAATTTAGCCACAAACTCCAGGAGAGGTGTGAACATCCACCATCCCAGTAGAAAGGAGATTCACCGTAAAAATTAACGTTATTTACTTTGCCCACCTGCATTTTAAGATTGAAATTCATACCTGTTACGGACACCTTAGGGAGAAAGGAGGGCTCAGCATCTGCATCACCAGAAAATTTCTCCAGGAGTAGCAACTGAGGTTGTGTGAGCCATGGACAAAGCAGAATTAGTGTTTGTCCTCCCCACACGCCACCTCCATCAAATGCTCAAATCGGGGACCAGTTATCATGGAGGGTGCCCCTGGTTGGCCCTTCATTACACTAGCTCCAATGTTGTGCTTACACCGGTGGTGTCCTGGCACTGGGCTCCATCGCAGCTCCTCTGATATCCAGGGGTTGACTGCAGAGGAGTTGGTGGGAGCCCTGGTCTGAGGACCCTCCCATCTCCTGCATGTCCTCCCCACTCTACTGTAAGCACCGGCTTCTCTTTGTGAACCAGCTGCAGCTGGGGGGTGGGGGATCCCAGGGCCAGAGACCTTCTAAGAAGTGTGCTATACACTGAATGTTAGGGTCCCGCCTAATTTCATATGTTAAATCTTAATGCTCAATGTGATGATATTTGGAGGTGGGTCCTTTGGGAGGTGATTAGGTCATAAGGGTGGAGCCCTCATAAATGGAATTAATACCCTTATAAAAGAGACCCCAGAGAGCTCTCTCACCCCTTCTGCCATGTGAGTAAAGAGCAAGGACATCTATGAACCAGGAAGCAGGTCCTCACCAGATAACGAATCTGCTGGTGCCTTGATCTTGGACTTCTCAGCCTCCAGAAGGTGAGAATTTTATGTTTATAGTTAAAGCCACCCAGTCTATGGTATTTTTATTGTAACAAACTAAGCAGACTAAGACAACCTGGGATGTGTGGGATTCTCCTTGACTAGCTTTGTGAGAAAAGAATAGTGGTTTTGATCTCTGGCCTTTTGCTGGCTCAATTCCTCTCAACAGGGGTTTGACCTAAATACTTCTTGCATGCAGTGTCCATCTGCTCTTTGATCACTTTTAAGGGGGCTGAGTAGCAATGGAGCTTGGGCTACATATTAAAGATGCTTCTCCTGAGGATCACACAAGGTGGCCATCATGGGTGGTTTCTGCCCAGCTCTGCCCAAGACCCACGTGTCCTCAGTCCTTCACTGAATGCCAGCCTGGCAAGATGTTCAAAGGCTGCCTTCCATTAGTGTAAACACCCCTTTCCCTTTTTTGCCTCTACCTTCTTGCAGAGAAATTTTCTTTCTAGGGAGTAGAATTCTAGATTATGAAAGCTAGATGGAACTGTAGAAGAAACGAACGTCCAGAGAAGGAGGACAACTGCTTGATCCACGCTCCGCATCTCAGTGAATGACACCAACATCCACCAAACACCCAAGCCAGAGCGTGGTCCACCATATGCAGTTCTTCCCAAGTCCTGCCAAATTCACCTCCTAAATATATCTCCCATGTGTCCAATTCTCTCTAATGGCAGCAAACATGTTAACTTCATCTAAGCCAACTTCATTGCTCCTCTTTCAGTTCTGCATCAGCTTCTTTATGATGGTATGCACAGCAGTCTGGATAAACTCAAACATAAATCTAGTCGTGTCATTGTACTTTTTAAAACTCTTCCTGCCTCGCCTGTGCCCTGAGGACACAGTAAAACTAAATCTTACCACGGCCTACAATGTCCTTCACGGTTTGGCTCCTCCGAGCCCCACTGCTCACCGCTCCCCATCCCACAGTGTCTGGCACACACAGTAGGACTCCATGAATAGCAGGCGGATTGAATCAAACTATCCAAGCTTATTCAGCATGTCTCAGTCATTAACTCATAACTCTGAACTCTTGGGCCAGGATTTTTTCCAGAAAGAGGTGGACTTCAACACCTCCCCTTCCACTGTCCAGGATTCTGGCTACGAAACAACAGGGGATGTCTGAGAGTGCAGGCCAGGTTCTGGTCTCCTCTGCCCGAGCCCTGATTGACAACATGAGGCTGACCACTTGCTGGGCAGACCCCAAGACACAAGATGCTGCTATCATTGCCACATGGGGAGGCACAGGGCTGACTTTTCTCTAGAACTTTAGAAATCTCATCACTATCCAGAGAGCGACACAGCCCCACAGAGAGAGGCATAGCTTAACCAAGGTCTTTAGCCTCCATGCTGGTTTTAGAATGTACCTGGGATTCTGCATTCATTTCGGTACGGTGGGGCCAGCAGATCAGGAGACGCCTGCCATTGAAGAGATAGTGTGTTACTCACAGTTCCCAAGAGGAGGGAGCACAGCATGCCAGGCAGGGCCACATAGGGGACCACCAGGGTCCTTTAGGAGGAAGCAGGAGTGAGGGGAAAGCATGGGCTAAAGCATTTACTGTGGTTTCTGCAGGGATGGATGAGCAAGGCAGGGTAAGTAGCCTACTAGGCTTAGGATGGGCGAGTTTGAATAATTCTGGCAGGCTCTGGGGCTTAGCTGCTGTCTCAGTTGTCTGGTGTGCATTCCTGGGATGATTAGGGCAGGGAGACAGTGACTGGGCCATATAAAGGAGGGAGTTGAGGGTATGGGCTCTGGATTGGTTGGTTTGCATGTGAAAGGTACCCTCACAGGGAAGTCATTTGCTCCCTCTGAGAACTGGCTATCCCTGGGAGCCAAAGTCTTTCCCTGGTCAGCAAGCCCCAAATGCCAGAGCATCAGGAGTACAGGAAATAAGAAAATGTAGTTAATACAGTGGAGAGGGTTTTAGTTTCTCAGGAGCACACTACTCCCCAGAGCAGCTACTCAGTGGTCTTACCTTTGCCTTCATCCCCTTTGCAAGGACCTCAAAAGTCCCTTCTTCCGTAAAAAGGGTCAATGGAAAAGGGCAAGGGAAGACTTCTGGGAGACTGAAGTTACTGTGTTAAATAAAATCTTTCTGGTCCTGGCCTGGTTGCATAGTGGTTAAGTTTGCGCATTCTGCTTTGGCGGCCCGGGGTTCGCCAGTTTGGATCCTGGGCGCAGACCTACGCACTGGTCATCAAGCCAAGCTGAGGCAGCATCCCATATAAAAAAGAGCTACAACTCTACAACTATGATACACAACCATGTACTGGGGCTTTGGGGAGGGAAAAAAAAAGTGGAAGATTGGCAATAGATGTTAGTGAAAGGCCAATCTTCCTCAAAAAAATTAAAATAAAAGAAAATAAAACATTTCCTTGCCATTCTTCCTAAATAAGCTTTGCAGCTTGGCAGAAAAAATAAACATCAGAGCTGAGAAAGAAGGGAGAGAGGTGCCAGAGATCTCAGAGGAAAGTGGATGCAAAGAGCTTAGCGCTCAGGAGGATCACTTGGCTCTTGGTTGTGGATCAACTGGACGGTCGCAAAGGTCAGTCCTCGCTGATTTCTGCTTCCCTCCCTTTGATCTGCTCTGGGTTGAATCAAGGCGTGTAGAAGGCGGAGAAGGGGACACAGGTGCTGATATGAAAGCAGCAGCACAATCAGGTTTGAGAACTTGAGTTTGTGGAGAGGGAACATATCAGAGGATCGCATGAACAGCTCTGAAAACTACGAACAGGAGAAGGGGAGTGCGAGGGAGAAGTCCCGGTCGGGGCAACTGAAGAGTGAGGTGAACAGAACCTTCCCTCACTGAACTCAGAGGTCCAGTCAGTCCAGGATCTCATGGAAGTTTCTTGAAGGAAACTAGCACACACCTGCATAACTTTACACACCCTTCTCTTGATACTGTCTTGTTTTCAGTTTTCTGGTTTTTTCTCTCCCAGGATCATGGAAGTGCAAGGGTTGGACCTTTATCTGCTCTGTGTCTGACGCCCTGGAGAAGTCTGAAAGCCGCTCCGGCTGCTGCAGGAGATGTGAACAGATTTCCTGAGCAACTCCGCTCCCTGGACCAACACTCTCAAGAAGTTTTATGTATGCTCAGAATCCTAGGATGGGGTCTGAGAGCCCTGGGCCACCAAGTCAAGCACACTTCTTGTAAGATTGTCTGGGAAAAGTGACTTTAGTGGAAGGACACCCTCATTGACCAAAGGGTATTCAGTAGGTGCTGTGCATGTGTGTTTCGAGGGTGGGGGAAGGGAGAGAATGATAAACTTGAAATGGTGGAGCAGGGCAGGGAGAAATCCAAAGGCATCATTGATATTATGTTCAGCTGTAGGTGTCTTTTGCAGTCATGTTAAATTTTAGCCTTAAATTACACACTCTCTAAGTAGAAGTGATGGCTTAGAAGCCTTGGGAGTTAGAAATAATTGTCTTGGCATAAAATGATCAAGTCACAAGCAGAAGCATGTGAAGAAGCCAGGACCCAGGCCAGGACAACCCTTCCTCACAAGAGCCTCCTGATTGAGCTGTCGCTCAGGTCTCATCTTCCCTCCTGTCTCAGAAGTGGCAGCCACCACCCTTCACAAAGTATCCCTCCCCCAGGGAAGTCCTGACCCCATTACCTCCTGTCCCCAAAGTCAGTTGCTTTCAGGCAACAGAGCATCCTGCTCCTGAACATTGAAAGATGACTGGCCCAGCACTCAGAACGGTCACTAAATCTCCAATAATTAACTTAAAACATGCTTAAAATGGCCACTCTGGGAATCCAGATAAGACACATTAGAGAATAAAGGAGATGACTCAAATTGGAGAAAAATGATTTTTAAAGGGAACAAAAAAAATGTCCTGTGGGGAGGGTTGCATTTATGCTTGATCTCATTCAGCCTGGGAGGGCTTTATGAAGAGGTAGGCTGGAGAGATAGGAGGGAGGCTGTGAAATGAAAGAACTGGACGGGGGGCAGTGATGAAGTCTCAGAGAGGTTAGATGCCTGCTCTTTCTGTTGTATCCGCCTGTGAGTCCCCACTGCAGTAGCTCACATTACCTTTCAAAGGATGGTTCTGTGGGGTGAAACCATGTCATGGTCCCAGTGGATGGCACTTTTGTTGATTTTACACTTGATGACACACTTTCTCCCAGAATCGTTTCCTGGCATAGAGATATAGGGATTGCTTCTCCCTCAACTCAACTGCAGGCCTGGTCTACGGAAGATGGAACAGATCTACATTCCAATTTGGGGATGGTGGGAGCTGCAGAATGACTTCAATGAGATCATTTGGGGTGTTCTGTACTATCATCACTCTTGGGATTTTCTGCCAAGAAATATGTTTTCTGCAATATTGGAGAGTTGTTCTTTTTGGCGTTAGTTCTCTTAATTCTGGTCAGGTCCTCTGAGTTGCTCTAAAGAACCCCAGTGCCCAGGCTGCTGCCCTCCCCCTTTCAGCTCCTAAATCATTATGACAGGCTCAGGCCACTCTTTGGGCTCTGGAGTGACCTTCTTAGTGCTGAGAGGGATGTCAACTAACAGGCAGCACAGCGTTGACCTGTCCCTGGGGGGACGGTGCTTCCGTCTGGAGTCCCAGAGGGTGAGCGTGCAGCACACCAACACGCTGTGAGCCCCCTCAATGCAAGTGAGCCACACCAGGGGCTTTGCCACTCAGCTCTCTCTTGTAGTCTCGGTCCCAGTCACTCCTGAGCCCCCTGAGGATGGCTTCCATGGAGCAGCGAGAGCCTCTCTCTCAGCGGTGGCATCCTCCTAGCTGGGTCCATCTTCTTCGCCCTGTGCTTCCTTCAGGAGAAGGTGCCAAGGAGCTGCTCTGCAGCTGCCTGTTCTGGGTAAGGACTTCCGGTCTGTGAAGCTTAAAGCCCTAAAGCCTGGGCACACCTAGCATGCACCGACCTGTGATGATCCTGTGGGCGAATGGGCCCAGGGGAGTCAGAGGACCAAGCCCCAGCACTCCTCCTCAGAAGTGCTCATGCCCACCTCCCAGAGCAGAGGTCTGCAGAGGATGCGCTGGGTATGACAGGAAGCACTGGAGCTGGGGGAGTCCTGGCTGCAGGAAACAGCTTCAAGCAGAGTTCCATCAGAGAGCTTCCCTCCACCCTAATCTCACCATTGAGGTCAAGAGGGGTCGCTGCAGGGTAAACAGCACACGAAGACTATAACCCATGACTGGGTTCCCAGCCAGCATTCCCTGGGCTGACCCACAAAATTCCTTCCCTGTTCCCTATTTGGGGGAGAGGGATGGGCCTCCTTGGCTTTATCCCCTTGCAGCTGCCAGAGCTTTGTGTGATAGAGAACAAGGGTAGCAGTGACACCCAGAGGAGAAATAGACTCCAGCTCTCTTCTCCCTAGAGACAGGAATTGGCCCGCCCTCTGCTTCACCAGAATTCTGAGCAGATCCCATCTTCCTGGGACTGGGCTTGAGTGCTGTCCGTGATTCTGACATCCTAGGGTCGGGGAAGGACAAGCTGGACTGGAGGGCAATGGAAGGGCCTGACATCTGACATCTGCTGCCTCAGGGGCCTCAAGGCCACAGTCGCCAATCACACGTGACTTCCCAACCCTCTAATGCTGTTTCCCTGAGCCCAGACCCAAGTCCTGGCCTTTGTCAAGGGGCCTATTCCTCTTCCGTCCTTCAAGGAGAGAGCAAGGAGAGAAGAGATATTGTTCTCAATCTACAAAGCCATATCAACTTATATCAGAAATCTAAAAGAGAACTTTAGCTTCGAGGCTTGCTCAAGCACACCTATTAATGAGCATTCCTTCCTTCTCTGCATCCTCCCTGTCTTCCAGCCATCGACCATTTCACACATTCTAGAACACAGACCATCAATTAGTGTGTTCTGAGCATTATGCCAGGTGATGAGTACACCAGAGTGGGCAAAAACAGACACACAGGTCCCCACCCTCATGGAACTCATCATCTAGTGTGGGAGACAGGCATTAATCAAACACTTATACAGATCAATATATAATTTCAATTGTGATCAGTACTATGGAGGAGAGATGAATGCTGCTGTAAGACTTTATTACAAGAGAATTTTACCTAGTTAAGGAAGTCAGAAAGACCTTCCCTGGGAAAATAATGACTGTGATTTGATATATTTTGCTGAGTTGAGAATATTTCAGGCAGAGGAAGCAGCTTGTGCAAAGGCCACAGGGCAGGAGAGAGGCTGGAATGCTTGAGGAACTAAAAGAAGACTGGAGCGCAGAGACTGAGGAGGAGAGCGATACAAGTTGAGGCAGGAGAAGTGGTCAGAGGCCAGACATGCAAGGCCTTGCTGGCCATGTTAAGAGTTTTATGTTCATCTGAAGAGCAATGGGAAGTTACTGATATGTTTTAACTAGGGAGGTGACATGAGCAGCTTTAGATTCCAAAAAGATCACTCTGGCTGCTGTGTGGAGAACAGACTGGGAAGGGGAAGAATGGACATGGAGATAACAGGTAGGAGGCTCTTGCAGGAGTCTTGGTGCTAAAAGATGGTGGCTCAGATCAGAATGACAGTGAAGGTGGACAGAACTGAATGGAATGAAGAGATACTAGGAGGTAAAATCAACAGAACTTGATGATGGATTGGGCATGGGGGTGGGTAAGGGAGAAGGAAGTATTAGGGGTGACAAGGGTTTCTGGTCTGTTTGATATGATGGAAGGTGAGGGTTTTTATTGAGTTGGGGAAACCTGGATGGGACCAGGTTTGCAGCGGAAGAGCAGGAGTGCAGTCATTGAGTTCAAGGTGACTTTGAGACACTCAAGTGGAGATGTCAAGGAGGCAGACATACATACAGAGGACCTCCCAGGAGAGGGCTGGAGGTGTCAGTTTTCAGATTCAACTCTGTATAAATGGTCATTGAAGTCATAGGCATGGATGGTCAGGCCCAGGGAGAGAATACAGAATGAGGAGCAGACACGAGGCCACTGGCACGACAATAACATCTTAGGAAGGGCCTCAGGGTCCCTGCCCCGAGGGTGCACACTTCAGTCCAGGAAGAGCAGCTAGGAGGAGAGGAGAGCCACTTCTCCTGCTGCCCAGGCTAGAGTTACAGTCGCTGCGGCCCCACCTGATCGAGGACTGTTGGATCAGATCCCTGGGAGCAGAGACAGAAAGTGGAGACCAGAGAGAAGGACGCTCACGCTGCGGGGAGGTGACCCTGTGGGCCTAGCTCTTGCTTCCTTCTGTCCCTCTCTCTGTGGTGGAGCAGCCCCTGGCTGGGGCTCCCCGCTGACAGAGCAGAATGACACAGGGCCCTGAGCTGATTCTGCGGAGAGTCGACATGGGAGAGGTGAGACTGGGTGACCTCCTCATTCCCCTCCCAGCTCTGCCCAGCCTGTGATGAAGCCAGAGTCCTTCCTGTGCTCTAGGTCACACTCCAGGCAGGGAGGAGAGTGCAGGCTTGTGGGGCCTGATGCACATGCAGGAGGGAGGGAAACCCACGCAGTCATGCCTGGCTCCCAACTGCCTCTCCCAGGACTAGGCCCCTTCTCTCCACCCTCCAGGTACTACCCACGGAGGTGGCCCCACACAGGAGGCGAAGCCACCTTCTTCAGCCTGGCACTGGGGAGGCACTTGGGGTTTACGGACAAGACTGACCCAGGGACATGGAGCCACCTTCCTGCCTCACCTTGTGCTCCAATAACTGGGGTTTTCAGAGGTAATGCTCTCAAGATGGACCATGCCCTTATCTCCAGGGCCCCAAAGGCCTGAGCAGCCCGGCCTGGGGGCAGTGTGGGTCACACACAGGCCGAGTTACCAATTGGTCATTGTTGCTCCATGCTGAGGGTAGTAAGAAGAAGGTGCTGTACGCAGCACAGACATTAGATTCAGGTCCAGTTTCTTGCCCCCACATTTTTGCCAGCACCTTACAGCCCTCCAGCCCAGCTTCTCCTTGTCAGAGGCCAGGGCCCTCACACAGTGTCCCTAACACTCACTCGGCCTCCCCACAGAGGTGGCCTTCACTCCCTGGAGCAGCCTCCTGGCCTCCCTCGCTCATGCCCTGCCCCAGCAACCTTCTGCTCCCTCCTCTGCAGCCAGGCTCCCAGCGGGCATCTGGGCCTTGACCAGCGGTCACCAGCAGCAGGCCCCACCTCATTGCTCACCCCTGAAACCTCTCTTTCTCCCCTTTTATGCCCAACAATGGGTTTCCTGTGCTTCACTGGTGTGCGTTGACAACGCGCACAGACCTCACTCCCATAGCCAATCAAGGCCTTTAATTCAATGGTAAGATGACTTTGTGGTGATGGTGGGCGCAGGAGAGGAGGAGTGTCTGGAAAATGGCTGGAATAGGTAGCTGACTCTGCCCTCATTGGCACTTATCATCTATTGGGGGGGCAGGGAAAAGCAGTGACGGGACATGTCATAAGAGAAAGTGCCCACCCCCTAGGCCAGAGAAGCCTAGAGGAGGAGGCCCACACTCGCCCAGGGGTGAGAGGCAGCATTTGTGTCTGAAGAGCAAGACAGGGGGGAGATGCAAAGCCAGGGAGCAGCCCACTCAGCCCAGCCACAGCTCTACACCGTTCTCGTCCAGGATCACTCACACTTCCTTCCTTCCTTCCCTCCTCCCTAGCTCTTTCTTTGCAGCAGTTCCAGGGATGCCTCCTCAAGCCAACAGGCAGGCCAGAGTCTCCCCCCAAGGAGCCTGCACCAGGAGCCCCTACTGGCAGCTCCAACATGCAGCCACCTGCTCCAGGAGCTGAGGGACCTGCCCCTGCTGCTCAGACCTCAGAAAACACTCCTCCCTGAGAGCCGCCTGCATCTGAGCTCCCCAGGGAGAGCTGGGAGAAGGAGCAGCAAGATGCCCACCTCCCTGGGCTCCTGCCATGGTCCTCTGAGCGCAGCGGAGGTGTCCTACCCACTATGGGAGGCATCCCCCCGCCTCCCGAGGTTCTTTGGTGAGCGTGGCATGGCAGGAGATGGGAACCAGCACTCACTCACAGCATCTGTCCTGTCATCTCCATCCTCCCTGGGTCCCAATCCAGACCTTTTCTAGTTTGGCCTGGAAAGTCCAGGCCACCCACCAGGATTCTGAATGTAGCTCTGCCCCTGTCAATGGGCTTCACTGTATCCTCAGAAAGATCTTTCTAACTCACCATATCCTGATTCTTATCACTGTGTCATCAGAAAGGACTTTCTTTCTCATCATATCCTGATTCTTAAGGAAACTGGACTTAGGAGGGAAGAGAATGTCCTGAGAAGGCTGAGTTTATAGCAAGGACTACTGAGGAATTGGATGACTCTCTGTCCCCATAGATCTTTAGGAAGAGGACAGGCTACCTGCCATGGAATAACAGCAACTGGGGACAACACGACTCTGAGGACAACCCACTCATGATATTTGCAGGGCCCAAGACACAAGCACAAATGGAGGTCTACCTACCATGTGTCTACTTATGAAAAGGTTATAAGTCAAGTTAAGAAACTGTGAAATAAGTATGTTCTATCATCCTACTTTGACAAGTGCACCTTCATAACAACCTGGTAGCTGATTTGCGTTTAGCATTCTCCGACTCCTTGGATTCTGTGCTCAAATGCGGTGGCATGGGGAGAGCAGGCCTCAGTTCACAGCCCCGATCCCCTGCTTTCCTCACCCTTGGCTCCATCACACACCCTGAGAGCCTTGGGTGCATGAAAGTGGAGGCCCAGTCCACACACCCAAGCTCTGTCCGCCCCTCCCCTGTGAACATCTGCCCTTGGCCACTCCTTGGCTGGGCCTAGGGGCGCACACCTGGGAACAAGGCCTGCACATGCTCTGTAGGTGACCATTTGGGCAGGAAGACCAGGGTCTTGGAGTGAAGGTGTGGTCTGGAAAGGGGGCTGTGGCTCCAGGTCGGCATTTCCCCTTGGACCCACACAATTCTTGCCCCATGGGGAGAAGGCACACCCAGAAAAGGGCTACAGTGGACCCCTCTAGCCAGGCCTAAGAGTGGTCCTGGGCAATGTAGCTCAGGCACTCACTCTCTCCTCTAATGGCAAGTGATCAGCAGGTGGGCCTTTGAGCCTCGGAAATGGTGCCTTCGTGTTCCGCTGTCCAAGTTCGCCCTCTCGCCCCTGTTCTCCAACACTCCATCAGTCAGACCCCTACCAGGAAACAGAGGGCTCACTCAAATTTGATCATTTGCAAAGGTGGAGATGGAATATGAGGCAACCACGACGGATATGTAGAAACCCAGAAGTAGTAAGAGTGGAGGAACCATTTCCACTCTTAGGCCCAAGGACAAAGAAAGGGAAGAGGTACTGGAACCCAGGAGAAGAGAGTCATGTCGAGAAGGATGATTTGTGAAGTGCAGGGACCTTGGTTGAGGGATACAACCAAGCCAAGGTGTCTCACGTGGAGGGAGCCAGGAGACTAAAGATCACAGCCTCACTCTCCTTCCTCCGTCTAATTTCCTACTGGTGCTCCCCATGGGCCAAACTCAACAAAAGCCAGAGGGCACAGGATATTGATGTAGCCCATAGAAATCGGCCTCCTAGGGCTGAGCATAAAATGGAGAGGGGTGAAGGGTGGGTCTGAAAGGGAAACAGAACATATCCAGCATATATACTAAATAATGACTCAGAGAAGATCGGTAACAGGAGATGAAAGGTGGGTATTCATGAACAGAGTTTGCTCTCATGACCAATTGATAATAACGTGCATCTTCAGTGCTGTGCACCGTGGTGATTGGGTGTAAGTGGCATGCAGCCCCCGTAGATAATGCTACACCAGAGTTGCCCAACTCCAAAAGGTCAAGAGTCCACCCAAAGACACCCAGCTAAGAGTAAGACTCAGACTAGAATCCAGGCCCACCTCCCAGCCCACAGCTTTCCCCACATTTCTCTCCAGTTCTGACAAGCACAAACAGGGCAGAAAGGAGAATAGGTTGAGGGAAAATAGACCCATGTTTCATGCATGTTGGATGTGAAGGGACAGTGAACATCTGCATGGACATTCCCAGCCAGCAGCTGGACATGCAGGACAATACCCATAGGAAAAAATTGCTTACATGCTCCCTATGCTTGAGCACTGGACCCAGATGTGGGTGAGGGGTCTACACCTCCTCTCAACAGATGCTGCCTCAGGGACCAGAAGTTCACATGAAGGCCAGGAAGCCACATTCCAGGAAGGAGGATTTCACCATTTCCTTTTCACACCTACTTGCTCAACCCCCTGACGACTGCCTCATATATCCTGTGCCTTTGACCTACTGTCAGCACACTGAGAGAGCTACTGCCCTTTCTTTAGTTCATCTAAAACCCAACAATGAGCGGTATACACCTACAAGGACCAGATTCAAAATGAAACATCATAAAATTTCTATGGGTTAAATTAGAAGAAAATTAAAAGGCAAGATGTAAACCAGCTGTGATATTGGATACTATAATGGAAATCCTACACAGTTTTCCATTGAAACATCATCTGATCTGAGCATATGCACCAGTGAGAAGTGAGTTTCCCTGAATGTCTGACATGAAGCCTAGTCCAGGGAGCTATTCTCAGTCTGTGACTTAGCTTAGCCCCACCAACGAACACCTGCTAGGCTCATCTGGAACAGTGTTGATCTGAACGGGATATTTGCCAGCTTTCTCACCATTACTGGCAGATTTCTTCATTAACTTGTGATACTGTCACTGTTTGGGAGTGGAACCCTACCTCCACTATTTTTAGGGGCTTGTACTAGGAAGCCACCTGTCCCCTAGCCAGTGTTTCCTCATGCTTGACTTGAATGTGGGCACCATGGGTCACAAAGGAAAGGGACACTGCCTATGTGAGGCATCCGGGAGAATCTTACCTCACTTCTTAAGAGCTCTTTGGCTCCATATCCTCTTCCCATCTCCCCTACCCTAGAGTTTCCAGATCAGCTCCTGGCCTTAACGAATCCATCAACCAACACCATGGCCCTACCAGCCTAGTGGGAAGGCTTACTAGATTGGGCCAAGGATGCCAGAAGCCAGATTAGCCATGAGGCCTTGGAGTCCTGTAGGCAAGAGAACTAAGAAACATTCAATGACAGGGAGTCATAAAAACCAAGTCCCAGTGTGGTCTAAGAGTTTTGTCATATTCCACAGTCATATACAGCACCCCTGGCCTTGCCCAATTGTCTGGCAAATGGTGCCACAGTGACAAAGGTAAGTGAGTGGGAATGCATTAGAATGGGGAAGAATTTTCAAAATCAAGGTGTGATCCAGAAAGCAAAATGACTTATAACGTATTCAGTGTTACACAGGTGGTTAGAGGCTAAACGGAACTAGGATTCAGGTTTTTTAACACCCTGTTTATCACATGTCAACAATATGAATCATGACCACTAGATACACAAAGTTTAAGTCCCGATTTAGAGTTAAGAAAATCATCCTCATCTACAAAGAGGAGAGAATCATTACGCTATTGAAGGGATTCTCTGAAGACACAGAGAGTGCCTTCCACTGAAATAGGAGCCATCTTCACAGTATCATTTATAATTACAGTAGAAGATTCAATGTGATGTTTTTCTATAGTTTAAGACCCTCACATTTAGACTGGAGAAGAGGGCTGAGGGTGTAATAGAGGTTTCACCAAAGACAGTGACAAACAATGGTAAACAAGTAAGATTGGGCTTTAATTGAAACTATAAGAGTGAACACATAGATTAAGAATGAGGATTAATAATAAAACTTCTAGTGTTATTCACAAAGGAGATGAAGAATCTCATATTTAAAAAAAATTAGTCTCCACTGACTACTTCTATTTCTTCACTTCCCATTTGCTTCTTAACCCACATAACCGAACTCCTACCTTCTCCCTTTGAAAGGTCACCAAAGACCTCCAGTGTTCCAAATCTACCAACTGAATTCAGTCTTCATCCTAACTGGTCTCCACAGCATTTGACATAATTGATAAGGACACTCTTTTCTCTCTTAGCCTCCATGAAACCATTTATTGTCTGGTTCTTCTTTTCTCTCTATTTCTTCTCAGTCTCACTAGTTGATGTTCTCCAAGATCCCATTTATGGTTCTTTTGTTTTTTCTCCCTCCTTCCTAAATGATTCCAGTTCCATACTGCCCACATCCTGACAACTGCTAAATGGTTTTCTCTAACTCCGTCCTCTTTCCTGAGCTATGGTTGTGTGTGTGTGTGTGTGTGTGTGCGCGCGCGTGCACATACATATCTTTTTCACTGTATATTACACCCCACAAAATCAAACTCATCATTCTCTGCCTCCTGAACCAACATGCACACAGCTGTGCAAATCGAAGACCCCAGTCATCTCTGTCCCCTTCTCTTCCTTGACCTCTTCATCCAGACATAAGTCCTGCCAATTATCTCTCAGAAATGCCTCTTAAATTTGAATTACTCTTATTGGGGAAAAAAAGAAAAACATTTTAATTACTCTTTTCCTCATTGTCTCAATTCAGACTCACGTGCCTTTCTTACCAAGACAACTGCAACAGCTTTGTTTTTTTTTCTTCTTTTCTTTTTTCATTTTTTTATTGCTGTTTTAATAGTTTTTAACATTGTGAAATCTTGGGTTGTACATTTTTGTTTGTCCATCACCATATATATGTCTCCCTTCACCCCTTGTGCCCACCCCCTACCCCCATTGCCCCTGGTAACCACAATACAGTTTTCTCTGTCCATGTGTTGGTTTATATTCCACATATGAGCGAGATCATACAGTGTTTGTCTTTCTTTTTCTGGCTTACTTCACTTAACATAATACCCTCCAGGCCCATCCATGTTGTTGCAAATGGGACGATTTTGTCTTTTTTTATGGCTGAGTAGTATTCCATTGTGTGTGTGTATATATATATATATATATATATATATATATATATATACACATACGACATTTTCTTGATCCAATCATCAGTCGAGGGACACTTAGGTTGCTTCCACTTCTTGGCTATAGTGAATAAGGCTGCAATGAACATAGGGGTGTATAAGCCTCTTTGGATTGTTGATTTCAGGTTTGTTGGATAGATTCCCAGTAGTGGATGGCTGGATCATAGGGCATCTCTATTATTAATTCCTTGAAGAATCTCCATACTGTTTTCCACAGAGGCTGCACCAGTTTGCATTCCCACCAGCTGTGTATGAGGGTTCCTGTTTCTCCACATCCTCTCCAACATTTGTTGCGCTTTGTCTTGGTGATTATAGCCATTCTAATGTGCATGAGGTGATATCTTAGTATTGTTTTGATTTGCATTTCCCTGATGATTAATGATGTTGAACATCTTTTCACGTGCCTATTGGCCATCTGTATATCTTCTTTGGAGAAGTGTCTCTTCATCTCCTCTGCCCATTTTTTGATTGGGTTGTTTACTTTTTGTTGTTCAGTTGTGTGAGTTCTTTATATATTATGGAGATCAACCCCTTGTCAGATGTATGTTTTGCAAATATTCTCTCCCAGCTGGTGGGTTGTCTGTTCATCTTTATTCTGGTTTAGTTTGTCTTGTAGAAGCTCTTTAATCTGATAAAGTCCCACTTGTTTATTTTTTCTTTAGTTTCCCTAGTCTGGGTAGGCATGTCATCCGAAAAGATTCCTTTATGACCAATGTCAAATAGTGTGTTGCCTATATTTTCTTCTATGAGTTTTATAGTTTCAGATCTCACCTTCAGGTCGTTGATCCATTTTGAGTTAATTTTTGTGAATGGCGATAGCAACAGCTTTGTTTTTTATCCTAGTAAAATATACATAACATAAAATTTACCATTTTAACCCTTTTTGAGTATACAATTCAGTGGCATTAAGTACATTCACATTGTTGTGCTATCCATCTCCAGAACTTTTCCATCATCCCAAACTGAAACTCTGTTCCCATTAAACAGAAACTCCTCATTCTCCCTCACTCCCAGTAACCGCTATTCTACTTTCTTTCTCTATGAATTTGACTATTTTTAGGTACATTATACAAGTGGAATCATATAATTTTTTTCCTTTTGTGTCTGGATTATTCTCAATAGCTTTTTCACTGGTTTCATTACCTCCAGTTTTTCTTATCCTCCAATGCTTTTTGTATAAGACAATCCAAATTACCTTTCTAAGATATGGAAAGACCTACTCTTCCATGTTGACTACAAGAGAAAGCCTACTCTCCTTAACATGGTGGTCAAAGGCCTTTCAAAATCTGGCCACAACCTGCCTTTCCAGCTTCACCTCTTGCTGCTCCTCCAACAATACCCCACTCACATCACTCTATCCGGTAAGGCCTTTCTCACTGTCTTGCACCTGCCATCTCCCCTGCCCGGAATACCATATCGCCTCCACCCTGTGTGCTCTCCTCCAAATCCTTAGTCTTCACTTAGTAAACTCTAATCATCCTTTGAAGCCCAGCTTCCACGTTCTTTCCCCTGGGAAGTTGGCCCTGATCCTCCGTAACTGGACTAAACCCTCCCTCTACCATGTTACTACATCACTTTGCACATCTAGGCTTTATGTACTTTTCGTTATTACTTATATTTTTCAATCAAAAGTTTTAAGAAATATTGGTGTCAGTCTCTCTTTTGAGCCTCTGATTTCCTTAGTGGTCAGGAATACATCTTTTCATTCTTGGCACTCTAGCTGGTGGGTACTCAATAATCGTATGTTCAAGGAATAAACAAACTATTTATCCATCCATACTGGATTAAAATTCAGCCTTCTCTGATATATAAGGACATATTAGGTGGTCCTTAAAAGGCTTTGTAGATATAGGATTCTAAAATACACTTTAGATACCCTGTCACATACCATATATGAGCATCTTCTCCCAAAATGAAAAGCTGGGATAACAGTTGTTATCACAACATCTGGTTATGATTAGTAGCTCTTTAAGTGTCAAACATAATAAGGGTAATTACTCAAATTTGTCATCTTGATAGTCTGAGGCAATCAAACCAGAAGCATTGGTTTTCCCCCAGGAGGATTGGTAGCAGAGTTCAAACCTGGAAGCCACTTGAACTGAAGGCCTTCTTGAAAGGAAACTGTGGGTACCATTCCCAGAGGGAGTGATGTCCAGAGTGCAGTGTGGCCTGTGGGAGCTGCCTAGGGGCTCCTTGACTGACACTAAAGAAATCCATGCAGCCAAAGCTTATGCCCACATTGCCAACCATCAGCCTAAAGCTTGGCAGTAGTGTTTCATGAGAAGAAAGCATTTTGCAGCAAATTATTACACAATCATTCTTTGCATTTGTGTTGTCCTTTCGCTTTCAGAGCACTTTCAATTGCATTATTTCATTTGAGCCTCCCAACCACATGAGTATATGATGTTCATGTGTCGAGGGAGAAACAGAGGCCAGCAGTGGACTTGTGGTCTTCCCAAGGCCATACAATGAGCAGGAACACTTTTTGCTGTTTCATATCAGGAACCCCTCAGCTAGAGCCTGGGAACCTTGAGTTTATTTAAGTTTATTAATACATAGGTTGCAAGTACTTTCTCCCAGTCTGTTGTTGATCTAATTTAATTTATGGTGTTTTGTTTCATAAAAGTCTTAAATTTAGGTTAGTAAATTGATCAATATTTTTCCTTTTGGGTCCTTTGGGTATTTTGTGTTTTGCTTGCAAATGCTTTTCTTATCCCAAGGTTATAAACACATTCTTTGGCTTCTGTTATGTTTCTGTTATGACTGTATTTTCACTGCTGGACTGTTTGGTTAATGGTCATCTCCACCACTCGAGTATGAGCTCTAAGAAAGAGGGAGTCACGTCTGTTTCATTCCCAACTGTATCCCTAAAGCATATCACAGCCTACTGGCTCTGTGCTCAATAAGTGTTTAGAGTGAAAAAAAGGATGATGTGGGTTTATTAACAAGAAACGCAGATATCCCTGGAATAAAGTCAAGATATGGAATTTGGCTATTATGAGTTTTATAAAAGAATTCTGTGTACATTCTCTTAAATTTTACACTTAATTTTGAATTCTGTCTATTGCCAACTTCTGCAATAATTCCCAAATAATCATAAAATCTTGAATTTTAGAAGAAACTTTAGGGATCATAGAGGGGTCCAACTTCTTAGTTGGTGTGCATTGCCCTATATGGCTCTGTCCCCCAATAGGTTGTGTACTTTGTATGCACAGCTTCATGGGCACCAATCCTTTTCCCAAGAGACTGAAGCATAGTTTAAGAGCGCCCCCTACTTTTGGCCTTCTATGGGCCCAAACTTCACAGTGAACACTGATACCTTCATCCCTCTGAAAGCCCAGACCCCAGGATTTTCTGCTACTTCTATTTACTAGAAGCTCCTGGTAACCTCCACCACTTCCTTTCCTTTCTTTTTCTCTAAGACTGATGAGCATTTCTGGGCAACACCAAATTATTCTGATTGGGTCCAATTCAGATAAATGCTAACCTCACCCAGGCCCTATTCTTTAATTCCTAGTCATTCTTTATTCTTCAGTCTACTACAATTGGCTTCCAGTACCTCCACTGGATTAAAATCAGTCCTTTGAAGATCATTACTGATCTCCTGCCAACAAAATTTAGTAACAGCCCAGCACCCAAAGCTTCCTTCCTTCCTTCCCTCATTCATTCAAACTGAATGTTAGGCATATGCTGAGCCCTAGGTATATGTAGACAAAAAGCAACATTCCATATCAGTGAAGGCACATATAAGGCACAAAGGAAGGTAGGACCACCTAAATCTGCCTAGGAGTGGGAGAGAAAGCTTCAAGGAGCAGATTGGCAGGAGGAGGGTAGGAACAGTGTGCACATTCCAGGTTGAGAGAACAGATATGCAAGGAACAGAGGCACAGTCACATGAAATAGAGAATATCATTCTGTCTGTTAGGGGAGAGGGCAGTGGGGGCCACACCAGCAAAACTTAAATTTCTAGGAAGGTATTGGGAGAGGGGGTTGGAGAGTTTTGACAGGAAAGTGACATGACCCATTTTAGATCCTCTAAACCACAGGTCTTAGCTTGTCTGTTGACAGTTAATCATCAGCTCCGCACCCTGCTACCCTCTCCTCAGGCGGTAGCGTGGGCAGGTGGGTGGCCATTGGTGAATGTGAGGTTTTGTCAGCTGCTTCCCAGAGAGTTGGTGCTGCAGGCAGCTGAGAGCTCTGTGTTGGAGGCTTTCCTGTGTCTCCTGCCCTTCCAGATCTGAAAGCCAGCAGAGGTCCTCCGGACCTCTCCTTTCCCAGCCCTTCCAGTGTGTGTGAAATCCTTTGTTTCCTGATGAAACCCTGACACAGAATACCATTTTGAATAATTCTGCCCTAGAAACAGCCCTACTCTGACACTATACACTCAGTTCTCCCTCATTTCAGACCACTCATCTCTATTTCCCAAGATTTCTATCTCACCTCTGTCCTCTATAAAGATGAATCCAAAACTATATTTCTACCTCTGGCCTTTCTCCTAAGTTCCACACCCAAATTTCCGACGATTTCCTGGACACCTCCACCTGGATGACCTGCAGAAACCTAAAACTCAACAAATCCAAAAATAAGACTCATTTTCCTTTTAAACTAGTCCCTTTCCATGAGTCCACATTTATTTCAGGCATAATACAATTATTTACTCCAGTTATCTGGCTCGAAACCACAGTCATAGTATATTTCACACTCCTTTGGGTAAAATATTTATGGAGAGGCTACTGTGTGCCAGGCCCATGGCTGAGTGTTGAGAATCTATGGTAACAAACAGATGTGTTCCCTGCTCTCAAAGAGCTTAGAGTCTAGTGGAGGATCTAGGAGAAACCTAATAAATTCTGAGATTGTTTTTCTTTTATCCTTTAACTATATCCAGTAACTTGTAAAAATTCAAGATTCTGAAATCTCTCTTGAATTCTTTCCCCTTCTTTCCACTCTCAACCCCCTTATCAACCAATAACCTACACGTGGATATTCCCCTGGTTTCCTAGCTAGACTTTTTCTTGTATCATGGACATTTTCTGTTTTGATAAAACGTACATGCACAGACCAGATTTTGTAGACAATATCAGGTGGTCATCGATGGTCCTTTTGAGAACAATCCCTAAATCTCTTGAGTTCTTCCATTCACCCAGAGAACCCCACCTGAGTGTCCCTCCCATCTTCCCCATTCCCGCCTAGGGCTGTATATATTTTTGTGTGTGTGTGTGAGAAAGATCAGCCCTGAGCTAACATCCATGCCAATCCTCCTCTTTTTGCTGAGGAAGACTGGCCCTGGGCTACCATCTGTGCCCATCTTCCTCCACTTTGTATGGGATGCCACCACAGCATGGCCTTACAAGCGGTATGTAGGTGTGTGCCTAGGATCCGAACTCCGGCCACCAGCAGCAGAGCGCGCACACTTAACCACTACGCCACAGGGCCTGCTCCAGAGCTGTATATTTTAAAAGTACAAGCCTATCATGTGTCTCCTCTGCTTAGAAATTGTCAGTGGTTCATTTACAACAAAAGCAGTGCTCAATCTACCGTCAGGCCTTCTCTTTCACAGTCCTGTGCACAACCCCAGGTTTCTTCCAAACTGAGATGCAATCCCTAACCATGACCTATGGAATCTCATCTTGAAGACTTTCTTTGCTCAGGCTGTCCCCCAACCAAAGTCTCAGCTTATCCAAAGCTCTCACTTTGAGCTACTTTGACATTTTGATCTTCTGACACTCACATTTGGTCTTGTTTCAGAGTTGACTACCCAAACTTTTTCAGAGTATGAGAGCAGGGATCATTTTATCTTTGCATCCCTGAACACCTGACATAATCCCAGCCCAAAGTAGTGGTTTGAAAAAATGTTAGACTAAATTAAACCCAAATCTCTCTTTCACATCTTAGTCCCAGTTGCATCCTTCATCCTATTTCCTCTCCTACACGCTGTCCTTCAAATATTTGAAGACAATTACTTCATCCTTGTTCCTTATCTGTACAAAATCCACAAGACACTGGCTAACTTGGTAGCCTAAATTCAATGTAAACAAAACTCAATGTAAGCACAAAATAGTCAAGAAGTCCATAAAGATTCTATTTCCCAACCAGCCTTTCACCCACACTCTGATTTGGGATAAATAGAGTATCTCTTCATAACATTTCTTCCACCACAACTTAGGTAAAATAAAGAGGAAACAGATAATACCATGCTTATCTTAGTCATTTTATAAACATAAACAAGAAAATTGGCAAAGCACTTGGAGCTTTGGAACAGAGACGGAGTATGACTAAAGTCATGGATAAATGTAGTTGAGGATGCGTAACAATCACTTCTAGCTCTGCTATTAAATCTGTGACCCCAGATAAAAACCAAACTTTCGGGGACTGATTTGTCTACTTTTTGCATATTATGGAGACCAATAAAAGCTGAGAAATTCATGCTACTGAAACAACATTTTAAAAAAATTTCTGGACTAGAGGTAAAATACCAGGCATTTTATTAACAGTGTTTTAGTTTTGAAACGCTAAAGCTGAAAATAAGAAAGCCACAGATCATTGTTTCTCTTTAAATACTCTTAATTATTTATGAACTTTGGAGTTTTTAAATCACCCAGCCCCCACACACACAAATTCCATTTGGCCTTTTACTTTCTATTGGTCTCGTACATCTACTTCCTTCGACAATGAAGGGAAGCTCTGGAAGGAGGGGCGATGACGACACTTATTAACACCTGCCTAATACACTCGGTTTCCCGCAGAGATGGATCAAATGGGGAATATATTCTTTAGAATGGGCAATTCTTATTAGATGTGCCCTGAATTTTTGGGCTAATGTTTATGTTCTTTCCCAAATTATTAGAGTTACCACCAATAGAAATAATTATGTTACTCTTTAAAGGGATTTTTCTAATCATACGCTCATTTTTTAATCAATTTGTTCATAAACAACTTTAGAAGTGTATTTTCAAAGGCAGCTCTTTTTGGTAGGAAACTGCCTGAGTTTCCAGAGGCTACGTCAGGGCTCAATTAACAATGTGTTATAAAGCACAAAGAAGTGAGTACTGATTTTTGTGACAAAATAAGTGTTTATTTCTTTTAAAGAGTTCACACTAATGACCTCAGTCATCTTTCACCACGTGGGCAGAAATAACTACATCTGACAAAGGTATGTCTCACAATTATGTTTAAGGTATATAAGCTGCCCAACTTTCTGAAGTTTACATACCCTAAACATAATAAGACTTTAAATAAAATGATGTTGGTAAAAACTTGATAGAAAACTCAAATAACATGTGCAGTGTATGCCACGTTGTGAAGTTCAGGCAAACTGTTGGAGAGCACTAACTGCATTCGGCTCCATATTGGGATATCATAGCATAATCCCTGCGAAAATACATGGTTGACACTTATCATCTATTCACAAAATACAATTTGTATACAGTTAAGGGTAGGCTATTTTTTTCCCTCTTCTGCAATTTCTAGAATGGTTCTAATTCACTGTAGCCTAGAAACCCACCCAAACCCATCTGACTTAACAATCCCCCCTACAATTGCAGTAAAACTTGCCTTTAACATCTGGACTAAAACCTAACCATCAAAATAATCCCCTGTATGATGTCCTTTCGGAAACCAAACTACTAAGTGTAAATCAAAAGAGCTTCATTGGAAAAGAGGACGTCAAAAAAAGAGAAGCCACTTCAAGGTAAACAAAACAATCATGTGGGCAGGAGCCATTGAAATCAAGGACTATACGACACGGCAGCTAGCGCTCATCGGCCAACAGCAAGAAGCAACCTCTATCTTATTGCCTAACAAGCTATGCCTGTCAGCTTATAAATCAGAGCATAAATATGAGCTAAGATGGTAGGTTAAATCTATGTATTTAATTTCATTTATTCCTAAAGTTCTACTAAAACTAAAGAAAAAAGCGTGGGGGAATGAGAGGAAACAACAGAACAAAATGTGGTGACCTAGAGAGCAGATGGTTGGGGGAACTTATCTGACTGACCCGAGAGAGGCCAGCCTCAGGTTGACAATGAGGAAAGCCGAGAGCCAACCCAATTTATAGCACAGAATCCTCAAGAGCACAGACACTGACAGTGCCCAGTAACCCTAGAACCAGGGATAAAACATGTGAGAGTGGGGCTAAGATAAAGATAACTGAGAAAGCTGTTTTAGGAAGTTAGTTCCTTAGATTCATTCCCCAAGTCCACACCATAGTACAACTACACTTCTCCTAAATGGGCAAATATTTGGAGACAATCTCTGGAGAGGAAAGGACTCAAAACAGAGGGATTAAGTAAATATATGCATAATGAACACAGATACCACCAATACAGCTTGGCAGTCAGACCCGTACCCTCTAGGCCAGTCAGTGTAAGACTCTTCTCTGTGGAATCTGACCAGCCCAAGAGAAAAGATCTAAAGACATTGAAAACAGGAGTTCCCCAACTGAGATCCCATCCAGATCTTCCAACAGTGAAGTTCAAAGCTGGCAAACCATGTTCTTGTTTTCAAAACTTCCCGTCAGCTTTTTAGTCTTATTCATGAGCAGATCACCAAGGATCACCAGGGGTCTGAGAAATCTCTCATATGGAAGATAGAGATCAAAGCAAACACACAGATAAAAACAACTTGGAGAAACAGAAAAAACACAAGGAGAATAAAATATAAAGATTAAACAATAAAGTTGAGATAAAACTTCCTAGAAAGAAGAACAAAAGACAGAGATGGAAAACTGGAAAAAAGAAAAGCAGAAGAGAAGTCCAGAAGGTCTGATATTGAAAAACGGGATTTTTAGAAAATGAGAACAGAGAAAATAATTGCAAAAAATTCCCTAATGGAATAAGTCAAAAAAACTTTCAGAACTGAAGGACATGAGTTGCCACATTTTAAAACCTCCTGTGTGGCCACTGTGTCCATCACAATGAATTAAAATGGACCCATGCCAAGGAACATTGTGAAAGTTCAGATCTTTCAGAAGACACAACTTCTACAAGCTTCCCGAGAGGGAGGAAAAAAGGTTACTTATAAAGGGTCAGAATGGCTTTGAATTTTTTCAACAGCAATACTGGAAGCAAGAATTCAAAATTCTGAAGGAAAAAAACATCTACAACCTAAATCCTGTATCCACCAAACTCTCAACTGAGAGAATATTTTCAGACATGCAAATTACTAAAATATTTATCTCCCACATACCTTTCTTACTAGAGGATGTCACTCCAACAAAATTAGAGATTTAAAAAAAAAAAAAGCTAACATATGGCATACGAGAATATAGGGAAAACGAGACCCAGGAAAGGAGAGAGGTGAAGGGAAATAGCAGGAATGACAGCTGTGCACCAGATCTGAGTACTGTGACCCGAGAGACAGACATACTGAGGGCTGTCAGTACCAAAGTTCCCACTGCTACCTTTCCAGCAGACTGCCTAAGTCAGTCTAGTCCAGATTCTTTTCTGTACTTATCTGATTTTCACCAAACCTAATGAAATTTCTATTCTCCCCTCCATGCCTGGTGCATTGATCAGCTGATGCCTATTTTTAACCACCCCACTCCCACCAGTCGTGATTTGATCTACTCCAGAGGATTGGAGGGGAGCCACGCTGAGCAGAGACCCAGAGAACAGAAAGCAGACCACTCTTTCAGACCCTGTCTCTGCCAGACACCCAGGACCGGGCTCACATGACAGCCCTGTCAGGCGCCCCGACTGTGGTGAACCCTCTTTTCAGGATTCACTCATGACCTCACCCATTGTCTTCCCCAGAATTGGCTTTTATAAATTAGCAGACAAGCTAAAGCCAAACTATGACCCAGAGACTCTGTTGAGCTTATCTTCTCCTAAAAGCCTTGATCTAATAGTGACAATATTGCTCTTTTCCTTACACAGCTGGGTGTTAGTGTACTACTCTGCTTTTTAAAATTAAACAATGTATTATTCAGGAATACATACTTAAGTGGCCAAACTCTAAAGAACAGACAGATTAAGACAGAAATCAAGATAATGGTTATTTATGGATGGTGGGGAAAGAAAAGAAAGTATAACTGGAGAGGGGCAGATAGGGGGTCTTTTAAGATACTGCAGGTCCTATTTTTAACTCAGGTGGTTGGCACACAAATTTTTATTGTTTTATTATTCTTTAAATGATATTTATACATTTTATAAAGTCTTCTGTAGGTATGGTTCATTAAACATATAATCATAGAACAGCCTTGCAAGGTAGAATTTCTCTTTTTTTCCTGGGGGGGGGGTGAAGCAACATTTTTATTGATATACTCACATCTCAGGAATATCGGATCTCCCTCCCCACCCAAAAGCCTTGATTACAATTCACTGCTACCAGAATATTGCTTGTGTGTTGGTCCATCACTTTGCAGTGCAATGTGAACATTGAGGAGACAGAAGCAAAGTTCACAGGTCAAAGAGAGCCTGCAGTTTCTAGTCCTGTCCTCTCTATCACAGTAACATTTTGGTTGATTTTTCAAAAAACAATTTACTATTCACCCACAACATCTATTTGTAGTGACACTCGAGACTATCCTGTTTACATTTTTCAAAATTGTGTTGAAGTTGTTGTTATTGTTGTGGGCTTTTTGGTAGCAAATTGAAGTATGAAGTAAAGGTAAGGAGAAAATCAATTCAAAAGCACAGGATGTAAGATTTAGAAGGTCTACTTAATTCATCCTACAAAGATTCCCTTAATGGATGTGGCTGAAAATATGCCAACTCCAGCTTTGGACTTCTGAATGTAATCCAAACCCTTCAGATTCCCAGAAATCTGGTAGGGAACATTTCATTTCTGTCCTCTGCCCTCTTTTGGTCAGTGGAGTGACCATCTCTCCATCATTAGGAACTCCCTAGAATGGCCAGTCATAGAAGATCTATCTGTGGCTTGTCTACATTAGTGTTTTCCAATCTCTTTCCCGTCATGGCACGGGCATGAGGTGCTGCTATGTGTGTGGCACATTGGCTGCTGCTCCCGCCGGGTCTCCGCAAGACAAGCAGCATCTCAGCAAGGACAGCCCTCTGCTCCTTCCTGGCACACGAGGCTTCTCAGCTGGGATGCTTTGGTCTGCAGAATACAATAGCATAAGAAGAGCTTTCTACTGAAAGCCACTAGAAGAGGAACTCTTGAGGACAAGATGGGCTGATCTTCAAAGATGGCAGTGATTGACAAGAAATGAACTCTTTTTGTAATTTCTTCTTCTCAGCTACCCTCCCTATCGTGGAAGATGTAAAATCAATGGAAACAACTGATGACTGCTATCACAAAATGTTTCAGACTCACATGCAACAAAACGGAGAAACAAAAACAAGAACAACCCAAGGGTCATCACCAAGTTTACTGTTTTATTTATGATTTTAGTTTTAATTCTCAAGAAAGAGGTACATTTCCTTGTTTTGAGTTTTAGCATCAGGTTATAACCAGGTTTCTGTTTTCTTTTCTCCTGTCTTTTCAGTACTGCACAAACGTCCAGAAACTACAGGGTTAAGTACAAGTCACAGGCAAGGAGGTCAGAGATTTGCTCCTGATGGTGTACAAGTCACAGGCAAGGAGGTCAGAGATTTGCTCCTGATGGTGAGCAGATGGCCCCAGAGCAGTGCTGTCTCAGAGCGCCCTCGTCAAGGGAATTTAGGTAAAAGAAAACAAGATTCTGACAGAGGAGAAAGACTGAAGAAGTCACTTATATTTCAGCTTTTATATTATGGATAGGTATTAAATCTGTGAATACTTTTTTTCTTTACAACATTTGAATTTACTTTAAATCTAAAGCCAAAACTTTTTTCTCCTTTAAAAAAATCACATCTCCCCTCCTGATAACCTCTTTAGCAATAGGCCAATTACCAATACAGATCAATTTGTCTTTCCATCAACATCCAATAAATTCTTTTGCTTAACACGATTAAATCCTCTCCGTCAACTTAACAAAAGAATTAAAAATTAAATTAAAAGCATTTTCTCTGCAATAGTGATAAGCAGAATACAAGATGGATGCCAGGACCACTGCTTTCCCCATGCACGCACTTAGCAATCTCATTTCAATTAACCTGGTTTTCAAACTTCTGCAGTTGATAATGCGTCTACTTGACCTTTCCTATGGATTAATCGTCATTTTCTGCTAAGCAGATTATGTCATTATTATGCGCAACAGACACACAGTAATTTTCTAAGTATTGAGACTGCCCTTTGATTTCTTTTTTTTTCCTCTTTAAAAAGGCATTTTAAAGAAACATTCAACAGTGTCACTCAAATGCTGGATCAACAGAAACTTTTACAATAAAAAACAGATGGTAATGACCCTGTGATCACATTGCATCTGGGGGTAGGGAGAAAGAAAACTAATGAGGAACTGGATTCTTGAGAACATAAGAGATGAGGAGGGAGCTGTGGGTGGGCTGAGAGGGAGAAAACAGGGTGGGACAAATCCTGCATTTTCCAGTGGTTTCTCCTCCTTCCCTAAGGGCGGTCCAGTGTTGAACTCTGTAGTAAATCTGTGGGGGTTTTGCTGGGGGGTCTGAAGGCCGTCTGAAAGCCTGGGGGTGGGGAGTGGAAGCTGGAAGGATTGGAAGGAGGAGGGTAGGGATTCCAACTGGCTCTGTGCAGAGGGATCTGTGTGCTGAAGGGGGCGCTGTGGTGGGTTTCTGACGGAGCAGCACTGGGGCCCTCCATCTCTGAGGGCCTGGAGGGATTTTAGCCAGTGTGGAGGATTGTCATCTTGAAGAGAGTCTAAACTGTTTCCTGAAGATGCTGGAATACCTAAGGAGAGAAAAGAAAACAAGAAGGAAAATAGTGAGTTTGTGCAGAAAGAATACAAAATTCGTCAAGAAAGATATTTTAAAGTGACGAGTTTATCCAAAAAAGAAAAAGAGAAGAAATTACGATTTTAAACTCCTTCCAAATAAGACCTTTCTAATCTTATGTTTCCTTTATCCTCCACCCACACGATGTATTGTCACACAAACCCATGCCTCCTCTTCAACTACACAGACATCGTCCTCCACTGTCACAGAGGCAGAGCTGCAAAAATGAGTCCCCAGAATTGTATGACGTTACTGCCCAATTGTGCTTCTCCTTCTCTAATCGGGATACGTAAACAAGACAGCTTTTTAATAAAGAGCTTTATTTTAAAAAGTGGAGTATGTTCCTTTAAGAGGGTAAGTTGGATCCTTTTGTACTTTGAGACCTACAAAATACACACATGCTGCCAGACGTTAGCACCTACTTACACCAAAAGAAGCAACCTAGGCACCAAATGCCTTATGACACAACTAGGCCAACTGAGACTGCATGACCCCGGAGAGTGAAACAAGCCACCCACATTCGTGGCTTTGTGAAAAGAAGCTTATGGTGAAGAGACCTCTGTTTTTACTTAATCTGTGCTAAACACAAAATTGATGGCAGTCAGTGGCGCTGAAGGAGTGAGAAAGTTACCTGTGATGATGGCTGGGTCTGTCCAGCTGCCAGGGCCGTCCCAACTCAGGCTGTCGGTGGTGGCAGTGTTGGACGCTGGTGCACTGTGGTGGGCGTTGGAGGGGGAGGCAGAATTGGGCAGTCCACCAAAGCTGATGTTAATGTTGGGTAGAAGTGCCCTGAGCCCGTCCTGCCATTCCTTCATATTTAAACTCTCTACAGAACTGCTGTTGTCTGGGAGATTTACCAACGAAAAATGAAAGAATAAAAAAAATAAAAAGCTGACGTTAGAAACGTATGTTGTTCTTTAGCGGTTAAGCAGGGGAAGAATTATTCTTTTTTCACTGAGCATTTAAAACGGGTTGTCCTAGCGAGAGACACTTGGTTAGGATTTTGCTCGTGAGCTCGGAGCCCCTGAAATAAGGAGGAAACACTTGCTCCAGGATCAGGAGAGGGAGCTTCTGGTCCTTCTTACAGCCTCTACACCACTTTGCGTTTGTAATCGATCATCCAGTTTAAAGACTCGATGCTCCAGAGCACACTTTAGTTCCAGCCACACGGTGAAGTTTCAGTTAGTGAGGCATTTAGCCAGCTGAGCTGATTTATGCTATAAAACAAAAGCCTGCAAAGTTCAACACAGGAGCTTGTTTCTGAGCCCGTTAAACGGAAGAGAAGTCATTTTATCTGCACTAAAAATAAACCTATAGAAAAATAATTAAGTTCTTCCTGACTATAAAGCTTGGTAATGCATTTCAGAGGAGAAAGGCAGCAAGGGATAGGCTTTTGAATCTGAAAAGTGTTTTTCTGCTGGTCACAAAGGCCAAGGAGGCAGGGGCTGAGCTCCTTTCAGAAGGAATGATTTCCAGCACAGTCCGCCTACTCCACCCCAGCAGTCCTACCAATCACTTAAAACACGAGTCCAGGAGTCCACAGTTCTCTGATTCTATTTATGAATAGCGTCAAATATGATAAGACACCATCAACGTAAAAAGGCTTTTTATAAATTGTACTAAACTAACTTGATCTACCACCATCCAGAATCCACATAAGTCTAACTAATTGGTTGGGGAGGAAAGTGTAAAGTGTAACTACTACTTAGAAGAACTGTTTTATTGAAAATAGGAATGTAGGTCAATATACCAACTGGAGTTTTTTAGAATATAGAAAATTATTTCTAGCTCTACGGAATTGATTAGCAATCACCATTAATGATGATATGATGATGATATTCTATCAAGCACAGTGTATGCTATTTGGTGAATTCAAAATTTTCTTTTTATAATTTTGCTTTGCACCAGTCACTGTTCTATGCCAAATTATATGTTTCAGCAAGTGAAGCATTTCAGCCTATTGACCACATTTATAAAAAGACAAAAAACTGCAACCAAACCCAACAAAAGTCATCTCTGAATCTACTAAGATGAAGAAAAGGCAATCTGCACCATAGAGATAAATCAATAGAAGGGAAAATAAATTCTTCAAACTACTTCCATTTCACAATGAATGCATTTTCCTAAAGCTCACCCTTCTATTTGCATCCTACTTTACATTTGCATTGTGTTCTACAACTTACAAGGCACTCTCATAGTCACTTATTATTTCATTTGATCCTCATGATATAAGGTAGGCAGAGCAAGGGGAATAATCTGCATTCAACAGACAAATAAATAGACTCCAGAATAATTTGCCCAAGGTCACAGGACTTGTATAGTGAGGACTTGACCCCAGACCCTACCTGAGTTGTTGTTTTCTAAATAAACTCTTGATCTACTTTGTATAGACTGTTAATTGACTTTTTAATGGGTCAAATATGTAAGGGAAAACTCAGGGGCCTATGAGCCCCACGACTAAAAGAAGGCAAAAACGAACACAGCAGTATTACAGTATGTCCATCAGCCATGATTAGCAGGATAAAGAACTATTTTAGCTGAAGGAACAAACTGGACTTTGTTTTTCTAATTCTAATCAACAACACAACCATCAGTTTCCCCCTGCCTCCAACTGCATGAGGCATTAACAAGATCACACTAATAAAGGCCTAGAATACCCACAATTACAGGAAGGTTTGGTGGCTATGGCACATTCTAACCTTTACAGTAGTCAAATTGTCAGACTTCAGATGGTTTTCAATTAACCGGAAACTGAACTCAAAACAAGGAAAACTTCCTAGGAGAAAAATAAAATCCCCTGATGTAAAAAGATGATGTGTAACTACGTGGGAAAACAAAACAAAAGGCTATTCCAAGTATTTGTTTTCTCTAATACAATTTGTACAACCAGGTCAGGATTTTCTGTCTCCTCTTGGAATTTTTGCCTCTAACTTCTTTTTGGTTCCCCCCCTGAAAGTCTTTTCATTAAATAAGAAACACATAGGTCTTATTAATTAAGCTAGCTAGATGCAACTAAATTCACAATTTGCCAATTTCCCTACTGTCACCTTTGGGTGGGGACAACGGGTCCACATATATTCAGCCCTGATCCTTAGGCTACTCCATTCTCCACTGCAGCCCCTAGGGCCAGAGACCGCTGATTTCAAGTTAAATTTCTCTGTTAGCCGCCAAACACACCCCAACTTGGGAGCAGTCACTGAGAGTCCCAGTCACAAAATATTCCTAAAAGAGTTTATTCTGCTCTTCAGTTTTTAAGCCTTACCTACTGCCTACTCCCCAAAGCCTCACTCTGCAACCTGATCTTGTTTTCTAAAAAGCTTTTATCTTCCTTTTCTTCACCGCTTTCCTTTACATTTTGAAGTCAGAGGCTCCCTCCAGTGTTCAGGTTACTTAGTGGAACAAATCTTTGTTGGTGCAAGTGGTTGTACATTAGAGATCTAGTTCCCATTATGGTTACCCCTTGCCAATGTGACTCTCAAACATTCATGCATTTTTAGAAGGACACAGCATACAGCTTGTCTAAGCCACTACACACCTCTCTACACACACCCCCACCTCGCCCTATTTTATACTATTTCCTATCAGTTTGGGGATGGAGTCCATCTCCATCAGTATATGATTTTAAGAAAGCCTAAACTTTCTCAAACTTCAACAACATATCTCTAAGCAACTCAAATGTAAATGGATAATGCTTATCCTATATGATAAACCAAACTTTAAAGAGCACACAAACTTCTCCTATTGGAACTTGAAAGAAAGCCTTCATGATATAGGCATGCTGTACTTTAGGACAGCTACAAAAATCATTTCAATTTATTAACTAAAATTCCCAGGGAAAATGACTAGTTTGTGAATGAATTCTTTCAAACTGATTTATAAAATCAGTTTTTTCATGAAAAAAAGTTACTCTACTTAAACAAAAAGAACTCACACTCGGGGCTGGCCCCGTGGCTTAGCGGTTAAGTGCGCGCGCTCCGCTACTGGCAGCCCGGGTTCGGACCCCGGGCGCGCACCGACGCACTGCTTCTCCGGCCATGCTGAGGCCGTGTCCCACATACAGCAACTAGAAGGATGTGCAACTATGACATACAACTATCTACTGGGGCTTTGGGGAAAAAAAGGAGGAGGATTGGCAATAGACGTTAGCTCAGAGCCGGTTTTCCTTGGCAAAAAGAAAAGGATTAGCATGGAAGTTAGCTCAGGGCTGATCTTCCTCACCAAAAAAAAAAAAAAAAAAAAGAACTCACACTCAAATTTCTAAGACTATGTTTATTATAAAGCAAGATAGACCAGCACTGCAGAGCAGATTTGCTGGGGCAAAGACCAAAACCTAAGGGTTTAATAGTTCTGAAAGTAGAGATTAAACTGAGTGAAAAATTCTAAGAATTTAAATGGAAAAGATTCCTGAGAACAGAAGAGCTTCAACAAAATAACAACAAAACACAATCAAAATTTACTCCCACTAGTAGAAAGAAGTAGAAATGACATAAACAGGAAGAGAGAGGCCGTGAGGATCAGCTAAATATGATCTGGGCTTTCTGGACTCTGTCTTTACTTCCTGCCTTTCTCCTTGTCTAGAACGCTCTCCTGATCTCTTCATTTTTTTTACTAGATCTCTAATTTTTACTAGATCTTACAAAAGTCTGTCTTTTTTATCTTTCACTCAGATCATCCTAGATGACAGCACTTGTGGTCTGAACAACACCCATTTGGCAGCACACCGTGCTGTGACATCCACTGGAGTTACTGTTTCCCTTCGTGCACTCACACCTTCTCTCTCACAACTCTACTGACAGGCCTGCAAGGGGATATTTTGTACATTCTTCAGCACGTAGCTCAGCGTCTTAGAGACGTGACGTGCTTCAAGGCACCTGCTGAATCGAAGATCCAATTGAGGGGAGCCGGAAAATCACCTTCCCCCAAAAAATCTGCTTGATTCATATCTGTATCATGCTATCAATCAAATCTTTCTCTCCAAAGAGAGGCAAATCTTTCTGAAAGCAGGAATCAGATAACTTCTGGGATCCAAAAGTATTCTCTGCATGTAAATTGTGGGATAGTAGCCACTAAGATAATATGTTTCCAACAGTGCTTGAGATGAAAAACACAAGCAAATATAATTTTTAAAATCCAATGTACCAAAATTATTTAAATAAGGAAAGCTTTTTAAAAGAGATACTCTAATATAATGTGTACAGGAGGGTAACCAAGTCTATTAGCTTATATTCTATCCATTTGTCTACTCTAGACACTATTCATTGACTCACTATGCACTTTACATACTTGATTACTTTAGTACCAACAATCCAATGAGCTAAGTAGTAGCTTCCTTTTACAAATGAGGAGACTGAGTGGGCTCTGGTGGTTTAAAGAATTTGCCCAAGGTTATTCAGGAAAAAGTGCTGAAGTCACTAATCAAACCCAGTCTGGCTCCCAAGTGTTTGTTCTCGCCACCAAGCACACCACCAACCAGTCCTTGCCCTGGCAGAACTCATGGGCCAAGAGAGGGGGGGCACAGACAAAAATAACTACACTATGTGATAATAAATGCTATTCTGGTATGAACAAAACCCTGTGGAGAATAAAGAAGAAAATAACAATTCTGCCATTCTGTGTGCAGAATAAACAATGACTACAGAATCTCAGAGGAAGAGAAGTTGATGTGGAAGAGGGAAAGGGCGTTCCATACAGAACAGAGAGTAGCAGAAGCAGCTAATCATAAAATACAGTAGGAACACTTCAAAATATAAGTAGATGTGTTTTGCACAATGTGTACTTTTCTCTTCTAAAATGTTCCTATAAGGATCTACAAGTCTGTTTTGGGAGAGAATCAGATCATCCAATGAGAACCAGGAAAACATCTAGATGTTTGCTTTATGAAGGATCTAAGGAAACAGAATCTATTAAAAACAACAACAACAGGGAAAAATTCTTAATGGAAAAATGTCTACATATAAAGCTATCTATAGAATGAGGAAAAAGCAAACAAAATTTAATGCAAAAGATAAGTACATTCTTAGAAGCATTACAGACTGGATTACATGGAACCTGAACCAGAACAAAAAAGCACATAGCTAAATGACATGCGGGGACAAAAATCCAATATCAGAAATCTATAAAATCAGAAATAGGGAGGAAAGCATTTAAGTGAGCACAAAACTGAGCACAGACTGTGAACAAAGCCTGCGAGGAGATTCAAGGACGACCGAGGGAGCTTATCATCCAGGAGAGGATACAGAGATCACAGGAATATGATTTCACCAACACAAATTCTAAAACCGCAGAGACATGGAGCGGGCCTACCATCCTAACATCTCTGAGGTCTAAATCTGCTAGAAGAAAATAAACCTGATAAAATTCACTTCCTGACCATCTCTCTTTTCCAAGGTGGAAACAAAGAGGGAAACTTTTATTCTGGACTTTTGACCAAAAAAGAACTGGTTGGCTATTGTGAACATAACAGAAGCCCTAAGAGTATGTGACATAATTTTAGGATTTACAGAAGCAAAGAATGAGAATAACTAGACTTGAGTGCTTGGACGGCAGGTATCCTGGCTATTTTTGCAATTACCACAGTGTATTACAATCACCTGTTTATCTGTTAGTTTTTTCCACCAGACTGTAAGTTCCTCCAGGAAAGAGGCCTTGATTTAATCCTCTCTGTATATAGTGAACAGTTCCTGAACCTGAACCTCAAGAAATACTTAATGTTTCCTAAATGAACAGCCCTGAACATTTGCTTCCAAGTTTTTTTGAGAAAACAGCTTTCCAAAAATGGTCAAAAAAAAAAATGATGGGTCAGGTGGAACTCCTCCTGCTTGACTACAGAGCTGGGACTTAGTCTTTTCCTGTCTTCAGATTTGAATTGAAACATGGCTCCTCTTAGGTCTGAAGCCTGTTGGCTTTTGGACCAGAGTTTATACCACTGACTCTTCTGATTCTCAGGCCTTTGGGCTTGGACTAGACTTACACCATTGACTCACCCTAGTCTCCAGCTTGCTGACTGCAGATGTTGTGACTTCTTAGCCTCCCTAATCATGTGTAAATAAAAGTCTGCTGAAGCATATCGGAAAGCAGACCTTATGGCTACCATCCTTCACTATTCCTGAATTGTGAATGTGCTGCCAGAAGCTACAGTAGTCATTTTGTAACTATGAGGTCACAAGCATGAAGACAAAAAACCAAAAGGACCCTTGAAATTGGAAGTGGCCAATACTTAAACGAGTATAAACCAAAAACAGATCATTTACCTGCACAGCTTCTGTGGAAAATTCCCTGAATGAAATATAAAAACTGTGTTACCTGCCAGAAGGCTAATGAAATTCTTTGCTGATAATATGATTCCTTCCTCTCATCTTCAAGGATGTGGAGACTCTAAAAACAATTAAGGAAAAAAATAAAGAGATAACCAGATGGGTCAGCATCATGGCGGAATGAGCTCTTCCCTTGGAGTCTCCCAAGATACAATGAAAAGGACACTCATAAATTAAGAGAGGACATTCACACAACACAAGAGATGTCTAAGAGATCCACACAGCCAAACGTCTGAAGGTAGAGGTGCTGGACCCCCTGTGAGACAGTGGAAGGAGGTAAGGGGATCTCCTCTCTTTTCCTGAATGGCAGCAATCTAGGGCGCAGGACTGCATGTGGCTCTGAGAGAAGAGGTGTGCAGGGGTGGCCCTCTGCAGGAATGTCTTTGCTCTTAGAGCTGTCTCTCAGCCCATAGGAAAGCTCCACACCAAGGAGGCTGAGCAATTGTGGGAATGTCTTCACCAAGCACAGCAGCCAGGAGGGCAGACAGCGAGTGCAGAGCAGGAATGTCCCCATGATTGTGCATGTGAAGGAAAGTGTCCCTTCCACCACCAGATGCACCAGCTTGGCCAGTTGGCCAGAGAATGGGACCCCCGCCAGAGCACCTGCACATACGTGTGTAAAACAGTGGTGGCCAGTGGGCAAATGCAGATGGGCCCTGTCAGCATAGCTTCCACAGGACAGGCACAGCTGCCAGGGATCACGTTGGCTCAGAATACACAGCTCCTGCCCCCGATGGTGGCAACAGGTGGAATATGCGACCAGATACTACGAGTATGCAACAGCAAAAATCCACCCAATCAAATAGTATGAAGAGGTACATTAACACTCCAGACCAGAAGGAAAATGACAAGCATCAAGATATCAATACAGAAGGCACAGAAATTTACAATCTAAATGACAGAGAATTCAAAATAGCTATAATAAAAAAACCTCAATGAGTTACAATAAAACTCAGAAAGACAGTTCAATGAAATCAGGAACAAAATTAATGAACAGAGGGAAATCTGCACAAAAAAGATAGAAATTATAAGAAACAAACCAGTCAGAAATGTTGGAGATGAAAAACACAATGAATGAGATAAAGAAAAATCTGGAGTCCTTAAAAAGCAGAGGAGACATTATAGAGGCCAGAATTAGCAATTTAGAGGACAGAAATATAGAAATACTTCAGATGGAGGAGGAGAGAGAATTAAGACTAAAAAGAAATGAAAAAATTCTCCAAGAAATATATGACTCAATTAGGAAATGCAACACAAGGATTATAGGTATTCCAGAGGCAGAAAGGAACAGGGAACTTTTTCAAAGAAATAATAGCTGAGAACTTCCCAAGCCTGGGGAAGGAGCTGGAATTACAAGTAAGGGAAGCTAATAGAACTCCTAACTACATCAATCTAAAAAGACCTTCTCCAAGGCATATATTAGTAAAACAGGCAAATGACAATGACAAAGAAAAAATATTAAGAGCAGCAAGGCAGAAGAAAATAACCTACAAAGAAACCCCCAACAGGCTTTCAATGGATATCTCAGCAGAAACCTTACAGGCTAGGAGAGAGTGGAATGATATATTCAAATTCTGAAAGACAAAAAATCTCAGCCAAGAATACTCTATCTGGTGAAAATATCCTTCAGATATGATGGAGAAATAAAAACTTTCCCAATACACAAAAGCTGAAGGAGTTCATTCCCACAAGATGCCCCCCCTCCCACATGCACTCCCCATGCCTGGGTGCAATCCTAGACAAGCCCTTTAACTTCTGTCAGGGTGATGCCCAGGCATCACTGATCCCAGTGTTCAGCCAGGATACAAAGGCTACTTAAGCAGCAAAATTCTTTCATACACTTTATGTTTTAATATGTATTAAATGTGTTCAGTCATTCTCAAGAATAATCCTTTAAGATGTCTTCATGGAGTCCTGAGTTCAAAAATACCCTGATAGTGTTGTTAAGAAAAAGTACCTGGGGGCCAGCCCAGAAGTGCAGTGGTTAAGTTTGGGTACTCTGCTTCAGGGCCCAGGGTTCGTGGGTTCAGATCCCGGGTGCTGACCTACACACCGCTCATCAAGCCATGCTGTGTAGGTGTCCCACATACAATAGAGAAAGACTGGTGACAGATGTTAGCTCAGGGCCACTATTCCTCATCAAAAAAAAAAAAAAAAAAACGAAAAGAAAAAATACCTGACCAGGAAGGGCCATAGTGACAAATGCAATCAAGAGGCTGGGATCCCTCTGTTCCACCCCTTTCCCCTCCAAATTCTAATGTCCAGCATGGCCAGACTTGATAGCTTCTGACCCTCTAGTAAGAGAGGATTGTTGGAGGTTGACTTGTCAGGCTGTGTTCACCTCGAAGGGAAGACAAGTCAGGGAGGCACTGCTAGAAGTTCTCACAGAGGCCAGAGTGAGACACCGACCAAGAGTGAGAAGGGCCTGGATGGGGGACACGCCCTGAGAATGACCTCAATCCTCTTCTGTCCATGGGATAAAAAGGAGCCTGAAGGTAGAGGTCTGGGACTGCAGTTCATTTTTGAAGACACAAAGGAATCAGGCAACCCAGACTCTAGGCTGTGCATCTCTTGTTATTGGGAGAACTACACATGTGGGAGCTGTGCTTTGATCCTGGGTCCGGGGAAGATTCTGTGGGATGGGGATAGACCATGCACCCACTAACTGTGTTTGCTGAGCTCTGTACTATCTCCAAATCTTTTCCCAGCATCTGACTCTCTCGTCCTGGGCTTGTATCTCCAGGACTGGGGTTAGGTCTGCTTGTCTTTCCCCTCCCCACCTCTCCTACCTGTCCAAAGTTTAGGAGAGTTCATGGGTCTGACTTGGAGCTTGGCAGGAGTTCTCTGTAAACCGAGAACAAGAGGAGTCATTTGTTGCCTAGAAACTGAGGTAGGCCTGGGGATTAAAAGTCCCCCACTGGTGTCAGTGACAGACTAGTACTAAAGGATCTTATGGGTGACTGTAGCCATTCCCCTCCTCCAGGCTGCCCATTCTCCAGGGAGGGCCATTTCGTTTTGTGTCGCCTGCCCTGGCCATGCTCTCCCTTTCTGCCTGGAAGTGCTCTGAGGCGACATTCAATGCCAGCCAGGTGAACACCAGCTCTCCTGAATTCACCGAGGAATGGCAGAAGAGGATCCGAGAGGTAATGGGGCAAAGGAGGTGGGTGGGAGGAATGGAGGGGTACTCAACAGTGGCTCCCGAGTTGACTCATTTGTTCAACATTTATTCTTCAACTCACTGTTGGGCAAGATTTCAGGCTTTAAGATACTGCTGTAGGTAAGTCAGACAAGGAAACTGCCCTCATGGAGCTAACATTCTAGTTTGTGTATGTGGAGGGGAGGAGTGGGAGAGACAAATACTCCAATAAGTAAACAGAAAAGGAAAATTTCAGGGAATTATTAGCGCAGTGAAGAAAATAAAACAGGGTCATGAACATGACAGGGCTTGGGGCTGCTGGGGTGGAAAGGATAGGGAGTAAAATAGGTTTACTTGGAAACGCTCACATATTTCATATATAGTCCATGACCCATCTTAATCTTACACAAAAGTTCAAGCAAAAGACTATGTCCTAATAGGCCAGCATCATGGTAGGAATTGGCTACTTTCACACTGTTCGTTCCTCATTGTCCATCCAGTACAGCCCAGTATACTCCGGGTCCAGTTTTATTAGATGCGCTTCAGTTTGGAAGAATCAACTCTGGTTCTAGCATCCCTCATCCCAGAGGAAGATGTATCTACAAACATTGCTAAGAAATCATTTTCCTGTTTCCAACTTATTTTAAATGTAAAGGGCAAAGGAGCATGATTCGATACAGTAATTTGTCTGGTGACTCCAGTTCTTTCTGCCGCCATCTTTCTTTCTGCCCACTGGGAGCCCTTCTTAGTCCATTCCTTTGCTCCTTTTGGAGGAGGAGATTGTGAGTCATTCTCAGCTATCCTTTAAATAGTGGGCCCAAGTAACACTGTTAAACCCTCCTGTGTGTCCTTCCCCAAGGTACTTTACAATGAGTTAAGTAGTATATTATCACTGGTTCCTCTCCATTGGTTAAGAGGCATCCTGAAAACATCATACTTTCCAATGTGGGCCATTAATAGCATCAGAATTCCAACAAGTCGAATTAAAGTGATTTCTATTATTTCCATCCTAGGGAACATGAAAGAAAAATCCCTAGTCCTGGGAAAATAAGGCTTCTTTACCCTCTCATTTCTCAACTCGTCCTTTAGAAACCGCTCTATGGGTGGCTCCCTTTTGTGCTCCATGTTTAACGTGATCTCACAGTATCCCAACCTAGAAAGCCAGCCGTTCGTGCCTTTGTCACACACATTTTGTTGCCTCAAGCACATTCTAATTTTGCAATAATTTCACTGCTTTTGTGAAGTGATATGAAACATGACAAGATCACTTGATATTGTATTTCTTGGTCCACTCTTGTCCTGTTCAGGCTGTAAAAAGTGATATTTAAGCTGTTAGATATGTAAGTTTATATTCATGTTGGTGGGCAATCTGGGTCACCAGTCTTCTACAGTAGTCTGGGGCAGGGCTTCAGTTGCAGAACAGGCAAAGCTCAGACCAGAAACACTGTCAATACCAGATTAAAAAGATATTAAAACCTCCCATGCTCTGTGAAATGTCCAGTATAGGCAGCCTGCCAGCTCTCTGATATGCCATATATCCTCATATTCTCCCACCAAAGGCACATGTGCCCCCCGCTGTTGGAAATCTGGATCATTCTGGGCAGCGAAAACGACTGCAGATGGAGATGTGGATTATGTTGTTTGTGAGTCCGTGGGTGCATGACTTGTGGCCCAAGGTGTCATCTCATGGCCCGTAGTGACTACATTCAAAATCATACTTCCCTCTTCTTTTTAAGACTTAGGGGCATCAACATGAAACACCAGTATTGGAGATTTGACTAGAAAGGCCTGTCCCATAAAAGGTGAAATTTCAATAGAGTTTTCTATGATCCACTTGCCAGACCACACTGCTAGTCCATTGGCCACAGCCCACGAATCTGTATAATTATGTAGGGATAATTCCAGGTATTTCTGTGGGCAGTCAGTCACATCACACGTAACTCAGTCCACTGGCTGGATTTAGACATGCCTTACTTCTTCCTTCAAGGTCCTTCTGTTGAAACGTTATACTCTTCCAGTCTCCATCTTTCTCAGCCAGCAGAACAGCACATCTAGCAAGATTCCAAGTAGTGCTTTCTGAACTCAAAGACTCACACAGTGGAATCCAAGTCTGTGTTGCTAGAGTTAGATTATCTTGTGAGGTAGCGTCCACCCCAGGGGAGAGGGGACTGTCATTTGCTTATGGATCCTATGAACCCCTCCTGTGTAGCTGCCCTTTCTTTCCCTAAATATAGCTATTTCCCTTTAATAAGCATATTTTATTGATCAGCCCCTTCCTTATTGGAATGTCTTTCTGACATCACTCAAGATATGATTGGGATCTCTGACCTAGGAGTTTCTGGTGCCATTCAGTAGTGGGCTAATTCCAACCAGTGCCCAGTAACAGACTAGTTAGTAAAAGTCTTTCAAGAGGAGAGTGTAGGGTAGCTGCTCCAGGCCACATCCCCACCAAAAGCCACCAGCAGAGCAGAAGCACCTGGCTTCTATCCGGGTCAGTCCTCATTCAGCGTGGACTCCACCACCAACACTTCTGATTCCTCAGGGAGCACTGTGCTTGTAAGGACACAGTAGACCAGTCTGAGCCAGAACTTGTGAATCTCAGCCAGAACCTTCTGTTGTTCTTCCCTCTCCAAAACAGCCATTTACAGGTGCCTGTGCTCTGATATACAGTCCAAAAGGGCACCCAGATGTGGGTGAACTTCAATAATCTCATCAGGTGCTCGTGCTTCCTTCTTCTCTCAGGGTGGACCAGAGTTAACAGGGCTTTTTAACCTTTAAAAAACTTTTCCATGTAGTTCCAGACGAAGATACACTTAAGAATTTCACTTGTCAAGCTGGTGGGCCCTGGATTTTTGCCACGTTGATTGGCCAATCTCAGAATGCTGTGTGTTGCACCAGCTTTTCCAAATCAGGATGTGCTTCTTCTTCAGTGCAGCCTACTGTTACTACATCATCATAGAATGAATCACAGAACACATGCGGTTTGAGGAGGGATCTTTTTGTTTGTTTTTTCCTGTCCCCCAGGGAGCCTAACACTTGGCTTTGGTAAATCCAAATTAAACCTAAGCAAAGAATGAGAAGCAGAGTTGCATTACCCTGCTCTGCTAGATGCCAGGGGCAGGATTTCCCTTTCACTTAGACCTCCTGAGAACTATAATTCCTTAGGTAAGAATCTGTTTCCTTCATCCTATCCAAGAGGAAACATCTGACACGGTGATTTGTCTCTTCTACCTAAGTACTCACACTGCTCAACCCTCCCTGTGTTCTAATGAAGTGTCTGCCTCCGCCTCTGCAATGGCGTGAACCTTCACCACATTCAGAAGCAGTTACCTTGTGTTCTGAGGACACTGGGCAAGAGTCATGGCAAAGAATTTCCCTGGGGCTTGAACAGTATTAGTAGTGAGTGAGGATGTTTAGGGATACAGGCCATGCTGCACCTGCATTGAGCATGGCATCCCCAGGGACAGACACACCATCTTTCCTTGAATACATTTACTGTTTACTTTAGTGTTTGTGATACATGCAGTCCTCTGAAGCAGAAGTCAGCAAAGTACGCCTCTGGGACCAAATCTAGCCTCTGATCTGTATCTTTACTGCCCACAAACTAAGAATCATTTTTACATTTTAAAAGGTTGTCTAAAAAAAGAATATGTAATAGAAACCACATTTGGCCCACAAAATCTGAAAGATTTACTCTTGGGCCTTTTATAGAAAACGTTTACCAAGCCCTGCTCTGAGACAGGGCCCAGGGCAGGCGTTCCTCTTGCCGGGGTCTAGACAGTCGTCTCTAGTACTTTTCCCACATCACCTCCTAGTGGCCAACACAGTGAGCCCAAACCCAGAGTCTCATCTGTGGTTTTTAGCTCCCCCTGCTGGTCCAGTGTTTTCTACAGTGCTGTAAACAAGAGAAAAAAGTTATAAGTTTCAACTGCATTTTATAAATTGATTGCTTGAACGCTTAAATTCACTGAGTCAGTCTACCGAAATTTAAGGTAAATTCTCCATTTTTTGCTGAGTTATATTTGTCCACACACATCTCAAGGCTTGCAACCACTGATGCTGGTAGGCCAATTGCACATCACAATGCCAGCCACAGATGAAAGTGATGTGAATACAGGACCAATAGGAATGTCATTAATTACTGTGATATAAGAAATATAGGAGAGGTAAAAGTGAACAATGATTCTATTTTAAGGAAATGGTGGTAGCAGAAAAAGGAGAAAACCATGAGAAGAGATGGTAAATTCACTTTTCAACACATTAGACCAATTTACACTTCATCTTCCAGTATCATGGTAGTTTTTATTTATATACTTATAGGTGCTTATATATAAGTGAAAGAAATGACAGCAATGATGCAAGGGATGGGAGGGAGAAATCAGGATTATTTTCTGATTATAAGGTACTCATACTACCCATGAAGTGTTGTAGTGTTATTTGGAAGTGGACTTGGATTAGCTTTACATGTATATGGCCAACTCTAGGGCAACCACTAAAAAGTAAAAAAACAAAGAAGTATAACTGCTATGCTGAGAAAGGAGAGAAAACAGGATCATATAAAATGCTCAATTAAAACCACAAAAGGCAAAAAGAGAGTGGAAGATAGAAACAGGAGCAAAGAACAGGGGCAACAAATAGAAAAGTGTAACGAATACGGTCGATATTAATCCAAATGTTTCAATGGTCACTTTGAACATCAGTGGTCTAAATGCATTAATTAAAAGGCAGAGATTGTCAGGGTGGATCAAAAAATAAGACCTAACTATATGTTGTCTATAAGAAACCCACTTTAACTAGAAAGACAGTTGGACTAAAAGTAAAGGGATGGAGAAAGATATACGATGCTAACACTAATCGCAAAAGAGGAGGAGTCACTATTTTACTTTCAGAATGAGCAGACTTCAAAGTAAGGAAGGTTTTCAGGGATAAAATACAAGGTATAACATCCAAACTAGTAAAGCAAAAATGGATAAGTAAAGCAAACTCCTTCAGTCTAAGAGATCAGGGGTTGACAATCCACAGCCCAGGAGCCAAATCTGGCCAGGTGCCTGTTTCTGTAGAGCCCATAAGCTAAAAATGGTTTTGTATTTTAAATGGCTGCAAAATCTCAAATGAAGAATATTGCATGACAAGTCAAAAGTATATGAAATTCAAATTTCAGTGTCTATAAATGAAGTTTTATTGGAACACAGCTATGCTCATTTGTTCACTTCTTGTCCTGAAAAGTATGACAGAGCCCATATGGCCCACAAAGCCTAAAATGTTCACTATCTGGTGCTTTACAGAAAAAAAAAAGGGCCAACCTCTGCAAAAGAAAGTAGGAAAACAGAGAAAAGTAAAGCAGCAAAATGTACAATACACAGCTGAGTGATGCTGCTTTACGAGTTGTCATCATCATCACCCTGATCAATCAACAATGTTGAAGGCTACTCCCTGAAAAACGTCCTATTAAGTGAAAATGCCCAACAGCTAGTTGGAAATCCAGAACTGGAGAGAGGAGCGAGATCAGAGCTCTTCTTTCCTCAGTTCCTTCAGGGTCCAGCTTTGCCTCTGCACTGCCTCTGAATGCACCACCCAGGGGTGACCAGATTTAGAGGTGGGCTGCAGCAGCGGGGCCTGTTCTCGGGGCCTGGGCTGGGCTGAGGCCCACAGTCCTGCTGCAAGCTTTGAGGTGCCTGAGCTGCACTCTTCCTCTTCAGTTGCAGGGCGCCATCATGGTCGCTTCCTGTGTCCAGATTCTAGCGGGCTTCTCAGGCCTCATTGGCTTTCTCATGCGCTTCATTGGCCCCTTGACCATTGCTCCAACCATCACCCTGGTGGCCCTGCCTCTCTTCCATTCTGCGGGGAATAACGCTGGGAGCCACTGGGGGATTGCTGCCATGTAAGTACTCTCTGGGGAGGGAGCACCATCTAAATTCTCTTTGGTGGAAGGTTACCCAGTGAGAATAGTAAGAGTCCTGCATATCGGCAAACTCTTGTGGTTTAGAAATACTTTCATGAACGTTATGATACCTTAAAAAGCAGAATAATAGCTACTTCTAATTCATTATTCTTACTATTTATTATTAGTAGTCACAGACAATGAGTTCATCACAGGCAGTGTATAAGAATACTTAGTATAGTGTTCAGAAAAAGTTGATACTACCAGTCCCCTGCCAAATAGATTTTCATTGAGCAATTGTTTGTAAACTTCTGGCCCCTGGGGAAGCTGCAAAGACGTGGCCTCAGCTGTCAAGCATCTTGTAGTGTGTGGGAGAGAGACAAGACTTGGATCCAAGTACCTGTGATACCAAGAGACAGTGATGAGAGTCACAGAATGTCATGCATGTTCAGGGGAGGGGATGAGGACAGCCAGCTGGGAGGATCAGGAAGGCTTCCTGGAAAAAGAGGTCTCATGCATTTAAAGAGAGATTTGAAGGGGCTTGGGGATGACACTGGACACTCTCGTTCACTCTGCCTGCTGTCGTCTGACCACAAGGACCTGCAGGAGGACCTGGGAGACATATTCTCTGAGTCTGGCTGCATTGGCTCCACCTGCTGGATCCATCCAGCTGCTGACCCACAGGAATAACAGCCTCCCCTCCCACTCCTCCTCCTCAGCCACCAGCAGCTTCTGAAAGGCAACAGCCCACCTTTTCAGAAATGGCAGGATGCTGCCTGTGCTGCTGAGTGGGGTCTAGATGGGGACCCTCCCACCTTGGCCACTGTCCCCTATCCCAGAGACATGTGGTGGCCCAGCTTTCTGGACCCTCACTCAGGATGAGCCCCCACTCACCAGGTTGGGTGTGGTCTGTTTCTGTTTCAGGACCATCTTCCTCATTGTGCTGTTTTCTCAGTACCTGAAAAATGTCGCGGTGCCCGTGCCTGTTTATGGACGAGAGAGGAAGTGGAACATCTCTAAGTTCTACCTGTTTCAGGTCTTCCCTGTAAGAAGCACTCCCCACCCCCTTCCATTCTGAGTTGACTCACCTGGAGAGTGAGGCACAGCCTCTTGCACTCCCAGAGGGCCCCCAAAGCAAATGCTCCCTCATCTGCCATGGCCTCTCCTTCCTGACCTTCCTTAATCCACGGGAGAAGGAGAAGGAGAAGGAGGCCGAGAGGAGGCCAGCGGCCTGTGGGGCGCTTCCTGACAATTGGTGGAATGCTGTCCCACGTCTTCCCTCAGTGCTTCTCTCCCAGGGGCAGAGAACCCTGCCCTAGGTCGCTGCTCTGGGCACCAGTGTGGGACAGCCTTCTCATGTTCCCTGGGCCATCCTCATAGCAAGGTACTGGGGGACACAGCCAGGTTCACCACTAATTATATAAAACTAAGGGCCAAGTTGTCTAGATCAGGTTCTTTCTCTGTGGCTCATGGGTAGTCCAAATACCCGGGATGAGGATGGTACTGCCCATGTCAGAGCCTTCCCTGTTGCATTCTCTCTTGAACCACACTGTCAAGTATGTGTAGCTGTCAACCACACAAATATGTTTGCAAGTTTCATTCAACTGTAAACTAGATTTTGCCTTGTAAAATGATCCTTCCACACAATGATCTCATTGTTCCTTCAACAACACTATACGCCACTGGTTCTAAAATTCAATATGCATCAGATCACTTGGGGACATTGTTAAATATACAGATTTCTGGGTTTCTGCCACCAGAAATTAAAAATAAATGTATCTGAGGATTCTACTGGAAGAAATCCTGCTTCAGGCTCTGCAGAGCAGTGGTGGTCATTCCACTGTACAGATGAGGAACCTGAGGTTCAGGGAGTTTGATCCAAGGTCATGTGACCAACAAACAGTGGAAAGGGAGGCGGATGGTAATCTTTCTGAACCCAGCTGTGCCCGCCTTACCAGACATTTCTGCCTATGTTTGACACACGGTCTCTCCGTAGTTTATTTTCTATGTTCCTTTAATGTGCTAACTACCCACTGACACACCAGATTCCCGTTGTCACTGGAAGGGTGAGTAACCCAACACTTCCTCATTCCAAAGAACTTTCCTGAACTCGCTCCTTTGCCCCACCCCTCTAGGAGGTTGTTGACCTGGGCTGAGGGTGAGACCCAGTGGTGAAGGGTGGCTCCTTCTGGCAGGTGCTGCTGGCCCTCTGCATCTTATGGCTCCTCTGCTTAGTGGTCACGGTCACCAAAGCCCTCCCCACAGACCCCACAGCCTATGGGTACCTGGGCCGCACCGACACCAAAGCCAAAGTCCTGAGCCAGGCTCCTTGGTTTCGCTTCCCTTACCCAGGTAATGAGAAGATGGGCCCCTTCTTGCCTGGGACACATGTTTCTCAGGACTGCCCATGGGGCCCGGGCACTGGAGGGAGAGTTGAATGGGGCCAGCGGGGGCAATCTCCTCCAAGGGATGTGACAAAGAGGGACAGGCCCTAGGGAGCCCATATCAGACCCGAAAGAGAAGAAGACACTTGGGTTGTCCTAAGAATCCTTTGGGGGTGTCAGGCCAAAGGCTCCCACTCCCAGACCTACCTCTGAGCTGGCTTACATCCCTCAGCCCCTCCTCCACATTGCTTAGAATCCATGAGCCTGGGAGTGGGGCAAGGACAGTGAGGACTTGACCTCCTAGCCAGACCTTTGGGTCTCCTCCTGGATTCGGTGGATCCCACACAAGGGAGGCCTGGGACTGAATGAGAGCATTTCTGAGGAGACAAGGTCAAGGCCATCCATTAAGCCACTTCTGGTCTCCTTTCCCTGCAATTCTTAGCTCAGTGTGTACAAATAACCAAGTTCCAGGGATGGCTGGCCTGGCCTCGTGGACTGTGGTGCTAGGGCCTCCCTGACTAAGCAACATGGCTTACCAATTCTTCAAGGTCTTCCTGGAAGAGGCCCTGTTGATGCCTCTTTTTGTGCACAGTGACGTCAAGGTCAGGGCATCCGACCACCCTCAGGGATGAATGGTAGGGCAGGAGTCCCAGCCAAAGCCTCTGGACAGTTGAGGGGTTGGAAGACATGCTGCCTGGTCTTTAAAGCCTTTGAGAGACCTCTCCAGCAAAGAAATGATTTGGGGTTCAGAGCCTGTTGTCTTCTGGATTAATATTCCCTCTGCATTGCCTTTGCAGGACAGTGGGGCCTCCCCACCGTCAGCCTGGCTGGTATCTTTGGGATCACAGCAGGGGTATCTCCTGGATGGTGGAGTCAGTAGGTGATTATTATACCTGTGCCCGGCTGATGTGGGCCTCACCCCCTCAGAAGCATGCCATCAACCGTGGCATCGGCATTGAGGGCATCGTCTGCCTGCTGGCAGGGGCCTGGGGGTCCGGGAACAGCACCACCTCCTACAGGCAGAATATCTGGGTACTGGGGATCACTGAGGTAAGGGTGCTGTTGGTGGCTCTTGGGGCAGGCTGGACACCTGAATCTGTCATCAAAGTATTAGTCTCTTAGTACTGCTGTAACAAATGATCACAAACTTAGTGGTTTCAAATACCCAAAGTTCTTCTTTTACTGATCTGGAGTTCAGAAGTCTAACGTGGGTCTCGCAGGGCTGTGTTCTTCTCTGGAAGTTCCAGGGCACAATCCATTTCCTTGTTTTTTCCATCAGCCAGAGGCTGCCCACATTCCTTGGCTCAGGGTCCCCTTCCTCCATCTTCTAAGCCAGCAATGTTGCATCTCTCTGACTCCTCTTCCATGGTCACATCTCCCTCTGAGCACAGCCAGGAAAGATTCTCTGCTTATAAGGATTCATGTAATTATATTGGGCCCACCTAGATGATTCAGGATACTCTCTCCATCTCAAAATACTTAACAGAACTTCATCATGTCTTAACAGAACTTAATCATAACTGCAGAGTTCCTTTTGCCAAACAAGGTGACATATTCACAGGTTTGGGGATTAGGCATCTTCAGGGGCCATTTTTCTGCCGCCCATATTTGACCCTCTTGCTTGTGGTGGTTCCACTGGCAGACGTCAGTGGCTTTATGAGCACTGAAGAAAGTCATTACTTTCTGAAGTGTAGGTGGGTGGTCCATTACCTCTGGCCCAACCCTGTGTAGAAGCTCCAAACCTGAATATTCAAAAGCCATCTGGTCACCTCCACCTCAATGTCCCAAGGGCACCTCACACTCAGTATGGCCTCTGTGATGCTCAGTGCATGCTCCCATCCTTACTTCTCCTCCTGTAAACCTCGTCTTAGTGAGTTCATCCAAGTCATCTAGCTTCTTGCTGTCCTGCATCCTCACTGTGGATTCTATTTTCTCAACATGCCTGCTGCCCTTTCTGTCCTCTCTTCCCCATTCCCAGTGCCACAGCTTTATCATCTCTCGCCTGGACACTGCAGTCTCCCTAACACCCTCTTTTCTAAGGATATTTCCCATCTCTAATCTAGCTACCTCATGGCTGCCCAAGGATCTTTCTAGAACTCAATTAAATGACTCCCTGCTTAAAATCTCTTCATGGCTCCCCATTTTCCACAGGGAAACTCCATAATGTCAGCAAGAATTCTTCAGGAATATGTTCTTTAAGGTAAATTATAAAAGAACAGTGTTATGATGTTGCCTCCCACATGCTTCAGGTATCTTTGCAAGGGTTCCCAGCACAAGTCCTGTGAGCTTTGGAAAACACAGATCCCCCACCCACATCCCCCACCCTGCATTTTCTGATAGCTCCCTCAGTGGTCCTGATATGCAGCCAGGTGGCACTGCATCTTTGTAGCATCAGATCTGTCCACCTTTGAACCCTGCATGGCCTCTGGCCCACAGCGGGGGCTAAAATCTGGAGCAAACAGCTGAGACAGCAACCACCCCTACATCTAGTCCCGTGTGCTTTGAAACTCGGAACTCTTTGGTACTTGTCCAAGGTTTCAAATCCTTTAGTGCCAGTGAGGTGAACATTATGCCACATGAGGGCCAATGACCCACAAAGAAATATAGCCGGAGTGGGCTACATAGGTATAAAGCAGCAAATATTTTTCCTGTTAAAGTGAACAAATCTGATGCAGAAAAGAAAATTATATTCAATAAACAGAACATTTCTTTGATGTATCGTTTCTAAACTAAGGCCTTTAGAGGAGAGGGAAAAAGGAGGAAAGAAAGATAACACATAGAGCAGGCTGCGAATCCAGTAGGAGACAGATTAACCCTGGTCTGGGCTCACACCTCCTCCTTGTGGCCTTTCAAGGTGTTGCTTCATGTTGCATCTGCAAGGAAAGAGCTCTGACCAATTGTTGCTTCTCTCCCTGTGCGTGCGCGCGTGTGTGTGTGTGTGTGTGTGTGTGTGTGTGTGTGTGTGTGTGTAAGTGTGGAGGAGAGATCTGGCTGAAGGCTGGAGATCTCCCATCACTTCTCCAGGAGGTCATGATCCCAGCCCAGATGTCAATCCTGAGGACAAAAGAAGCCCAGGGCTGCATGACAAATTCTGTGGTAGCAGGATTGGGGAGGACTGCTATCTTTATGAGACCATCAGTATGTCCAAAGGGTCTGGTTGACCTGACAAATTGATCTCTTGTGCTTGGATTCATGCCCTTCTTCCCACAGTGCATTGTTAGGGTTGTAAACAAAACATCAAACAGTTCTTTTGACGTGGGAAAAGATATTTACCATGTCTTCTAATGAAGAAAGTTAAGTAAAGAAGCTCTTAGACTAGAAAGAAAAATAAGCAAAGGCAGAATCTGCTACTCGATCGCTGCCTTAATGGACTTCATGTAGTGACATTATAGTATCTTTTAAAAAAATATTTGTAATTGTGGTTAAAGACACATAACATAAAATCTACTATCTTAACCATTTTTAAGTGTGCAGTTCAATAGTGTTAAGTATATTTACTTAATATACTATACTATTTGATATACTATAATAATATACTCTACTATATATTTGTGCAACAGATCTCCAGAACTTTTTTATCTTGCAAAGCTGAGACTACATTAGAGTAACTTTTAAGGACTAGGAGTAGACCCAAAAGGATGAGAAAAAGTTCAAGAACTATCCAAATACATTCATTGACAGTAGACTCGTGATGAGATGTTCAGACATTTATAGTACAAGTCTAACTTTTGAGGACGATGACAAATGTCTCAAGGTCAGACATCATTTTTGTCTCGCTGGTAGTAGCTGTCACTCAAACCCAGCTATAACCCTTGACTAGCACAACAAGCAGTAATGTCCATCAGTGTGACAGCTGTGTGCACCTGGCACTGGGACATGTTCTGTGATGGGATGGGATGTGGCCCATGGTCCGTGATCCTCACAGCAGAGTGTTTTGTGTGTTTTTTTTAATCTTCGTAGAAACTTAATTTTATGATCAATCCCAAGGGGGTGAAATGTACTTCTTTAGCGTTCCCACACCCATAGCTACTTGAAAAACTCTAAGCAACCAGGTAACAGCGATTAGTAGCGACTCTAGTGCAACACTTGGTCCTCTGGAGAAATGAACTAGAAAAAACCTCACTTGTAAGATTCCTGGTAGGACCACTTAATGCTGTATACCACCATGGGAGGGGGCTTTGTCTCAGTTTTGTATCCTAAATGAACCTCCATAGAGATTAAGGAGAAATCATAGATTACACATATTCCATAGTAATTGCTTATTGAGAAAATTGAATTTCCTGAGGAAATGTATCAGTTAATAATAATGAAGTGACTTTTATAGACACAACTTTCTGTAATGTAGATCACACCATGTCACCACTCTGCTTGACATAACTCTACTGAGAGTTTCTTTTGTTTTGGATTCTTTATTTTTAATTGTGATAAAATGCACGTAACACAAATTCACCCTCTTAACCACTTCTAAGTGTACAATTCAGTAGAGTTAAATACACTCAAATTGTGCAGCTGATCTCTAGAACTCTTTTCATCTTGCAAATCTGAACTCCACAGCAGTTAAACAACTCCTTATTCCCCCTCCTCCAGCCCCTGTCAACCACCATTCTGGTTTCTGTTCCTATGAATTTAACTACTCTGGGTACCTCATATAAGTGGAATCGTACAGTATCTGTCTTTATGTGTCTGGCTTATTTCACATAACATAATGACCTCAAGATCATCCACGTTGTAGCATGTGTCAGAATTTCCTCCCTTTTTAAGGCTGACTAATATTCCACTGTATATATGGACCACGTTTTGCTTATGCTCTGTCTTTGGATTGTATTCTACCTCCTGTCTATGACCCTTAGAGCTCTATGTGACAGATCCTTTGCCTTACTCTCCATCCCGTCTCTTGTCTCTCCCTGTGTCACTGTGCTCCAGGCACACTGATTTTCCTTTTATTCCCCTCAGCTGTATTGAGATATATGCTACATATAACATTGTGGAAGTTTAAGGTGTACAATGTGTTTATTCGGTGCACTTATATACTGCAATATGATTGCCACCCTGTGCTAACACCTCCATCACATTACATAATTACCACATCTCTTTTGTGGTGAGAACATTTAATATCTACTCTCTTAGCAACTTTCAAGGCTATAATACAGTATTGTTAACTAGAATCACAATGCCGTACATTAGATCCCCAGAACTTATTCATCTTCTAACTGGAAGCTGTACTTTGAAAAACATCTCCTCATATCCCCAGCCCCACATCTTTCAGTAACCAGTATTCTACTCTCTATTTCTACAAGTGTAGCTTTTTTAGATTCCACATATAAATGATATCATACAGTATTTGTCTTTCTCTCTCTGACTTCTTTTACTTAGCATAACACCCTCAAGGTCCATCCATGTTATCACAAATGGCAGGATTTCCTTCTTCTATTATGGCTGAATAATATTCCATTGTATACACATATACCACATTTTCTTCATCCATTCATCCATCGATGGACACTTAGGTTGTCCATATCTTGGCTATTGTAAATAATGCTACAATGAACATGTGGGTGCATATATCTTTTCCAGTTAGCGTTTTTGTTATCTTCAGATAAATACCCAGAAGTGGTATTGCTGGATCACATGGTAGCTTGATTTTTAAATTTTTAAGGAACCTCCACACTGTATTCCACAGTGGCTGCACCAATTAACATTCCCACCAATAGTGCACAAGTGTTCCCTTTTCTCCATATCCTCATCAGCACTTGTTATCTCTTGTCTTTTTGATGATAACCATTCCAACATGTATGAGATAATATCTCATTGTGGTTTTGATTTACATTTTCCTGATGATTAGTGATGTTGAGCATCTTTTCATGTAACCATTGGCCATTTGTAGATCTTCTTTGGAAAAATGTCTATTCAGTTCCTCTGCCCAGTTTTTAATCATTTTAGTTGTTGTTATTATTGAGTTGTATGATCCCTTTATACATTTGGATATTAAACCCTTATCTGATATATAGTTTCCAAATATTTTCTCCCATTTCATAGATTGCCTTTTCATTTTGTGGATTGTTTCTTTTGCTGTGCAGAACCTTTTTAGTTCAACGTAGTCCCACTTGTTGATATTTGCTTTTATTGCTTGTACTTCTGGTCTCATATCTAAAAAGTCATTGCCAAGGTCAATGTCAAGGAGATTTTTCCCTATGTTTTCTTCTAGGATTTTTAAAGTTTCAGGTCTTACATTTAATTCTTTAATCCATTTCAAGCTAAATTTTGTGAGTGGTATAAGACAGGGGTCCAATTTCATTTTTCTGCATATGGTTATCCAGTTTTCCCAACACCATTTATAGAAGAGACTATCCTTTCCCCACTGAGTATTCTTGGCTCCCTCGTCAAATATTAGTTTAGTGTATATGCAGGGGTTTATTTGTGGGCTCTTGATTCTGTTTCATTGGTCTATGTGTCTATTTTTATGCCAGTACCCTACTGTTTTAATCACTATAGCTTTGTAGTATAGTTTGAAATGAAGAATTGTGATGCCTCTAGCTTTTTCTTTCTAGGATTCCTTTGGCCATTCAGGGTCTTTTGTGGTTATGTATGAATTTTAGGATTGTTTTTTCTATTTCTGTGGAAAACGCCATTGGAATTTTGATAGGGATTGCACTGAGTCTATCGATGGCTTTGGGTAGTAGGGACATTTTTTTAAATTGGTGCCATAATAGTTTATAACATTGTGAAATTTCAGTTGTACATTATAATTTGTCAGTCACCATACATATGCGCCCCTTTACCCCTTATGCCCACCCCCCAAACCCCTTCCCCTCTGGTAACCACTAATTTGTTCTCTTTGCCCATGTACTTGTTTATCTTCCACATGAGTGAAATCCTACGATGTTTGTCTTTGTCTGTCTGGCTTATTTCACTTAATATGATACCCTCAAGTTTCTTCCATGTTCTTGTGAGTGGGAAAATTTTGTGTTTTTTTAGGGCTGAGTAGTATTCATTGTAAATGTATACCACACCTTCTTTAACCATTCATCAGTCGATGGGCACTTGGGTTGCTTAGCCATCTTGGCTATTGTGAATAATGCTGCAATGAACATAGGGGTGCATTAGTCTCTTTGAATTGTTGATTTCAAGCTCTTTGGATAAATACAGCAAGGACATTTTAATGATATTAAGTCTTCAGATCCATGAATGTGAGATATCCTTCCATTTATTTGTGTCTTCTTCAATTTCTTTCATCAGAGTCTTATAGTTTTTAGTGTACAGATCTTTCATTTCCTTGGTTAAATTTATTCCTAAGTATTTTATTGTTTTTGATGCTATTGGGAGAGGATAGTTTTATTTTTTTTTCAGATATTATGTTGTTAGTGTATAGAAATGCAACTGATTCTGTATGTCGGTTTTTGTATTCTGCAACTTTACTGGTTCGTTGATTAGTTCTAACAGTTACTTGGTTGAGTCCTTTTTACACGTTTTCTACACAAAAGATCATATCATCTGCAAATAAAGACAATTTCACTTGCTTTTTTTTTTTTTGTGAGGAGATCAGCTCTATGTTAACATCTGTCCATCCTCCTTTTTTTTTTGCTGAGGAAGACTGGCCCTGGGCTAACACCCGTGGCCATCTTCCTCCACTTTATATGGGACGCCGCCATAGCATGGCTTGCCAAGCAGTGCATCGGTGCGCACCCGGGATCTGAACCGGCGAAACCTGGGCTGCCAGAGCAGAGTGCACGCACTTAACCGCTTGCGCCACCGGGCTGGCCCCTTCACTTCTTCCTTTCTGATTTGTATGCCTTTTATTTCTTTATCTTACCTGATTGCTCTAGCTGGGACTTCCAGTGCTATGTTCCACTCCTATGTTGAATAGGAGTAATGAAAGTGGGCACCCTTGTCTTCTTGATCTTAGAGGAAAAGCTTTCAACCTTTCAGGGTTGAGTATGATATTAGCTGTGGGTTTGTCCCATATGGTCTTTATGGTGTTGAATTATATTCCTTCTATACTCAATTTGTTGAGAGTTTTTATCTTGAGAGAATGTTGAATTTTCTCAAATGCTTTCTCTGCATCTATTGAGATGATCATATGATTTTATCTTTCTTTCTGTCAGTGTGGTGTAACACACTGATTGATTTGCAGATGTTGAACCATCCTTGCATCCCTGGAATAAATTGCACTTACTCATGTTCTTTTTAATGTGCTGTTGGGTTCAGTTAGCTAATATTTTGTTGAGAATTTTTGCATCTATATTCATCAAAGATATTGGTCTGTAGTTTTCTTGTAGTGTCTTTATCTGGCTTTGGTATCAGGGTAATGCTGGCCTCATACAGTGAATGCATGAAGTAAATATTATTAATCCCATTTGGTTTGTGGAGGCTGACATTTGGAGAGATTACGTAATGTACCCAAAGCCACACAGCTAGTTAGAGGCAGAGCTGGGATCGACTCTCAAACCTCCATTCTTAAGCACTTGGCCACTGGCTTCCTAGAGAGACTTCTTGCCTCACGGTAAAGGTTTATTAGAGGAGGAGCATTTGAGTCAGGACTTGAAGACAAGTGTGAGAACAGCCGAGTGGAGAGGTGAGGGCAGAGGTTGGGATCCAAGGTCACACCCTCGTCCTTTCCCAAACCCAATGTGGGAGCACATGGGGGGCCATTTTGGGGTTAGGTGGTGCTGTTCCTGCAAGTCCACTGGAGTGATGTTCCAGGTGCCCCAGGAGCAGGGCAGAGGCCTCTGGGCTTGTGGCCTGGCTGGTGCTGAGCTCCTTGTCCCCCATCTCCTTGAGCACTGCAGGTGGGGAGCAGGATGGTGATGGTCACTCCGGGCTGTGTGCTGCTCATGATAGGAGTATTTGGGAAGATCGGGACTTCATTTGCCACTATCCCAACCCCTGTGATCAGAGGCATGTTCCTGGTGAAGTTTGGGACCATCACTGCCTTGGGGATTTCCAATCTGCAGGTGAGGCGAGGCACCCTTGGAAAAGCAGTAGCCCACATCCCCTGAGAGGAGCCCATGGGGATGAGATGAATGGTCCCAGGAACCACACTGGCCTCCAAATGGAAGAAATAAATAGCCAGTATCATCCAAACATCTGAAAAACAGAAATTGCATCAGCTTGCATTAGATCATCTAAACCACTCAACTCAAGGTCAAGTTGGAATTGGGGCCTGGCTGGCCCACTGAGAGCATGTGTCACTCTGATTCCAGCCTCCCTTCCCACTCTGGTGGTGGTGGGAGAGGAGGGCGCATTTGAGGGATGTTAGATTGATGTGCAATACAGGTGCCAATGCTTCTGGACTGCCATGGGGGCCTCTCTCCTGCAGTACGTGGACATGAACTCGTCCAGGAACACTTTTGTCTTTGGCTTCTCCATCTTCTATGGGATTGCCATTTCCAAATGGGTGAACAGGAATGCTGAGATGCTCCACACAGGTGATTCTCCATCCTATAGACTGTGCCCACTCCAGGGGAAGAGCCAGTGGGGCCCTTTTTCCCTGGGAATCCCTGTCACTTTTGTCTCCACTCTAGGGATTCTCCAACTGGACCAGGTCATCCAGGTGCTGCTGACCATGGACATGTTTGTAGGGGGATTTCTGGGCTTTCTACTGGACAACACCATCCCAGGTAGGGCTCACTTTCGCCTATAAGCTAGCCATTTGGGTAGATGGTCAGTATTTGGGCCACCCACGTTGCCTCTTTGCCTCGGATTACCATGTCAGGCTGGCCACAGCATACCTTGAGGAGGCCCTGGGTCTGCGTGGGGTGTAAGGCATGTATTAGCTTTCTAGGGCTGCCATAACAAAATACCACACACTGGGGGGGCTTAAACAACTGAAATGTATTTTCTCACAGTCTGGATGCTAGAAGGCTGAGATCAAGGAGTTGGCAGGCTTAGTTTCTCCTGAGACCTGTCTCCTTGGCTCCAGAGGGCCACCTTCTTGCTGTGTCCTCATGTGCCTTCTCCTCTGAGTATGTGCAGCCCTGCTGTCTCTGTGTTCTAATCTCCTCTTCTTAGAAAGACACAAGTCAGATTAGATTAGGGCCCATCCTAAAGACCTTATCTTTAACTTAACCACTTCTTTAAAGGTCCTATCACCAAATAAGTCACATTCTGAAATATGGGGGGTGAAGGCGTCAACATATGATTTTGGGGGGGACACAATTCAGTCCATAACACAGCCCGAAGGTGAACAATGCACCAGAAGCAAAGCCAAAAAGATACAACCCCATGCCCACAGCCTGCAGTCTACTTGGTGAGGGAGAGAACACATGTATTCATTCATTCATCCATTCATATGTTCAATAAAAACCCGTTGAGCACTTGTTGTACTCCAGATGCTATGTACTGAGAATACAAAGAGCAGAAAGACGTGCCCACTGCCTTCTGGAAGTCCACAGGCTAATAGGGCAGAGAGACAAGAAAACAGACAACTACAATACAGGGTAACAAATGTGATGATGAGCAAACTGAGTCTATAAGTGCTGAGGACACTGAAGGTGAAGAGTGCAGAGCTGCCATCACTGATGGCTGTCAATGCTGCCTTCTTGATCCTCGCACAGCCTCTCGACAGGACCTCTATGCTAGCCCCTGCTTCATGGTATTCTATTTTCCACCTTTCTTCTCTCTACCAAGTATAAAACGCATCTGCATTCCAGAAACATTAAATGTGGAGAGGCCCACTCCTGAAGATGAGGAGGGGATGTTGGTTCATATAAGGTCGTACCCCAGAGCTTTGCACCATGTCAGCCCCACAGTGGGAGCTCAGGTTATGCCTGATGAGCTGAGCTGTGATTCTTGGATGGGCTTGGAGGAGGAGGTGGAGGAATCCCTTTTGGCAGGTGGAGAGCACTGAGAGGAGACCTCATGAGTGCCTGCAGAGGGCACCGAAGGCTCCCTCCAGCCCACCTCCACCCAGCTACATCAGGGCCCAGTCTTGACTGCTCACTGTCTCCTATTAGGAAGTCCAGAGGAGAGAGGCCTCCTGGCAGAGGATCAAATCCAGGAGGTGTCTGAGGAGACTCTGAAGGCATCAGAGGTCTACAGCCTCCGCTGTGGGATTGGCACAAATTTCTGCACTTCCTCCCATACTCGCTACCTCCCCTTCTGGCCAAGACTGGAACATGATAGGAAAGGTGAGGTGGGAGTGTGCCAGCTTACCCTCTGCTCCCAGGATTCCTCAGGAGAGTGTCTGAAGGGTGCCACAGAAACCAGGTTGTAAGGAGAACTGTCTGCACTGCTGCTGGGAATGTAAATGGGTACAACCACAATGGAAAGCAGTATGCAGGTTCCTCAAAAATTTAAAAATAGAACTACTATATGATCCAGCAATTCTACTGCTAGGTATTTTTCTGAAGAAAATGAAAACATTAATTCAAAAAGATATATATATCTCCGTGTTCTTTGCAGCATTATTTACAATAGCCAAGATATGGAAACAACTTAGGTGTCCATTGATAGATGAATGGATGAAGATATGTGGTGTATATATATACCATGGAATATTATTCTGCTGTAAAAAAGAATGAAATCTTGCATTTTGTGACAACATGAATAGAACTCAAGAGCATTATGCTAAGTGAAATAAGTCAGACTTCTCTGCCCTAGTGCAACACGGTGGTGGCCACAGCCCCCAATTCCCTGCTGAGCCACAGAGGAGATTTCTGTGGAATTGATTAGCACCCTTTTTGGCTGGAAATGAGAAAAGTGTAACTCAAAAAATGGGAGATGGGATTTATTGATTCTTGTAGCTGGGAAGGAAAGACACTGGGAGAGTTTATAAAATGACACGAGGAATCCTATGAATATAGGATAATACTGGTAGATAGTATAAAATCCAAAAGGTCCAGGAGAGCATACATGAAAAGCAAGTCTTTCTCCCACCTCTGCCTGCCCCACCCTGTAGAAAAGCTACAAGAGAGCAGTTGGTTTTACTTTTTTCCCCCAGCTTCCTTTTTACAACATTTCTTGACTCTGCTCAGGCCTACACAGCTGCCTCTGGGAAGCTGAGTGCAGCTCCCCACCCCCCAGCAAACTCTACACATCCATGCTGTGACCACCCAACGACCAAGCTCACCACAGCACAACCTGAGCCCAGATCCGGACCCCAGTGCTCCACCTATGGTGGGATGAGTCATTTTGCTACCACAAGGAGAAGGGATGTGGATAGTCCCCTTTCATAAGAATAGCCAACGCCCACTGAACTCATTTAAACGTCACAAAGATCCTCTCCGATTGGTTACTATTAGTACCCCTATTTTACAGATGACAAAACTGGGCAGAGAAAGGCCCAAGGTTAGAGCCAGTAAAAGGAATGGTCAGGATTTAAACCCAGCCCATCCTGCTATTCTGGTGTGTTCTGGAGTCTCAGATGCCTAAGCCAGAGGGAAGGAAGTTCCTGATCTGGACCCTGCTCACCTACCTTCCCGTCCTCGCCAATGCTGTACACGGTGTTCTCATCGTAGCTGAACTCCACGGAGTAGACCTCCCCTCAGTGGGCCTTCCAGTTCATAGCGCACTCGTGCTGCTGCATATCTGAGGCAACAGATGTCGCTGAGATTCCCGCCCGGGCCCTGAGGAGGCATCAGCCCAGGACAGGAGGCACCCCTCGCCCTCTGCCCAGTGGGTGGGAGCTGTTCTGGAGGCAGAGGGCCTCCAGGACCCGACAGGTGTCACAGGGCTGATGCTTGCCGAAGAGGCCAGGCTGCCTCTGAGCCCCACAAGCAGCTTCTTTCACTGGGTCAAAAGTAAGGTTCTGGAATCCTTAGGCAGAGCCCGTTTGTCTAGGAGGACACACAAGTCCTTCCTACGAGGCCTCTGTAACTTCCCACCAGGGCGCCCTGGGGATCTGCTAAAGATACAGTCCCTAGTCCCATCCCTGACCCTCTGACTCTGGGTCTCCTGGGACAGAGGTGGCATGAGCATCTTTAAACAGCGTGCCAGATGATTCCGATGCACACTGTTCTAACGCTTTCATGGGGAGAATGAACTAGCCTCACCGAGAGGACAGGACAGCATCAGCTCATGTGTCCTCTTGGATCTCACTCAGGCCTGAGGGCTCAGATGCAACAGCTCAAGACTGAAGGACTGCTAAGCTCCACCCTCCCGCGTCCACTCACACTGACCACGTGCAAGGTGATTACAGAGGGTGCTCTGGAAACAGCAGACCCTGACCAAAGTTAAGCTCTATTGTGAGCATCTTGAATCGGGTTTGCAACAGCCTCTGGTCTGGCTGGCAAAAATCCAACTCTCTTCTCTGAGCCATTTAAAGAGGGGACCAGGATTGTCATGAGCACACCTGCTTACCAAACAGCCGGGTGACGCCGTCAGCCGCCCCTGTGATCAGCAGGTTCCCGTTGTGATTGAAGGCCATGCAGTTGACAGCAATGGGCTCCGGATCCAGGGAGAACTGGAGCTGGTAAGAAAAATAAAAATAAAAAATAAATGCAAAAATGTAACGCAATAATAAACCAAAATTCAAGACAGTTCTCTCTGGTAGGGGGAAGGAGACCAAAATTGGGGAGGGGCACGCAGGAACATAAAAAGTATTGGTAATAATACTTTTATTGGTAATAATACTATTATTGGTAATAATACCACCTGTGGTGGTATATAGGTGCTTATTTTACAACTTTTATTCTCATTATACCATTTATCTATGAGTTCAATATCCTTCTGCATGTATTCAATATTTAATTGGAAATTTTAAATTAACAAGTAAACATAAAATTAGAAATCATGGTACGTGCCTTGAGGAAAACAGCAAGACTAAGAAGGACCTAATTAAACTGGGTTGTAAACGGGAAAGCTTCTAAGAGATGCTGGAGCACAGATGTCTGCCAGACAGGGTGGGGTAAGAAGCCTCTGGAAAGGGGGCAGCACACAGGAAGGGCCTGCGGCTGCAGGATGAGAAGGGCAGGAAGCACCAGGAGGCCGGAGTGTGGGGAGGGGCAGCGTGCAGGGCCTTGAGGGACAGGGGATGGGAAACCTGGAAGAGCAGGAAGGAGCATGACATGCTGCACTGTCTGCCTGTCCCCTGGGTGGTGGTGGGGAGACGGGGGGTGGGTGCCACAGCAGGAGGTCCTGTAGCTGTCCAGCTGAGGGGCACTAGACAGCGGGTCTAGGGTGTGTCCTTGGAAATGCAGAGAAGTGGTCAGACTGGAAACACATTTTGGAGTTGGAACTGACAATGTTTGCTCATAGATTGGTGGTGTAGTCTGAGGGAGAAGGATGGGCGGTGGTGTAGTCTGAGGGAGAAGGATGGGCCTGGAAAGGCACGGTTTCTCAGTGGGATGCAGCAAGACTAGAGGAGGAACAGGTGTGGTGGGGCGTGGTCAAGAATTCGGGTGTGGCCCTCATAGGCCTGAGACACCTGTGAGACTTCCCAATGGGAATTTACAGCATCTCTGCCAGCAGATGCGGTAAGGTGCAAACTGAACACTTGGAACACAGCCCACCTATGAGACAGGGACCCTTCAAGCGTCCAGCAACATCAGGAAACAACCTGTTCAACATAAGGGCCACACCACTTTTGAGTATCAACACTAATTTTAACAAGAAACATCACTGCCTTTTACAGAGGTGAGTTCAGACATCAATGAATCTCTCTAGGGGTTAGGGTCACAGCTGCAAGCATCTCCTGTTCTGGATGGGAACGGGTCCTCAGCTCCTGAGGAAGGTGGGCCACACAGCCCTGTGAGCAAGCTTTCACAGGGCTGTTGCTTCTTCAGAATACGCATGTGTCCTCACTACTCCAAGTGCTGCTGTCATTTCTATGCAATTCTAAGCTAACTGGGAGTCACAAGGAGACTCCAGTCGTCTCCCCAAAATAACCACTGGAATCACAATATTAAGTGAAAGAGGCCAATCTGAAAAGGCTGTATGATTCCAACTATATGATATTCTGGAAAAGGCAAAACTATGCAGACAGTATATGATCCGCAGTTGCAGGGTTGGGGGGAGGGGGATGAACAGGTGGAGCACAGACGATTTTTAGGGCTGTGAAAATTCCCTGTATGATACTACAAGGGGGGATACATGTCATTACACACTTGTCCAAACCCACAGAATGTTCAACACCAAGAATGAACCCTAATGTAAACTATGGACTTTGAGTGATTATTATGAGTCAGTGTAGATGCATCAATTGTAACAAACATACCACACTCTGGTGGGGGTGTTGATAGCTCGGGAGGCCGTGCATGTGAAGGGGCAGGGGGTATATGGGAAATCTCTGTACCTTCCTCTCAGTCTTGCTGTGAACCTAAAACTGCTCAAAAATAAAGTCTTTACATATGAACAAAAGATTAAAGTAAAAATTTTTTAAAATAAACCACAAGGGCCCTCTCATAGGCTCTGTGCGACTTCTCAGTTTGTGGCTCAATTCTGAATGACTTAAGCTGCTAGCAATCTGCCCAGCTGGAGTATTACTCCTTTTCAACACTTGAACTTTGAAATTTCCTCACAAATCAAAACCTGAGGAGACCAAAGCAAAGAGAGCAAAGAGACTCTCAGAAATCGAGTCCTGGGAGGGTGACCCGCAGGGGCAGGGCCCGCACCTGCTGCTTCATGGTTTTCGTGTTCCACAGCAGCAGCTTGCCAGGAACCTGGTTAGTGCTCTTGCTGCCGATGTCTGGTGCCGAGAAGTCCACCTGAGAAGCGAGGCTCGGAGCTGCAGCTGAACAGACGAAAGAGGCCCCGGTGGGGCTGCAGGCGAGAGACAGGATTCTGCAACAGACGTGGGGCAGGGTCAGCACTCCGCCGGCGCAGAGGAAGGATGAGCTTCGGCTCTGAGGCTGGGGCCCGCCACAGGAGGTGGGGCAGAAGGCTCAGCCAAGGACTGGGCCCCGCAGAGCACAGTGAGTGGGGGGAGTGGCCTCCAGCTCACCTGGGCATATCGTCGTTGACAGTGATTTCACAGAGATTCTTCTTGGCTTCCGTGTCATAAAGGCGCACTGTCCCCACACCACTGCCCAGCAAGAGCTGGAATGAGAAGGGGCGGGAGGTGCGAAGAACAGCATGGGGTCAGGCCCAGTCGGGGAGGACCACGTGGGGCCAGGCCTGCTCCTGGGAGGTACGGGTCTGGGCAGGCTGCAGGGGTGAGGCCCCCTCACTTCTCCAGGTAGTTCAGTGAAATCTGGCTAAAAAGAACCTCATCTCACATTTAAATAAAGACATCAGAGCTGACCTTGAACACAAGCACAATCACAAAAGGATCTGTGGACGGCAGAGAGGTATCACCTCAGATACAAGGCAGTGGGAAAGTTCTGGCTGATTAAATGACACCCTCGTATCTTCCCTCCCTTTCTTTCAGTTTTAAAGCCCAGCTGTTCCAGCCCTTCCTTCTTGCTCCTGACCTCCCCACCACCACCTCCCTAGGTGCTGGCCCCGGTGCTCACCAGACCTGGGTGACTGGCCCATGTTCAGGTTCTGGGGACAGCTCCAGCTCTGGGCCTATGAAGGCCTCCAGAAGAAATAGAAGAAGCTATCCTTGCCTTCAGGAATTTGTGACTTATTTGGTGAAAAGCTTCAAAGGTAATAATGACTGCCGCCAGAAGAAAACACCAGAAGCAGGTCTGAGGGTGTCCCCCAGGAATGTTCCCTATATCAGGACCTCAGCATTCACTTGGCAAATTACAGTGGTACAGGGTAAGCCCCAAGATCCTAGTACCATAAGGATAATTCCTGCAGCTGTCAAAAATTATAAAGAAACAAGGTTTGCCCCTTGGGCTGCCTGGTATGATCCCTTCAAAATCGAATACAATGAAAGAAAAAACTATGAATCAACTTTACCTCCTCAACTACAAATCCTATCACAAATATTAAAGTCCAGAAGGAATAAAAACACTGAGTGACACAATTGCATTAGACCTGGGAACCATGAAATAGGACACCACCCCCACCAGCTTAAGCTGCTTCCCTTGGGCATTGGCAAAGGGAGGGGTCTTAGTAGTCGGAGGGAACAGCTGAGAATGTTCAAAGTGGGTTGTTAGAAACGCGGAAAGACGACAGGAGCTCCTGGGGGAGAACAGGAAGTAAGCCAGTACCTCCACAGGCAGATGGAGAAGCGGGCCAGATCACCACAGGTGGGAAGAAGGCCTCTGCCGTCTGACGGGAGAGTGTTCTCCAGGTCCCATGCAGTCTAATCACAATTCTTGTGAATCCAGTAACCTTCCTGCCGCCCCCCCACAGATGCCGGCTGGGACAGTCTTGGATGTCTGGTCTCCAAATTCCCAATGACAGAGAGAGGGGAGGGGGTCTGGTTTGGCTGCCTCAACTTGGCCTGTGGTGCCATAGCTGGGTGGAGAGCCCTGGGGAATTCGTCACTTAGACTGCAGAGCGAGCAACGAGGCAAGACGTTACTCACCAGCCTGTCCCGCTTGGCGGCCCACTCGAGAGAGAGCAGCGGTGACTTGGAAATGGACGACAGTTTGGTCTGCATGATGGGGCTGAAGGACCCCACTTTGATGACCCCGTCTACAAGCTGGCGACCCTCCACCCTGAGCAGTCCACTCTAAGGACAAAAAAAGAGGGAAGCTGTTAGCATTCTTACCTCAGTCAGCCGTCCTCCTCAGCTAACGCCCAGATGATGGATCTTCTGACTTTCCTACTGTTTTAAAAAATAATGCCGAAATGCCTACACTCCAAGGGTGGGCATGGACAATTTCTAGAAATATTTATTGATCCAAGAACTACCTATGTAGTTCGGCATGGTATACTGAGCCCGGTGGTAAACCCTGAGGACAGAACAGCGGGCAACCTGGCCCCGCACTCAGCACTGGCAGGCTCTGGAGACAGAGAACCTCCTGCATCATAGGTCCAGAGCCCATCAGGGCTGTCAGAGCAAGGAACCCACTGACCCTCTGAACATGGTACCCCAGGAGGGCTTGTTCATGAAAGGTCATGCTTTCACCATGTAAAATATTTACACGTGGTAAATATTTACCTAAAAGTACCCACATAAAGCAAATTGAAACTGAGTAAGTCTTAGAGGGTTAAAATAAAAAGTAACTTGTTCCTAAAACTCAGACTCTCACAGTTAGGAAGGATAGAGAGGTTCACCAAGCCAACAGCAACTCTGAGTAGGACCCCTGATGACAGCTGCCCAGTCCTCCTCTGACTGTTCAGGGGTGACTGGGGTCCTTCAGGGACCATCCCACCATCTGCGCCTACAGTCACCCCCATCCTCCTGTCTGCCACACCTCACATGCACAGCCTGAAAAGACCAGCCCCCACCCTGGTCAGCGTTTTCCCTGGTGGGCCTCGGCCCCGGCCCGAACCTGCCTGCAGTGCATGATGGAGGAGTGGTGCTCTCCATACTCCTCCTGCCCCAGCATGATGAACTGCTGCTTGAGACGGACCCCTCTGCCCTCAGGGCCTGCTGTGGAAGCCCACGTCAGCGTCTCCAGGGCCTCCACGTGGAGCTCTGGGCAGGGCTCTCCCTCTGGGCCACTAGCTTCAGGCTTCTTCTTCGCACACTGTGCCAAGCAAAGCGGGGACAAGTCAGCTGTGGCTGTCTGCGCTGGGCCCAGCCATTCGCCACACCCGGGGACACACTGGGGGACATCTAGAACACCAGGCCGCAGCACTCTGAGGGGGCTCGCGGTGGTCTCGAAGTCTAGAGGAGAGAGCTCTGAACGGCGAGAGTAGCGCCCAGTTCGCCCCAGGAGAGGTGGTGCCTCCTTCACCAACCGCCCCTTTCTAGAGACCCTGCTCCTCACACAGGCCCTGCTGAGGAAGGAGCGGGCCACGGGCACCCCTCCCTGTCAGAGCTGAGGGGACTCAGGATACACACCATCTTGACAGGCCAGGCCAATGATGACAGAAGTCGGTTAGTGAGCGCCTACTGTGAGCCAGACACTGTGTGAATACCACTGATTCTCTCACTTAATCCTCCCCCAAACCATGTGGATCCTATCATCAACGCCATTTTACAGCTGTGGAAACTAGGACTGAAAGCAGCAGCAGTTAAGTAACTTGCCCAAGGTCAAGAGCTGGCCAGGGGCAGGACTTGGACGTGAAGCCAGGTCAGTCAGAGGTAAGCTGGCCCCTCAGCAGTACACCACCACGCCAGCCAGCGCCTCCTCCTGGGAGGGGCTCACTGAGACACTGAGGCCACCGGCCAGGCATAAAGACAGAGACCCATGGACAGCAGCAGAGCCAGAGCAAGGCCAGACGCCAGAGGGCACCCCACATGCCCTGGCACCCGGGGTCTGCAGCAGCCCTGGTCTCTGCTCCTGGTGCACTAAGTGGTGGCCACCACGATTACAACCCGCTCACCCAGACATAACCCAGGCCAGGGCATCAGCTGGCATCACCACCACCCCCAGAGCTCCTGATGCTCCTTTAAACCCTCCCCAGGGTCACAGGAAGAGCAGTTCTACAGCAAAATAATAACAGAGAAGAGAGACTGGAGCTCAGAAAAGTGCCCTATGGGAGTGGCTGAGCTCAGGAGTGTCTTTAATCCTACAGCGCCGGACAGGAGGGTTTGAGATCAGAGCCATGAGTGTCTATTACCATCAACCTGGAACCGTAGAGGGCTGGGAATCGGCAGAAATATCTTTAAAATAGGCATTTATCTCCTGATAAATGGACAACAAGGTGCTCAGGCAGTAAATCCCTCAGGCTTTTGTCTTCAACCCAGAGTATCTGAAGGAAAAGGAGGCAGCTCACAGTGCCAGGAAGAGCAGACCCCGACTCATTCAGCAGTGAGAGGAATCTCAGGGTCAGCGTGGCAAGGGTCTGGGCTGCAGCACGACACTGTGTGGGCACGTGGCCCTCAGGGACGCCTCTTCAGCAGATGGGCGTCAGGGGGCTCAGGAGGAAAGGCTCCTGTGATCAAGCAAGTCTGGGGGATTCTGGGTTAAACCAAGGGAAACAGGTCTCTGTGGAGTCTGAGAGCCTGCGACACGCTACCATTAATACGCACAGTTAACTTCGGGGAAGGACGCAGTACGCAAGGGGTCCCAAACCAATTCAGTCACAGAACTCATCTTGCAGGACCATTTTCAGTTGGCATCTTATGGCCCCTACTTAGGGAAATGCTACATCGGGAAAAGCGACCACAGAAGAGCCAGGCACAATATCAACAAAACAACCAAAGCACAAGCAATTAAACCCAGTTAGGCAAAACCACGCTCTACACAGCAGCATAATCAAGAGAGGTAAGAGCGGGCCCTGCACCCCCACATTTCCCACGACCATCCACGGTAGCCGTGTGCTGTCCCCGTGGTGGGGAGGAGAGGACAAACCGTACCTGCAAAGTAGAGAGAAGCTCCTTCCTCTCCTTTCTGTGATCCTGCAGGCACCACTGCCGGTGCTGCGACCAGCTGGACTCCCCGGTGGCCAGTCCGCTGAAGAGACCCTTTCCAACCTTGGGCCCACACGCTGGGTCCTTTCCCTTCGCTGTCCAGAGCGGGAGACATCAGGCTGTAAGTCTCATCTAGTTTGTGCCCATACAATCTGGAGGGAAAAAGGAATACAATACCCTCTCTTGTTTCAGGCCAAGTGTATGGCTAAGAGAATAAACTCGACCACAGTCTGCTTGTTGCTTTCTAGTTCTTTTACTTCTAATTTTTTATGTTAACACTAAACAATTTAAAATGATTAACATAGATTCCTTGGGACCTTGGAGCCATGTGAATATGTGTTAAGAAATGAAATTTTAAAGGACAATTAGTTTACCTGGAGTCTAACTGTTTCTGACCTACAGGGTATTTGCTATTTTTGTTTTTATGACTGAGGCAACCTCCAGTGGTATCTACTTACGGTTTTTACAGATATTTTTTCTAGAGAAAGTATTTGTTCTCTGAATTCTGGCTTATTTTGGGAGAAGTAGGGTTCTTGTTCAAGAGAAAACAAATAAGAAGAAAACCAACAACAATAATGATAATAGAGCCAATATATATCAATCATTGAATGTTTACCATATGTAAAGCACCATGCTAAGAACTTCACAAATATCCCCTTAAAGATGAGGACACAGGGCCGGCCCCATGGCTTAGTGGTTAAGTGCACGTGCTCCGCTGCTGGCAGCCCGGGTTCGGATCATGGGCACGCACTGACGCACCGCTTCCCCGGTCATGCTGAGGCCGCGTCCCACATACAGCAACTAGAAGGATGTGCAACTATGACATACAACTATCTACTGGGGCTTTGGGGGAAAAAATAAATAAATAAAAATTAAAAAAATAAAAAAGATGAGGACACAATTTTAACATGAGGAACTGAGGCTTAGAAAGGTTAAGTTACTTGCTCTACACAAGGAGAACTTGTCATAGCTGGAATTCGCACCCAGATCTGACAGCAAACCCCATTCTCGGAGAAAGCCGAGAAAAGCAATACCATAAAGGGAGCACTTGGGAGAAAGGGACACTGAACAGAAAAGATAAGAAGAAATGTTATAATCCTGGAGCTACATAACATAACCAAGACAAGGCCCTTCTCTCAGTGCTTCCGGCCATTCTTGAGAAGTATCCCATGGTCCGTGGAACACTGAACAGGTTCCACAGATTTAGAAAGTGGAAGAAGACTTCTCTCATCTTCCCAGAAGCAAGACAGGGTCAAGACAACTGATAACAGACAGGTCACGTGGTAACCATGAGGGATGTGACCCAAGGGCGACGGCCCTCATTACATAAATCCATTGATTCCTCTCTATATCTACTGATCCAGAGGGCAAATTAGACTGAAGAATTCCACAGGGGTAGCTAAACTTATATCAGACAAAACAGATTTCAAGCCAAAGACTGTAATAAGAGACAAGGTCATTATATAATGATAAAGGGGTCAATCCAACAAGATAAAACATTTGTAAATATTTATGCACCTGACATAAGAGCACCTAAATATATAAAGCAAATACTAAAGGACCTGAAGGGAGAAATAGGCAGCAATACAATAATAGTAGGGCACTTTAACATCCTACTTTTGACAATGGAGAGATCATCCAGACAGGAAATCAATAAGGAAACATTGGACTTAACCTATACACTAGATCAAATGCACTTAATGGACATTTACAGAATGCTCCATCCAAAAGTAGCAGAATACACATTCTTCTCAAGTGCACATAGAACATTCTCCAAGATAGATCATATGTTAGGCCACAAACCAAGGCTTAATGAATTTAAGAAGATTGAAATCATATCAAGCATCACAATGGTATAAAGCTAAAAATCAGTTACATGAAGAAAACTAAAAAATTCACAAATATGTGGAGGTTAAACAACATGGTCCTGAACAACCAACGGCCAAAGAAGAAATCAAGAGAAATCAAAAAATACCTTGAGACATATGAAAGTGGAAACACAACATATCAAAACTTATGGGATACAGCAAAAGCAGTTCTAAAAAGCACGTTCATAGCAATAAACGCCTACATTAAGAAAAAACAAAGATCTCAAATAAACAATCTCCTCAAGGAACTAGAAAAAGAATAAATGAAGCCCAAAGTTAATAGAAGGAAGGAAATAACAAAGATCAGAGTAGAAATTAATGAAATAGAGACAAAAAAGACAATAAAAATGATCAAGGAAATTAAAAGCTGTTTTTTTTTTAAGACAGACAAAATAGACAAACCTTTAGCTAGACTTACCAAGAAAAAAAGGGGACTCAAAGTGAGAAATGAAGAATTCTAAAACATGTCTCTATAAGCTCTAACATTTTGATAGAAAAGACAAAAGAACTGGTAGTAGAGGCTGCATTTTCTGAATCTAAAAGATGGCTGTGGGAACTCTATAGCTAGCTCCATAAACAGTGCTAAGGAGAAGGAAAATTGGTTTCCTGGGTTGACAGCTGTTTTCCAAAAGACTGGGATCCTGGCAAGTGAGGACGTCTCAGAAAGCCTTGAACAACTATTATGCAGGTTTGACAGGTTTATTAACCTGACCAAGAGATCTTTAAACTGAATATCTGAGAAGAAAAGGGAAAAGAATCCATATAATATTGCATTCATGCCAAGGGAAAAGTACATGGACCACAGGGATATCCTGCCTGAGACCAAAGCTGGGGAATGCTAGAGGGGAGACAGGCACTTTGTGGACCTCTTTTCTTTCCTTACTCACTCACTACAGCTGGTAAATGGTGTCTTTTCCTTTTCAACGTTTGGTGTTAAGAGTGTTCAATTCAGTTGGCCCACACTGATGGAATAGGGAGGCTTAGGATGGACTTCAAATGCCTCTAGGTGACAGAAAAGCCAATTGTTAACACTTCCCCAGCAAGGACAGGAAATATAACATTAAGACGTACAAAGGCAGTGCTTCCCTCACAAGTCAAGGTGGCAAGGAAGTTGTCCAGTACATCACCAGGCTGGGGGCTGGACAGTATTCCAAAATGAAAACTCACACAGGCATTAACAAAGGGCACTGCAATAAATTAAGAACCACTTTTACAGTGACAGAGTAGTTCGCACCCAGACAGCTTGGACCCATCAGAGCCTGCTGAAAGAGAGCCTCTCCTTAAACTACATTTAAGTTATTTACTAAAGAAGGGTGAAAAACAACAAAAAATAATAATGTCCTAAACGCTGATGAATGCAGCTGTGCACAAAACACTTTAAGTAGGTTAAGATAAACTTGCATCTAGCTACAAATGTACGTAAATAAATGTTTACTATGACCTAATTGGTAGTTGAATGTTTTATTTTTTTTAAAGAGCAAACTTCATAAAAATCTTAACTACTGGATTCATATAAGATTCCAATGGTCCAAATTATATTGTCATAGTCTGTCGTAATCCACCTGTCTCCTAGAGCTCAGCAGAGATATCTGAACCTATGTTTTATCATTTGACCTTCTTGCTTCTCACTCTGGAGAAGGATATAAATTAATTTTCAGTGGCCTGAAAAGAGCTTGCCAGGCAGTCATCCAAATGGGGCAGGGAACAAGGGCCAGTAATTTGGTCTCACCTGAAGCAAAATAATGCCACCCAGAAGACAAGCCCTCCTAACACTGGAATTACAGAATGAAAGACGTGGAAGAGGGCTCCCTCTTCCTCATCCGGCTAAGATCCATGGAAACAGCCCCAAGGGCAGCTGTTCTTACCACTGACATCTCAGTAGCTATGAGGTCATTTGATACTGGGTAAGGCAACAACCTTGAGGGGCTCTTCTTACTCTGAGGCAGCAGTGAGGCCAGGAAGCCCACACGAGGAGACCGGGAGAGGGAAGCGTTCCTCTGGCTGCACACCATGGCTCTGGTCAAGCAGATACACCACAAGGTCACAGGGCTGGAGGGGGACCTGGGAGGCTTAGCTGTGGACTGGGCTATGGACGGCGCCAGTGACCAGGGCCTTCGCCAGGTCCACATGCCTGGGCTCTAAGGCGGCGTTATCCCTGGTACTATTTCTTGTACCGAAGGGAGCCAGCAGCCTATCTGGCACAATGGTGACGTCTGTGGCTCTTCTTTGAGGGCCACGGGAAAGCTCAGAGCTGTGCTGTCCCACAACCACTGACCACATGTGCCCCTGAGCACCTGAAATGTGGTTGGGCCAAATCGGGAGGCACTGGTGGTGTGAAATATATGCTAAAATTCAAGACTTAGCATGCAAAAAGTGAAAAAATTAATATTTTGTTTATATTCACTACATGTTGAAATGATATTTTGCATATATTGGGCTAAATAAAATACATCGTTAAAATTAGCTTCACCTGTTTCTTTTAATTTTTCTTTTTGGTGAGGAAGATTGGCCCTGAGCTAACACCTGTTGCCAATCTTCCTCTTTTTGCTTGAGGACGAGTGGCCCTGTGCCCATCTTCCTCTATTTTGTATGTGGGTTGCTGCCACACTATGGCTTGATGAGTGGTGTAGGTCTGCACTAGAGATCCAAACTTGCGAACCCGGGGCTGCCAAAGCGAAGCACACCAAACTTAACCCCTATACCATCAGGCTGGCCTCACTTTTAATTTTCTTTTCACATAGCTACTAAAAATTTTTAAATTACATTTTGGCTTGCATTTTATTTCCAGCAGATGGCAGTAGCTCAGAAATCTCTATAGAGCAGTTTCACCTGGTGCAGCACTTGGCCATATGTAGGTTTGGAATCTGACTGCCTGGGTTTGCATCCTGGCTCACAATCACTGTGACCTGTCTTCAACTGCTACTGTGATTATCATCACTTGAGTCTTTCACTTTAACTGGCTGTTTCTCAACGTCACTCAAATACCTCTCTCCAATCTGCCTACCTCTTCAAACCCTGACAGGAACATGCCTCTACCACTGAATGCATCCAACATGAGGTGGCCAATCTTTCCACCCACGAGTGCTCCTTTCAATGCACAGAAACTTCCTGAGGCTTCCAACAGGGGTTGTGTTTTTTTATGCAGGCTGCTCACATCTGGATGTGCAGACCCCTGGCAGAGCTGTGCAGTTCCCCCTCCCTGGGGAGGCTCAGAGGCTGGGAAGGGGGAACAACTCCTAGGGTACCTTTCTCAGACAGCTCAGACAAGAACAGTGAGGGCCAGGAGGCTCTTTGGCAATTCCTATTTTGGCAATAGGAGCAGGAGGGTCAGGGCGAGGTGCTTTCCAGGGGAGAGAGCACGGGAGACAGGAGAGGAGGGTCATGGCCTCCCACCCGGGAGGGGCAGTGAACACTCACAGTTCCGAGTCCCCCAGGCGGTCCATGTTGCAGACATAAGGAGGTAATTTGTGTTGGACCAGGGCCTCTTCCTCGTCTGGCTGTTGCTCCTCTTTCTTCAGTGGGTGGATTTCGGCTTGCAACGCAAAAAGCTACATAGGAGTAGGGGCGGGTCAGATGGTGATCCCACCTAATCATCCCTCCCCTGGGGAAGATTAGACACATCACATCCAAAACCCACCCTCACTGGCTCAAAAGGCCCCTGGCCCTTGGCCGCAGTGCCCATCTCACTCTCTGCTCACCGTGGACTGGAAAAATGGGCAAGTGGCCGCTGTTACCTGACTCTAGTGAGGTGAGAAAACTAAAAACCGTTAATTATACAAAACCCCTTTTTGTTCTTTTTATCCTTTAACTTGCTCCCCTTTTGTCATCCGCCTTGCTTCTTCCTGAATTCACTGAGAAAAACAGCTCCACCCTATCCTGCTTTGCTCTTTGGAATCTACAAAATCAGACTTTGGAACTCGCACATAAAAAACATCTTAAATGTATTTCAGAATTTTTGACCTTTCGCCTAGAGAAAACTATACACCCACACACACAACCCAAGAATCTCAAACCCCAAAACCTAAACAGCTTTCAATCTTCCTTTTTCTGAAAATCTTCCTCTTTCAGATGCTACCTTAATTTCAAGAACAGAGAAATTCTCCTCAGGCAAAATCTAAGGCAAAAGTGGGTCTCCTGGCTCTAGCATTTTACCAAACTAGAGAAACAGAGCTGAACAGACCAATTAAACTATTTCTGGGCTGTAAACAATATACATGTGGAAAAGGACTCAGGGGACAAAATAGACAGGAAAACAGGTTAGTTGTGAGGCATGAGTGCTACAGCCTTCTCTTTGAAGTTCGTTACTGTTACTATGTTGTTCACGCTACACACATGACTTTAAAATAGGAACCTCACCTCCGGTTTTCAGAGACTCTTACAGCCCCCGAATCCCCAACACTGACTTCTGGTGACACGCTTTCACCTGAGATCAGTGTTTTCCTGTATTTAATCAGCCCTCCACTGCCACTACCTAATCTCACACACAAAAAGCAGAAGTACTTCCCAAGGAGCAAGCACGTTCAGAACACACCTTCTGGCGCAGAACTTCATTTTCTTCTTGAACCTGGTTGGTCCTCTGGCACTCCGCATCAAAGTTCAGGATCACGGGAACTGGTGCAGGAAATTAAAGAATAAGCCTGCCTGTGAAACGAGTAAAAGCCCTTCCCACACTGCTGACACAGCAGCAACATCCTTGAACGTGAGATGCAGGGAACAGAGAAAGACTCGGTGCTGTGGGCTCTTCCCAGCTTTATGGAATCATCTCTCCCCACGCCGGGCCTGGCCTGATTTCGTTCAGACAGACTCACAGACATCTGACAATCTGCCCGGCCAGCCCACAGAGAGGTCATAAATCCAAACCTGAGTGTTTTTTCCCAAATACCAGCAGTAAAGAGCTAGGATCCAGTGGGCTTCACAGGCAGTCTAAGCTTTAGCGACATCCAGCTAAAAGCGAGCCCAGTGGCCAGTGGCTCTGCAGGCATACTGCCAGCTGCTCTGCCAGCAGGGCAGGAGGACTGGCCACACGCCACCCCATGAACATTCACATTCTGGGTCAGGGTGTCAGTCTTTCCCAGTCATCTCAAACAGCTTCAGTCACGAGGGGCACAGCAGGCAGGGCCTCTGCACTGGGCATTGAACCTTGGCTGGAGGGAGCATGGCCCAGTTGGCAGAGCACTGTCTTGCCCTGAAAAGATCTGGTGTGACTTTTCCAATTTCCCTTAGAGGGCCCACATGGTCATGGGCTGAGCCCCCTACTAGTTTCATTTGAAAGACCCTCAGGATGAAGAGCAGCAGCAGGGGGAGAAAAAAGACAATGGCAGGGGCGGAATTCATGCTCATGCTGGACATGAAAGGAAAGGGCGCTCTTCCTACTGCCCCCAGCAGACGCTCCTCCCAGAGGCCAAAGCAGCTGCTGCGGGTGGCCCTCTACACACCCAATTTATCAGTGCCTCACCAGACTCCCTTCTCCGCCTGTGTTTGGCCTTGTGAGGCTGAATCTTGACGTCTGGACCTTGACTTCCTGGGAAAGACAGCTCACTCATATACTAAAGTGGCACAGAAAGACCTGGTTAGTTTTAAACAACAGTTGATTATGCTGAATATGCACAACTGCAGTTAGCAAAGCTATCTCAAAGTTTTTCTCTTCATGCTCGGTTTCTCTTATCCCCCTGGCCCTGATAGATCTTTGTCCATAACACTTATCACGAGCTGACAAACTAGATATTTAGTTTACTTAATTTATTGTCTATCCCCCCCCACTAAAATATAAACTGCATGAAAGCAGAGATTTTTGTCTGAGTTGTTTGCTACTGTATCCCCAGAACCTAAAACAGGGATAACGTGCTTATAATAGATGCTCAATAAATATTTATTCAATACATGAGGGAGGGCAGTTTCAGTGAGGGCCCAGCCACCTTCAGACAGGACAGCCCTATTGAAAAGCATATAAACTCTTGGATTACTCCTGTGTGTGGGCTTCTGACCGGTTCCCTGTCCAAAGCATTCCTCTTCCCGCATCTTCCCTTCATACCATTTTACTGGCTCTTCAAAGATATTTGGAGACATTTCACTGAGTTGTCTTCTGCCGTGGAGAAGGCACTAGATTCTCCAGCTACTTCATTGGCTCCAGTTAGTTGATCTGATTAAGCCTTTACTGCTTATGCTCTGGCGCCTGCTGTGAAAGTAGCAGGTAGCCTGGGGTTCATTTAACAAGGTTCTGTCCGGGGCCCGCAGCAGTTCCATTATACAAAGAACATTATGTGGGTGCCCACAAGGTGAACCACAAGTTATCTTTTCTTCCAATCTAATAATCTCTTTTGCCTTTGAGCCTTAGAGTTGGGAGAGAAGGGAGGACAAGGAGCATGGGGATGGTGAGGGATAAACAATTAATGAGTGCCTACTAGAAGCCAAGCACTGTGGTAGGTGTCAGGGACATATTAACAAGCAAGACCAGAGTCTCTGCCCTCGCGACTAGCTCAGCTGGTTGGAGAAGCCAGATGACTGAAGCACACACACTCTGGCTGCAGCGTGGAGGCTGGATTGGATGGGAGCAGGGCTGGAAAGAGGATGGAGGCCAGTTAGGAAGCTGTGGCATTCCAAGCGAGAGATGAGACTAGACTGGTGGCAGTGGGGATGAAGAGCAGGGGGAGGATCTGAGGATTATTGAGGAGTGCGATCAGCTGGACTTGGTGACTGATTCGCTAAGTGATGGTCAGTGATTTGCAGGTTTCTGGTTTGGGCATCTGGTGGATGATAAGGCCATTCATGATCAGAGAGAACTCAGGAAGAGGAGACTGTGGGACATCCAGACACACTCTTTTGGTAAACGGTGAATGAGACTGGGACCCGGACCATGGCCGCCATCGTACCTCACCCCCTGGAGGCTTCAACTATTATCTATGCATTGATAACTCCCAAATCTTACCTCCAGCCCAGACCTTCTTCCTGAGCTCCCATCCAAATACCTGGCGATAGTTCCATCTGAATATCCTACAGATGTCTCAAACTTAACTGCACCAGTTCCATTCAGAAGCATTGATGGAGGTTCTGAGTTCAAAATTGTGAACGAGGGCTTTAGTCCTGCTACATTAGACTGTAGAATTCAGCTTCTCTTTCTCCAAAGGGTAATTGTGTCACCACCAAATCAGGATTACCTCAGAGTCTTGTTACATGACAAATTCCTGAGACCAATCCAGACCTACTCAATCAGAATTGCTTGGGATGGTGCCTGGGAATTTGCATTTGGAGCAAGCTCCAGGTGATTCTTAGGGACACATAAGTTTGAGAATCACTTATTTCATGATAATAGAGGGTAGAAGGGGTCAGCTGCCAATCAACAGGGTTTTCATGTATCAGTGATTATTTTAAGCTTAATAGTAACAGTAACAGTTATACTGATAACGTTTTGTAGCTGCAAAACACTTTTACGTACCTTATTTCACTTGAACCTCATGCGGTCCTATAAATTCCTTTTTTCCTCATCTTAGAAATAGGAAACTGAAGTTTAGGGAGACTAAATGATTTATTTAAGTTCTCAAATTCAAGTATCTGATTCGAAGTCCACCAGTGCTCTGCTGAGAGCTTCACAGCAGCATCATTGAGTCAGTCAACTTGTGAGACAGGCCACTTGGGTGAATGAGGATGAACTACCCGTCCTCCTGAAGAGTATTAGAGCTCAGACCACTACGCAGCGTCTCTTTAACAGCTGGAGCATTCTACACGGAGCAGGGATCAATCTCTTGAACCCTGGGTAGCCAAAGAAAACAGGACAGAGGTGCAAGAGCTCCCGCAGCTCTCCCAGGGTCTGGGGTTACCTTAGAATTTCGCCTCCTGCCCTTACTTCTAACCTTGATGCTCTGGGCCACCCTTTGTGCGCCCTGTGATTTCTGAGGTTTCTTTTCACCCAGTCCTTTGCCTGACTCTGCCCATGGTTGTTCACTTGAACTCCCACTATCCTTCAAGACTCAGTCTCATCACCCCTGGCCCCGCCTTCTCCAGTAACACTGGGTGTTTCTCACTCTCTGTTCCCACAGCATAGCACCCTATATGTGCTTACCACATTGCTTTGTAACTGTCTGTCTGTCTTACCTCCTTGATTGTAAACACCTAAAATCAGAGAGTGTGTCTTGCTGTTCCTAGTGTCTGCGATGCCTAGCACAGTCCCTTGAAGGTAGGTGCTCAATAGCTGTTTGTTGAATTAATGAGTGAGTGAATAAATTCCGTGTGGCTGTACCGCCTGGACCTCCAGTTACGTGCTCAGTACAGAGCATCCATTGTCATTGCCTTCAGCAGAGGAATCTTTTCTTACTGTAGTCAGCGCCATAAAAATGTACAAGCACTTCTGGGAACTGGAAGTGGCCCACCAGGACCCGTCTAGCAATTCACGGGTTCTCTGTTGATAATCCTCGGCCTTGCCTCAGGAGACAGCGTGTTTACGTGTTAGTGTGGAGCTCACTGAAAATAATGACATACTAATGAAAAAAGATGCAGTTTTCACCTATCAAATTTGCATTTTAAAAAAAGCTATTGCCCAGTGTTGGTAAAAATAAAATGAAGTGGGCATTCTCATAAAGCTCCAAGATGAGCTACTTTATTAGGGATAAATTTATAAATGGTCAAACCCCCCAAAATGTTATACTCTTGAACCCAATGATTTCACTGCTAAAATTTACCTTAAAGAAATAATAAAGAATGACAAGATTCATGTAGAATGGGTTGTTTATAAGAGTGCAAGTTACTTGTAGTAATGAAAGTTACTTGCAGTAGTGAAAGTTGTAACTACTTAGAGGCTATATTGTGGTATCCTCTAAAAACCTGAGGATGAGGCAACTGCATTTCCCACTGAGTGTTAAACTGCACAGTCAACTCAAGATGAATCAGAAACCAAAGATACAAAGTTAGTGGAAAAAGAGAAAAGCTACTGGCTCACAGGATGGAACCAGCCCTGGTGGTCTAGTGGTTAAGATTCAGTACACTCAGTGCCCGGCCCAGGTTCAGGGAACCACACCACCTCTCTGTGGGTTGTCATTCTGTGGTTGCTGTGATGCTGGAAGCTCTGCCACCAGTATTTCAAATACCAGCAGGGTCACCCATGGTGGACAGTCCTCAGCGGAGCTTCCAGACTAAGGTAGAGTAGGAAGAGTGGGCCTGGCCACCCTCTTCCAAAAAATTGTCCCTGAAATCTCTATGAATAGCAGCAGAGCTTTGTCTGATATAGGCTGGAAGGTGAGAGGACGGCGCAGAAACACCAGGCAAGGCTATACTCTGCTGTACACAGAGTTGCTAGGAGTTGAAGTCCACTCTATGGCACTAACAACAACACAGGACGTGATTGAGGGCATCAACTCACAAAATAAACATTGCATCAATCAGAAAAGGTTTTAAACACATAAATCAAGAGAATGACCATGGGCAGAGCCCACCAAAGCTCTCCTGTGTGCCTTGGTCAGCAGACATCTTGTGTTCTGTCCAATAACAAGGCCATTCCCAAAATGAGAAGGAGGGGCTAGACCACTCAAAATTGGGCCATTAGAGGCATCCCCCTCACCTCCACCTTTTCCTGGTGCCACATTCACCAACGGACCATCTGATTCTCCTGGCACTTGAAACATGAAGAGTTGTGGCATTCAGATGTCTTTCTCCTTGTAAACTAAAAGGGAATTTCTGATTGTGATAGCCTTCCAACATAGGTGGAAAGGGGTGTCGTTTATGCCAGTGCTACCATAAACACTCTCTGTCTGTGTGACAGGTGTATTTCTCATTGAACAAGACAAAAAGTGGCATCCTGATGTCTCCCTCAGGCCCCTAGGCAGTGCAGTTATCATGAATCAGCCTTTCAGAACCTGCTCATCCCTGGGCACTGCAAAAACCAGTTCCAGCTGGCCTGTTCTTCACACCAGCTCCACATGCAGGAGTCTATTAGTGATTTCTACGTGGAAAAAGAAATGTGAAACAACCAAAATGCTCAACCTTAGGGAAAAGCTTAAATAAATTATACTATATCCATCCCATGCAATACTATGTAATCATTAAAAATCATGTTTTTTTCAAAGACTATTTAGTTACTTAGAGAAATACTCACACTACATGTTAAAATGTATGTTTCACACTCCAGAAAAAAATTTGGGCAGTTTCTCATAACTTAAACATACAATTACAACACAACTCAGTAATTTACTCTTGGGCATTTATCCCAGAGAAATGAAAACTTATTTTCACATAAAAACTTGTACGTAAATGTTCATAGCAGCTTTATTCATAATAGTCGAAAATCTGTGAACCACTCAAATGTCCAACTCTTTTTGGTAGAAGCTAAAATAAACAAGGGCAATATGCAGTACTAGGACCCAGGGCATGGCTGGTCTACCTCGCCTCTTCTGGTTAAACAAACTGTGGTGCATCCACACCATGGAATACTATGCAGCAATAAAGAGAAATGAATTAGTGAGGCACACACGACCTGGATGGATCTCAAAGAAATATGCTAAGTGAAAAAAACAGCCAATATCATAAGGTTACATACATACCAAAAGGTACGATTTCATTTATACAACATCTTTTAATACACAAAATTTAGAGAATTTGGAGAACAGATTAGTGGTTGCCAGGGGTCAGGGATGGGTGAGGCATATGAGAGGAAGGGGGTGTGATTATAAAGGGGCTCCTTGTGGTGATGGCACTGTTCTGCATCTTAACTGTGGTTGTGGGTGCATGAACCTACATGTGTGATAAAATTGTAGGGAGCGAAATGCACACACACACACACACACACACACGTACGAGTAAAACAGGGAAATCTGAATAATGTCAGTGGATTGTAAATGTCAATATCCTGGTTGTGATATTGAACTACAGTTTTGCAAGACGTTACTATCAGGGAAAATTTGGTAAAGGGTACGTGGGATCTCTCTATGTTATTTTTTACAACTGCATGTGAATTCTACTATTATCTCAAAAAGTTTAATTTTAAGAAGTGTGATACAGACCTGTAGATGCAATATGATTGCTTTATACAGTAGATATATATTTTTTTTTGAGGAAGATTGGCCCTGAGCTAACATCTGTTGGCAATCTTCCTCTTTTTCTTTTTTCTCCTCGAAGCCCCAGTACATGGTTGTATATCCTAGTTGTAGGTCCTTCTAGCTCTTCCATGTGGGATGCTGCCTCAGCATGGCTTGACGAGTGGTGAGTAGGTCCGGGCTCAGGATCCGAACAGGTGAACCCTGGGCCTCCATAGTGGAATGCATAAACCTAACCGCTATGCCATTGGCCAGCCCTAATATTTTTGATATATACGTACACATATAATATTTACAATTATTGGCTTTAGGTAGTAGAGGTGTTGGATTTTATGGGTGATTTCTGACTTTGTCTTTATACTTTTTAATATTTTTCAAATTCCTTACTATGAACACATATTAATTTTATTTTATAAATATAATGAATGTCTTTAAACAAACCATGTTCATTTGTCATAACAACCATATCTTAGTGCCGACTCACTCTAGGATTTTATCAACTAACCCCCAAAACTTTTAAAATATAAACTGCTGCTAAATTAGGAATTCCCACTCCTGTGCTTATACAATTCCGTTTTTGGAAGCAAACATACGACCTCACTACTGAACACTGATTATCGAGTTGCGTCATTTCTCTGGCTCTCAGCTCCCTCATCTGTGACATAAAGACCTTGGGTTAGAAGGACTCTGAGGTCCTTCCAACTCTTACAGTCCCCAGGCCTCATGCTGGTGTCAGGCACCTGCCGGGAAGCTTTGTCTGTCGGTTTAGAGGTAATGAGTCCCAAAGACTGAAAGTGAATCACCTTCTCTCAGGCCACTGTGATCATATCCCTGGAGGACTAGCTCAAATGAGAATGAGAACATGCCTCTCTCCCACTCCTCTGCCTTCCACCCCATTTGCACAGGGCAGTAAACCACCAATAATGGCATCTGGAGGTTCACGGTAGGAATCCATAGCTTTGTGAGTCTATACAATCATTCACTTTCACTGCTGGAACAAGTCAAGTCTCCTAGGTTAATCAGGAATACTGCCTTCGCACACATCAAGTGGAGGACAGCATGGAGGAACCCCATCTCTGTTGCCACACTTCCTAAAAAACAACTCCTTGCCCTCTACAATCCTGCTTCCACCTTCTGCAGTAGCTGGGGCAGCTTCTCTCTCTCTCTCTCTCTCTCTCTCTCTCTATATATATATATACATGTGTGTATATGTATATATGTATATATATACATATATGTATATATACGTGTATATATGTATGTATATATGTATATATATATGTATGTATATGTATAGAAAGAAAAAATATATAAATATATTTATAAATAAAATTTGTATATTATATACAAATAGATATATATAGAGAGAGAGCTCTATATATCTATATCTATGTACATATATCTCTATATATACATATATTCTACTTCTCTGGAGAACTCTGACTGGTACACCTTGCAAAAGGTTTCTTCACTTTCAAATGAATTCACCATTCCTTTATAGTTGTCTAATATATGGAATACTATGCAGCAGTGGAAACAAATGAGGTAGATCTCTATGTACAAACATGAACTCATCTCCAACTCATATTATTCCATGAAAACAGCAAGTTGAACAGTAATACATTGATGCAAATTTTTCCCCTCCAAATACTGACTAAACAAAACTATATTTTCTAATGGAATATCAGTATGTATGTAAACGTCTAGCAAAGGATCTGGAAACCTTCATACCAAACTAATAATAGTAGTTAATTCTGTAAAGTTTGAAAGAAGACCAGGGTGGGGTCAAAATGCTTTCCCTTGTAAGAGTGGAATGTGTATTGTTTGTGTAATTAAAATTAATTTTATAAAGAAAATTAATCAAGAAGTTGACCAATGATTGATTTAGAAGAATTGAACTCACCTGACCCATGGTCTAGCCCATCCTTTCATTTCATCCTTCCAGTTCTCCAGGCTCAAAACCTGGGAGTCACCTTTGACTCCCTGTTTTCTGTCGTGCCTCATCCCAATCAATGCATCAGGATATTCTATTGGCTTTCCCTTCAATATCCAGTGATTTCTAACCTCCTCCACCACCACCTCTTGTATTTTCTCACCTGTGTTATTGTAATGACTTAACTGGTCTCCCTGCTTCCACCCTTGCCCCCTCACTGTCTGTTCTCAACACAGCAGCCAGAGTGGTCCCATAAAACCCTGCACCACTCCCCAGTGCCCCTTTAACCTCACCTCTCACTATTCTCCTCATCTCACTCCCTCACTCTGCTCAAGCCACAGAGACATCTCGCTTTGTCCTAAGCACACTCCTGCCCCACGGCTCTTGCATCTGCTCTGCCCTCCACCCAGAGCACTCTCCCCCATCATAGACACATGGCTTGTTCCTTGGCCTCCTTCAGCTTGTGGCTCAAATCTCATCTTTTCTGAGAGTCTTCTCTGACCACCCTATTTAAAATAGACACCCTCCCCTGTACTCCCTATCTCCCTCCCTGCTTTATTTTCCTCCTTAGCATCTCTTCTCCTTCTCCTTCTCCTTCTCCTTCTCCTTCTCCTTCTCCTTCTCCTCCTTCTACAAGGGTCCCAATCTTCTTCTGAAGTCCTTATGCAGGAGAAGCTATGGGGCAGACTCCTTAAGCGACCCTTTGGGAGAACTCTTATCATGGTGATTGCTCAGTGCTGCCTACCTTTCTCCCTTCTGCTTCACGTGTACTACAAAATAGTCATTGCACACGATAGTGAGCCCAGCAATTAGCGAAAAGAAGCTCTGGAAGCCCGCTTTGCCGTCTCAGCACTAGTCCAAGGCCTTCATTATTTCATCCACAACCAGAGGCTCTTTTTTTTTGTGAAGAAGATCAGCCTGGAGCTAACATCCGATGCTAATCCTCCTCTTTTTGCCAAGGAAGATTGGCCCTGGGCTAACATCTGTGCCCATCTTCCAGAGGGTCTTTTTGATTTCCCAAAAATCCATGAATCTCCTACTCCATGAGTACTCTCAGGAGTGCTTTGTTAAGTAGCTTTCATCTCCAGCAAATTTGTGAAACACAAACATCATTCTTTCCATGATGTGTTCCATTTGAGATGGCATTTTGGTGAGGTCTGTTGAAATCATGGCTGGGAAGTGCACTGGGGTCGCTTGGCTAGCTGGGATGTGGGGCTAGTATATCACCTTCTAATACACTATAAACCCATTTATCTTATTTTTTTTATCTCTCCAGCACTAGAATTAGAACTCAACAAGGATCAGAATTTATGTCTATTTTCTTAATCTTTGTATCTCCAAGCACCTAAAACAATGGTTAGCAAACAGTGAACATGCAATAAATATTTCTTGAATGAGTAAAGACTATATTAACCACAAAGTTCGTGAGTGACAATATAATAACGGAAAAAATCCCATATCAAGAAACCATTGACTAGCTTTTGAATTTTGAGTAAATCACTTAGCCTCAACTTTCTTTTTTCTTTTTTATTCTGGTAAAAAAAAAAAACACATGAGATCTATGCTTAAGAAATTTGTAAGTGTACAGTACAGTATTGTTAACTATAAGCACAATGTTGTACAGCAGATGTCTAGAACTTTTTCATCTAGAACTTTTTTGATTACTGAAACTCTATACTCATTGAAGAGTAACTCCCCATTTCCCCCTGGCAACTCCCCCCAGGCCCTGGAAATCACCATTCTACTCTACACGTTTCTACGACATTCACTACTCTAGATACCTCATATAAGTAGAATCATGCAATTTGTCATTCTGTGACTGGCTTATTTCACTTAGCATAATGTCCTTAAAGTTCATCGATGTAGTGGACTATGACAGAATTTCCTTCTTTTTATGACTGGATGATATTCCATTGTGCGTATATGCTACATTTTTTTTCTTTTTTTTTTTGATTGTGAAATTTTTTTGTACATTATTGTTTATCAGTCACCATATAAGTGCATCCTTCCACCCCTTGTGCCCACCCCTCACCCTCCTAGCCCCTGGTAACCACCAAAACATTCTATCTGTCCATGTGTTGGTTTATCTTCCACATATGAGTGAAATCATGCACTGTTTGTCTTTCTCTTTCTGGCTTATTTCACTTAACATAATACCCTCCAGGTCCATCCATGTTGTTGCAAATGGGACGATTTTGTCTCTTTTATGGCTGAGTAGTATTCCATGGTATATATATACTGCATCTTCTTTGTCCTCATCAGTCGAGGGACACTTGGGTTACGTCCATGTCTTGGCTATAGTGAATAATGCTGCGATGAACATAGGGGTGTATAAGCCTCTTTGGATTGTTGATTTCAAGTTCATTGGGTAGATACCCAGTAGTGGGATAGCTAGATGATAAGGTATTTCTATTTTTGATTTTTTGAGGAAACTCCATACTGTTTTCCATAGAGGCTGCACCAGTTTGCATTCCCACCAGCAGTGGATTAGGGTTCCTGTTTCTCCACAGCCTCTCCAGCACTTGTTGCTTTTTGTCTTGGTGATTATAGCCATTCTAATGGGGGTAAGACGATATCTTAGTGTGGTTTTGATTTGCATTTCCCTGATGTTTAGTGCTGCTTGGCCATCTTTTCATGTGCCTATTGGCCATCTGTATATCTTCTTTGGAGAAGTGTCTGTTCATTTCCTCTGCCCATTTTTTGATTGGGTTGTTTGTTTTTTTTGTTATTCAGTTGTGTGAGTTCTTTATATACTATGGAGATTAACCCCTTGTCAGATATATGGTTTGCAAATATTTTTTCCCAGCTGGTGGGTTCCCTATTCATTTCGATCTTGGTTTCATTTGCCATGTAGAAGCTCTTTAATCTGATGAAGTCCCACTTGTTTATTTTTTCTTTTGTTTCCCTTGTCTGAGTAGACATGGAATTCAAAAAGATCCCTTCATGGCTGATGACGAGTAGTGCAGTACCTATATTTTCCTCCAGGAGTTTTATAGTTTCAGGTCTCACCTTCAGGTCTTTGATCCATTTTGAGTTAATTTTTGTGTATGGAGAAAGAAGATGGTCTACTTTCATTCTTTTGCAAGTAGCTGTCCAGTTTTCCCCGCACCACTTATTGAAGAGACTTTCCTTTCTCCATTGTATGTCCTTAGTTCCTTTGTCAAAGATTAGCTGCCCATAGATATCAGATTTTATTTCTGGACTTTCAATTCTGTTCCATTGATATGTGTGTCTGTTTTTGTACCAGTACCATGCGGTTTTAATTACTATCGCTTTGTAGTATGTTTTGAAGTCAGAGATTGTGATGCCTCCAGCCTTGTTCTTCTTTTTCAGAATTGCTTTAGCTATACAAGGTCTTTTGTTGCCCCATATGAATATTAGTATTCTTTATTCTATTTCTGTGAAGAATGTCCTTGGGATTCTGATTGGGATTGCATTGAATCTGTAGATTGCTTTAGGTAGTATGGACATTTTAAATATATTTATTCTTCCAATCCAAGTGCATGGTAAATTTTTCCATTTCTTTATGTCATCATTGATTTAACTCAATAGTGTCTTATAGTTTTCATTATATGGGTCTTTCACTTCCTTGGCTAAATTTACTCCTATATATATATATATATATTTTATTTTGTGAGGAAGATCAGCCCTGAGCTAATATCTATGTTAATCCTCCTCTTTTTGCTGAGGAAGACTGGCTCTGAGCTAACATCTATACTAATCCTCCTCCTTTTTTATTTTTTTCCCCCCAAAGCCCCAGTAGATAGTTGTACATCATAGTTGCACATCCTTCTAGTTGCTGTATGTGGGACGTGGCCTCAGCATGGCTGGAGAAGCAGTGCGTCAGTGCGCGCCCGGGATCCGAACCCGGGCTGCCAGTAGCAGAGCGCACACACTTAACCGCTAAGCCACAGGCCGGCCCACTCCTATATATTTTATTCTTTTTGTTTATGCTACATTTTCTTTATCCATTCATCCATTGATGGACATTTAGGTTGTTTCCACTTCTTGGCTATTGTGAATAAAGCTGCAGTGAACATGAGAGTGCAAATATCTCTTCATGATCCTACTTTCAGTTCTTTTGGATCAATACCCAGAAGTGGAATTGCTGGATCATATGGTAGTTTTTTGAGAAACATACATACAATTTTCCTTGGCAGATACACCATTTTACATTCCCACAAAAGATGCACAGGGTTCCAATTTCCCTACACCCTCATCAACACTTGTTATTTTCTGTTTTTTGTTTTTATAAAGTATATAATAGCCATCCCAATAGGTGTGAGGTGATATCTCATTGTAGTTTTGATTTGTATTTCCCTGATGAGTGGTGGTGATATTGAACACCTTTTCATGGACCTTTTGACCATTTGTATGTCTTCTTTGGAGAAATGACTTTTCAAGCCCTTTGTCTATTTTTAAGTCAGGTTGTTTTTTTTTTTTTTTTTTTTTGTTATTGAGTAGTAGGAGTTCCTTATATATTTGGGGTATTAACACATTATCAAAAGTATTTTCTCCCATTCCACAGGTTGCCTTTTCACTCTGTTGATTGTTTCCTTTGTTGTGCAGAAGACTTTTAGTTTGATATAGTCCCACATGTCTACTTTGCTTGTGCTTTTGGTGTCATATCCATGAAATCATTGCCAAAACCAATGTTATGAAGATTTCGCCCTATGTTTTCTTCTAGGAGTTTTATAGTTTCAAGCCTCAACTTTATTTATCAGTAATTGTATAGCTCTTTCCACATTTTCAAAGCACCTTCATGTACATTAAACCCATAAAACAGAAACCCCAGAAGGAGGTCCCTTGAACATTGGTGCTGAGTTGTGATGACAAGTCCTGAGCCCTTGGGAGTTTTACTCTGGAGATCAGGAGAGGGTGGGAACTCTCACCCTGGGACATGTCTTTGGGGGTCGTATATCTGCCCACTTACAGCAGAAAGTGCCCAGCCATACTGACCCAGCAAAGCCTGCTCCCCACAAAAGAGCTCACTGTATTCACAGGCTTCCTTGGAAGCCAAAGTCTGTCCCTGTACAAAGGAGATGGTAGACAAAAGCTTTTCTGGGATTGCATCTGAATCTCCTCTTGGCAGAAGTGCTGGGAGCCCCTAACTGGAATCAGAGGGTGCCCTTCTGTTGACCTTTGCCTTTCTCTCCCTTCCTTAGGAACCACTGTCCACACACCTCAGTTCAAAGCTGATGGTCTTTTGTTATGAAACTTACCAAATCATGCAAATTTCTCTCTGACCTAAGGTCATTGATATTCTTTGAACTAAATGCCACCCAAGGAGACGCAGAGAGCAGAGAACCAGTGCGAACCTTAGGTGCTTGTGTCTTAGGTAAGTCACTTCCCTTCTCTGAGTCTGGCTTCCTCATGTATAAATGGAGATAAGACTCTTCACAGGGTTGTGCATGAGGATTAGGAACACAATACTCAGCACACGATCTATCACTCTCATTTTGTGTGGAGCATAAAAAGATGATAGAGTTTGAGGCCCCTGCCCTTTTTCACATCAAATGGATAGAAACACACAATGAAGAACAAGTGCAAAAAGCTGTTCCTCAAACCAGAAAGTCAGACCTGAGGGGCACAGAACAGGGCACAGAGTGCCTGGTTTGGCATTAATGTATGGATCTTAGAAGACTTCCTGGTGGGACTGGTGCTGAGCTGGATCTAGGGGGAGGGAATGCTCTCCAACTGGTAAAGGGAGGGGAGTGATTCAGGGCAGGATCTATGTTACTGTTTTTACTTATAAATTAAGTTTTCTAAGGGTTAAAATTTCTAATATATGTGATTAAAGCTACTAAAAATGAAGGAAAATGTGTTTGTATTCAAGGAAAGTGAGATATGTTTTCATAAGAAAGATAAATTTGTCCTAAAGTAATAGAAGGGAAAAAAAGAAAGTCATGGGACAAATTCTGCATGTAAAAAGAAAGTTATAGAAGACTTGTTGAAGAGGAACTCTGATAAAAGAGCTTTATGCATGGTCAAGTTGGCTAAGATTAAAATAAATTTAATTAAGTAAATAAGTTTTTATATCAGAAGTAAGCTGGTACAAAAATTAGAATTTGGTTTTCTCTTTCTCTTCAAAGGGATAATTTTCTTAAACTCTTAGTCTGCTCTTGATAAAGAGGTTATAAAAGGTTTTTCTTTACTTTTGAGTAAGTTTACTTAAAAGATAGAGATCTATGTTTTGTTAAGATAATTTCCTATGTTCAAAAAGACAGACATCTCGCTATTAAGGTTTTTTTGATGTTTTTAGTGCTCTATTTGCCCCTGACTGTTTCTGTTGCCACTTTGTTTGAATGGATAACTAAGCACTGTTTCATGGCGACAAGATCAACAACCACTTGATCTTGTTTGCCCAAGTGTTTTAAGACCTTTTGATATTTTTGACAAGCTCCCAAAAATTCATATGCTAAATGAAGTCTTTTTCACTTTTTTCTTTGAAACTTTTCAGAGGGCCTCTGGGACTTCTCAAAGAAATTTGTTCTCTCTTCCTATAAAGGGGGAGATACTAATTAGCCTTGTTTGGTATGATAAATTGCATGGGAAGCATTGTCAAGTAAATGATGATAAACCTTCTTAGGCTATATTACATAGGTAAATATTATTCACTATTTTAACCCTGCTACCTTGCTTCCAACATCACAAGAGGAAAAGACCACAACTGCATTCTATTATCTAATTGAGTTTACAGATGGGTCTTACTTAAACAATAAGCAAGGACATTATCAAGATGAATATACTGTCCAACCTTGAGAATGTCTGTTACTTTCTATTAACGCTGCTAACCCAGTAAAATATTTCCTTCTAAAGGCTCAAGAAATCACCACGGAAGAAGAGAAACAGATATGATAGTCAAAAGTGGAAATTTTTGACACCCCCTCACAGATATGGTTCAGGCCCAATAAAAAACCCATAGTACCTATTGGAACACAATTGCCACTGTGCCAGCATATACAACAATTAACCCATTGGGTACCTGAAAAGATGATTTTATAGGGAAAACAATACTTTTGGAAACTTTCTCCCACAGTGGCCCATAAAGCCTACACTCGTTGTGTTATATGCCCAGAATATAATCTAGAGAAACTATTTCATGAATCACAAGGCCACTTTCCCCTCCCTAAAGGATCCTTTGAGGTATGGAAATTGGACTTTGTCCAAATGCCACCATCTCAAGGATATAAATATATCTTGTAATGATCTGTATGTTCTCACACTGGGTTGAGACCTTTCCTTGCAGAAGACCTATGGCTTTAGGTAAATTATTATTGGAGAGAATAATTCCTGTTTGGGGAATTCCTACTGAGTTAAATCTATTTGTAATATTTGGCCAATAATGAAGAATTTCCACTGTGCTTACCATCCCCAATCCTCAGGATTCATAGAAAGAACTAACAGCACAATCAAAACTCAATTGGCAAAGATTTCAGAGGCATTTACTCTCTCATGGCCAAAAGCTCTTCTGCTAGTGCTCCTTAATCTTAGATCTACACCCTTTGGTAAATATCAGCTGTCTCCTTCCATGATAATAACTGTACGGTCTATGCAATTAGACAAAGAAATGTATGAACCAACTCTGCTAAAAGGAAATATCTTAACTATTGTCAAGGTCTCATTGAGGCACTTAAAAAGAGAGAGAGGGAGAGGTTCGTAGCTGATTCTTTTCACAGAGAGCTCCCAGACCTTAAGGATCATGGACGATAACCTGGAGAATTTATTTATCCGAAGAGACATCAAATAAAAGACTCTTTGCAGTCCTGTTAGAAAGGACCATACCAGGTACTTTTAACCACTTCATACACTGCATAATCAAAAGGCATAGACTCATGGATTCACATTTGTTATTTAAAAAAGGTTTCTCCACCTGAGTGGGTTTCACTTCCTATTTCTGATACCCGAATTCAACTGACCAATGCAAATATCTCCACACCAGGTGAGAAGAAAATGGCATCTGTTTTGGACAGCTGTCTCAAGACGCTGGATCAGGCCTGTATTCCCAACCTTAAATCTCCTCATTTAAACCTTTGTAATGCTTAAACTGTATACCTACTTTATAATTGTTCCATTTAAGGTTTTCAAAGTACTATCATACTTAAAGAAAGTGTTTGATTTGGAACAGACTGGTCTCGAAGACCAAGCATTTATTGGGTGGCTTCTAATGGAACTCAGTGGTTATGTGGAACAAATCTCTGGCCTTGGCTATGGCCTGGATGGCTAAAACATTGCTCCCTGAGTTTCCCTTGGATGAAGGGAAGGATTCACTCTGAACTAACAACTGTCTCCAATCTTCCTCTCTTTAAGGTCAGATGGGCTCATTCAGTGTTCCACTGGTATGACCATTGAGCAGCTAGCTATATTTGTTCCTTCTTTAGGGCTAGAAGATGTCATATCACATACAGAAGCCCTTAATGATAATCAAACAGAAATAGCCTTATTAGATACTGAAATGTCTTTAATGAGAAAGGCTGTCCTTCAAAATAGAATGGCCTTAGATATTCTTACAGCACCCCAAGATGGTACATATATATCATTCAAACTGAACGCTGTGTTTTTATACCTGATGAGTCTTCCAGTGTATCATCTCTGCTAAAGCACATGAGAAAAACAGGTGAATGCCTTAAGCGATCCTATGCCTATCCTAAACGATCTTGATTTGTTTAGTTAGCTCCTTTCTGGTATTGGCTTCCATTTGCAACCTGGATCGCAATTCCGATTTCTATTACCTCTTAGAATTCTTGTATTAGTCATACTATTCAAACTAATTACTGTTTTCTTTCTCAGTGTTGTAAGACTGGCATGCAAGTTAGAGTAATGATTGCTCCGTGACTTGAGATGGTTGATCTATCTTACAACTCTGGACAAATCTCCTTTTTTTTTTTTTTTAATTTTTTGTTTATTGCAGTAACATTGGTTTATAACATTGTAAAAATTTCAGGTGTACATCATTGTACTTCTATTTCTGCATAGATTACATCATGTTCACCACCAAAATACTAATTACAACCCATCACCACACACATGTACCGAATTATCCCTTTCACCCTCCTCCCTCCCCCCTTCCCCTCTGGTAACCACCAATCCAATCTCTGTCCCTATGTGTTTGTTTATTGTTGTTATTATCTACTACTTAATGAAGGAAATCATGCGGTATTTGACCTTCTCCCTCTGACTTATTTCACTTTGCATTATACCCTCAATGTCCATCCATGATGTCACAAATGGCTGGATTTCATCGCTTCTTATGGCTGAGTAGTATTCCATTGTGTATATATACCACAGCTTCTTTATCCATTCGTCCCTTGATGGGCACTTAGGTTGCTTCCAAGTCTTGGCTATTGTGAATAACGCTGCAATGAACACATGGGTGCATGTCCCTTTACAAATTGGTGTTTTCAAGTTCTTTGGATAAATACCCAGCAGTGGGATGGCTGGATCATATGGTAGTTCTATCCTTGATTTTTTGAGGAATCTCCATACTGTTTTCCATAGTGGCTGCACCAGTTTGCACTCCCACCAGCAGTGTATGAGAGTTCCCTTCTCTCCACAACCTCTCCAACACATGTTGTTTCCTGTCTTGTTAATTATAGCCATTCTGACTGGCGTCAGGTGATATCTCATTGTAGTTTTGATTTGCATTTCCCTGATAGTTAATGATTTTGAACATCTTTTCATGTGTCTGTTGGCCATCTGTATATCTTCTTTGGAGAAATGTCTGTTCAGGTCCTTTGCCCATTTTTTAATTGGGTTGGTAGTTTTTTTGTTGGTAAGATGCATGAGTTCTTTATGTATTTTGGAGATTAAGCCCTTATCAGAAGTATGGTTTGCAAATATCTTCTCCCAATTGTTAGGTTGTCTTTTCGTTTTGTTGATGGTTTCCTTTGCTGTGTAGAAGCTTTTTAGTTTGATGTAGTCCCATTTGTTTATTTTTTCTATTGTTTCTCTTGCCCGGTCAGACGTGGTGTTTGAGAAGATGTTGCGAAGACTGATGTCGAAGAGCGTACTGCCTATGTTTTCTTCTAGAAGTTTCACAGTTTCAGGTCTTACATTCAAGTCTTTAGTCCATTTGGAGTTAATTTTTGTGTATGGTGTAAGGTAAGGGTCTACTTTCATTTTTTTGCATATGGCTATCCAGTTTTCCCAACACCATTTGTTGAAGAGACTTTCTTTTCCCCATTGTATGTTCTTGGCTCCTTTGTCAAAGATTAGCTGTCCATAGATGTGTGGGTTTATTTCTGGGCTTTCGATTCTATTCCATTGGTCTGTGTGTCTGTTTTTGTGCCAGTACCATGCTGTTTTGGTTACTATAGCTTTGTAGTATATTTTGAAATCAGGGAGTGTGATACCTCCAGCTTTGTTCTTTTTTCTCAGGATTCCTTTAGCTATTCGGGGTCTTTTGTTGTTCCATATAAATTTTAGGATTCTTTGTTCTATTTCTGTGAAAAATGTTGTTGGAACTTTGATAGGGATTGCATTGAATCTATAGATGGCTTTAGGAAGTATGGACATCTTAACTATGTTAATTCTTCCAATCCAAGAGCACGGAATATCTTTCCATTTCTTTGTGTCTTCTTCAATTTCTTTCAGAAATGTTTTATAGTTTTCGGTGTACAGATCTTTCACCTCTTTGGTTAAGTTTATTCCTAGGTATTTTATTCTTTTTGTTGCAATTGTAAATGGGATGGTATTCTTAATTTCTCTTTCTGCTACTTCGTTGTTAGTGTACAGAAATGCAACTGATTTTTGTGTGTTGATTTTGTATCCTGCAACTTTACCATATTCGTTTATTACTTCTAAAAGTTTTCTGGTGGATTCTTTGGGGTTTTCTATATATAAAATCATGTCATCTGCAAATAGTGACAGTTTCACTTCTTCCTTTCCAATTTGGATCCCTTTTATTTCTTTCTCTTGCCTGATTGCTCTGGCTAGGACTTCCAGTACTATGTTAAATAGGAGTGGTGACAGTGGGCATCCTTGTCTGGTTCCTGTTCTTAGAGGGATGGCTTTTAGTTTTTCACCATTGAGGATGATATTAGCTGTGGGTTTCTCATATATGGTCTTTATTATGTTGAGGTACTTTCCTTCTATACCCATTTTATTCAGAGTTTTTATCATAAATGGATGCTGTATCTTGTCAAATGCTTTCTCTGCATCTATTGAGATGATCATGTGATTTTTATTCTTCATTTTATTAATGTGGTGTATTACGTTGATTGATTTGCGAATGTTAAACCATCCCTGCATCCCTGGAATAAATCCCACTTGATCATGGTGTATAATCTTTTTAACGTATTGTTGTATGCGATTTGCTAGTATTTTATTGAGGATTTTTGCATCGATGTTCATCAGTGATATTGGCCTGTAGTTTTCTTTTTTTGTGTTGTCCTTGTCTGGTTTTGGTATCAGGGTAATGTCAGCTTCGTAGAATGAGTTAGGGAGCTTCCCCCCCTCCTCAATTTTTTGGAAGATTTTGAGAAGGATAGGTATTAAGTCTTCTTTGAATGTTTGGTAGAATTCACCAGGGAAGCCGTCTGGTCCTGGACTTTTATTTTTGGGGAGGTTTGTGATTACTGTTTCGATCTCCTTACTGGTGATTGGTCTATTCAAATTCTCTACTTCTTCTTGATCTAGTTTTGGAAGGTTGTATGATTCTAAGAATTTATCCATTTCTTCCAGATTGTCAAATTGGTTGGCATATAGCTTTTCATAGTATTCTCTTATAATCTTTTGTATTTCTGAGGTGTCTGTTGTAACCTCTCCTCTTTCATTTCTGATTTTACTTATTTGTGCCTTCTCTCTTTTTTTCTTGGTGAGTCTAGCTAAAGGTTTGTCAATTTTATTGATCTTTTCAAAGAACCAGCTCTTGGTTTTATTTTTTCTATTGTTTTTTTTGGTCTCTATTTCATTTATTTCTGCTCTGATTTTTATTATTTCCCTTCTTCTACTGATTTTGGGCTTTGTTTGTTCTTCTTTTTCCAGTTCCTTCAGGCGCATTGTTAGATTGTTTATTTGAGATTTTTCTTGTTTGTTGAGATAGGCCTGTATCGCTATAAACTTCCCTCTTAGAACTGCTTTTGTTGTATCCCATAAATTCTGGCATGTGTTATTTTCATTTTCATTTGTCTCCAGGTATTTTTTGATTTCTTCTTTGATTTCTTCGTTAACCCAGTCGTTGTTCAGTAGCATTTTGTTTAATCTCTACGTATTTGTGGCTTTTCTGATTTTCTTCCTATGGTTGATTTCTAGTTTCATACCGTTGTGGTCAGAAAAGATGCTTGGTATTATTTCAATCTTCTTAAATTTATGGAGACTTGTTTTGTGGCCTAATATGTGATCAATCCTGGAGAATGTTCCATGTGCCTTTGAAAAGAATGTGTATTCTTCGGTTTTTGGATGGAATGCTCTGTATATATCTACTAGGTCCATCTGTTGTAGTGTGTCGTTTAAGGCCAATGTTTCCTTATTGATCTTCTGTTTGGATGATCTATCCGTTGGTGTAAGTGGAGTGTTAAAGTTCCCTACTATTATTGTGTTACTGTCTATTTCTGTTTTTATGTCTGTTAATAATTGCTTTATATATTTAGGTGCACCTACATTGGGTGCGTAGATATTTACAAGTGTTATATCCTCTTGTTGGATTGTTCCCTTGATCATTATGTAATGCCCTTCTTTGTCTCTTTTTACAGTTTTTGTTTTAAAGTCTATTTTGTCTGATATGAGTACTGCTACCCCAGCTTTCTTTTCATTGCCATTTGCGTGGAGTATCTTTTTCCATCCCTTCACTTTCAGTTTGTGAGTGTCTTTAGGTCTGAAGTGTGTCTCTTGTATGCAGCATATATATGGGTCTTGTTTTTTTATCCAGTCAGCCACCCTATGCCTTTTAATTGGAGCATTTAGTCTATTGACGTTTAAAGTAGCTATTGATAAGTATGTACTTACTGCCATTTTTTAACTTTTTTTTTTCTCAGTGTTTTAGTAGTCCTTCTCTGTTCCTTTCTTCTTCTATACAGAATTGATGGTCCCTTTAGTTTGACCTCTGTCTGAAATCTGTACTCTTTAACTCCCCTCCTCCCTCATGTTTTTGATATCATATCTAACCTCTTTGTTGTGCATTTGTATCCATTACGTTCTAATCATGGAAATAGATAATTTTTCCTATTTGTGGTCTTTTCTTTTCCCCTTAAATCAGTCCCTTTAACATTTCTTGTAGCACTGGTTTCTTGGTGACAAACTCCTTTAATTTTTGCTTGTCTGGGAAAATTTTGATCTCTCCTTCCATTTTGAATGATAACCTTGCTGGGTAGAGTATTCTTGGCTGTAAGTTTTTTCCTTTTAGCACTTTAAATATATCGTGCCATTCTCTTCTAGCCTGTAAGGTTTCTGCAGAGAAGTCAGCTGATAGCCTTATGGGGTTTCCTTTGTACGTAACTTGACATTCTCTTGCAGCTTTTAGGATTCTCTCTTTATCTTTAATTCTGGACATTTTGATTATGATGTGTCTTGGTGTGGGCCTCTTTGGGTTTATCTTGTTTGGGGCTCTCTGTGCTTCCTGTACCTGGATGTCTGTTTCCTTCCTTAGGTTAGGGAAGTTTTCATCTATTATTTCTTGAAATAGATTCTCTGACCCCTTGTCTCACTCTTCTCCTTCCGGGACACCTATAACACGGATGTTAGTGCGCTTGATGTTGTCCCAGAGGTCCCTTAGACTGTCCTCAGTCTTTTTAATTCTTTTCGCTTTTACCTGTTCACCTCGGGTAATTTCTTCTAGTCTTTCGTCCAGCTCACAGATCCGTTCTTCTGTATCCTCTACTCTGCTTTTGAGTCCCTCTAATGAATTTTTCATTTCCAGTATTGTATTCTTCATTTCTGATTGGTTCTTTTTTATATCTTCCATTTCTTTGTTGACATTCTCACTGAGTTCATCTATTCTTCTCCCCAGATCAGTGAGCATCCTTAACACTCTTAGTTTGAACTCTCTGTTGGGTAGGTTGCTCATTTCTGTTTCACTTAGTTCCTTTTCTGGGGTTTTGTCCTGTTCCCTTACTTGGAATGTATTCTTTTGCCTCTTCATTTAGCCTCTTTCCCTGTGCTCGTGTTGACATATTAGGTAGGTCAGCTACGTCTCCTGCTCTTGGATAGGTGACCTTATGTAAGTGATGGCTTCCAGTGTGCTTCCCTCAGTTCTCAATGTTCCTGGGGTGACCCTATGTGGGCTACGTGTTTCCTTCTGCTGTGGCCTGTTTGCTCTCCCTGTAGGCGCCCAGGGAGGCTGAGTTATGCTCCTGGCCAGCTGTTGTAATGCTCAGCTGCTTGTAGTTGTTGTGGACCCTTCAGTCTCTTTATCAGGTGTGGGGATCCCCAGCACAGTTGGCTGCAAGTTCTAATACCAGATTTGTGTTGCAGTATTTCTTTTAAGTGAGTAGGCCCCCAGCGTGGCAGGTTGTTAGGCTCAGGGCCTTACAATTGCTATAAGCCTCTAGCCTATTAGGTCTCTTGTCAGCTCTCTGAGGATTGCAGCTGGGTGGGGCTGGCCTCAGGCACAGGAGCACCCAATTGTTTCAGGTTTTGGAAGGTGGAGCAAACCTCCTATGTGGGTCTATGAGAAGTACAAGTCTTCTGCGGCTGAGAAGCCCTGCCGCCCACAGGTCCACACACACAGTCAACACAGTCCTGCCCTGTGTGAGCGCCCCGACCTCCCCAAGCGGACCCAGTCTCTCCACGGCGGGAGCCCCACACATTCTGCCACCGCCCCACACTCTCCACCTGCTCCTTGTGCACACCCTGCCCTGCTCAAGTCGGCTCAGTTGCCAGGCTGCAGAGAATCCAGTCACCAATCTATGCAGGCCCACAAGTTGCCTGAGGGCTTGTTGTTGGGTGGGGCCAGTCTCTAGGGTGGGCTGCCTGCCCTGGCTGAGCTGGATTAAATCGGTGCTCTAGCGGGTGGGGCAGACCCTGGGCTAGCAGGCCTCAGGGAGAACTCCAGTGGCTGGCGTCTGTGTCAGCACGCTCACACCAGGCCATAACAGTGGCCGCCGCCAATGTCCCAGTCCCTGGAGAGGTCTCACCCCTCACCGAGATGCACTCAGGGCCTATTAGGTGAGTCTCTTGTCACCACAGCACTGTATACCTTTCTTTCTGGTGATTTTAGGGTGCTTCCTGAAACGGGTGAGTTTGCGCGCGGGCCCTTTAAGAGCCAGTTTTAGTTTCTTTGTGAACCGGGTTTTCTGGGGGTGCTCCCCAGTGTTTTAGTAGCAGGCACAGTCAGATATTATGCCGCTGGTCTCGATTGTGCTGGGTCCACAATATGCCCACAGCGGGGGCGGTCCCCGGCTCAGGGCCCCGCGCCTCCAGGGAGGCTGCGTACCTGTGGGCTGCTCCCGGCGGCCGTGAAGCTGGCGGCTTGTGAAGGCGGCGTTTTTCCTCTCCAGAAGGGAGTCTCTGCCTCTTCCACCTCAGTTAGGATTGTCCGTTGTTGCAGGAGTTCCTCTTATGCAGTTTTCAGTTCTGTCTCAGGGGTAATTTTTCCACGAGTAGTTGTATATTGGCTGTGTCTGCGGGAGGAGGTGAGTTCCGAGTCTGCTTACACCGCCATCTTGACTCCTCTCTCCCAAATCTCCTTTTCTTATTAAGGTTATGCCTAAGAGTTCCTTTTTAAGCTAATCATTTCAAGTACTGTATTACTTGTTCTATAATTGTTATAAACAATGTAACTATAGGAAGTCACGTAAAAGCACATGTGCAATGTTTGTGCAATAATCTAAAAGTAATTGACAAATTACATAACCTATGAAACACTTCCCGTTAATATATACCTCTATGCTTGTCCACTATGTCTGACTATTTCCCCCCAACATTGATAACTGGGCAAATCAATGAAATAAAGGCCTAGCACCGAGGGACATGATGGACCCAGGGTAGGCAGCAACCACCCTGGCACCAAGGGACAATGTTTTGATCAGCAATGCTTTCTATCAAAAGATTATTGATCAAAAGGGGAAAGTGACAAGAGGGTCTCACATACTGAGGTATATGGGGTAACTATTCAGGTTCAAAACTGATTCAGCTTGAACTAAAAAACTTGACTTATGGCCTATCAAGCATACATTGTACATCTGTTTAACCATTAAAGTAAAGAATGCACCCTCTTATCATAAAAATGCATACTTTCCCTCCTATGCCCTATTGGTAACGTCTATTGGTAACGCCCGGATTAGTCCCTTTCTTGACATCAGGGTCATGTTGACCTGCTAATTTGCAACTGAATACCTCTTTGAAATTTTGATGAAAATGTATTCTGGGTGTGTTCATGTATGTTCTTTGTGCTAAAAAGATGTAAGACTGTACTGAAAACTATGTTTTCTCTGGAACGCTTTCTTAGGCCTTCCCAGGTTATAATCAGCACTCTGGCCAAGTAAACTCACCTTATTTCTCTTGTGTATAGAATGGTTATTGGCTATTTTGCGTCATCGACAGTATTTAGTAAAGTTAGGTACTTAGGGATCTTTGATTTTCTTATGACCTTGGCTTTTCTGTCTCAGCCCAGAGCAGGTCTGTCTCCTCCTTCGTCAAACATCTCATTGCTGTTTTTGTCAGTGCTCCCTCTTGAACCAACTCCCATTGACGTCTATGTGTATCCTGAGTGTTTTTTGAACTTTGAGACCCAGTGCCACCCATTTCAGAACATTATGCCATCACGAGTAGCTGGTACTTGGCTTGCTTTGGACTTCATGGAACAGGGTTTACCTAGCATTTTTGAGGAGAGCCTTTCAAGTGCCCTGTGCAGAATAAGAGAAAGACTATGGCTTCCTGGACTTCTCTCTCTAAAAGGTGGGTTATTAGGTGTTTCTGGTTGTGAGGGAAACAAGCAGCTGAGAATTAGAAGCACTTTTTTCTCAGTCTCTCACCTGAGGCCTTTGCTCCACCCATGGTCCTTAGTGGCTGCTCCCAGGTCAACAGTAATACCCTTTCCCTCAATGATGACTTTATTATTGCATCTCAGGGGCCAGGCTGGTTGGGCTCTTTTTGCAGTGCTTTCATTCCAGTTCAACCAGTCACTAGAAATCAGCTTTCAAAAACTAAAAGCCTCTTCAGCCACACACTCCCGCGCCCCCTCCTTTCCTACCTCCGAGAACTTGGCTTCCAGAAAGTGATATCCAGCCACACCCCGACAGGCTGTGCCCTGATTAGTTTCCTTAGTGTCATGGGGTATCAACATCTCTGCAATTACCCAAACTTACCAACTTATGACTGGAGAGGGCCGTTGAGGGGAGAGGGGTGTGTGTTCATGGGAGTCTGTTGAGGAACCACAGATGGGGCCTGGAGGCCCCACCCTCCTCAGAGCCAGGCCTTGGATCACTGTCTCTCTCTTTTATTATTTTGGTGGACATTCAGAGGTTAATCTTTCTCTACTGGAGCAGCTTCTCTTTTTTTTCACCCTGTGAGGACGCCAAAAGGAGAAGACCTCAAGTTGCCATGAACTCTTCCGTGACCACCAATGAGGACTCCGACACCTTGGTGAGTGCTGGTAGAAGAGAGAGGGAAAGATAAGAGGGGGGCAAGCAGAAAGGAAGAGAGAGACGAGGAGGGGAACCCAGCAGGGAGACCTAAAGCCCTGATTCATCATTAGTGCTAAGGACGGTGGCTCACCATCTAGACGAGATTTTAGATGATTACACGGGGGTGGCAGCTGCCCTCCCAACCTGGTCACCAGTGGCAGAGGTCTCTGTGCTGAATTGCAAAGGACTGAGAAGGAGCAGGAACAGCTGGAAGAGGCTCCGTGCTTTACCTTTAGTCTCAGGTTTGTCTCTGTTGAATCTAAATATTTGTTTTCCAGGTTCCTCACAATTTCTTTGCTCAGAAGTCCTTTGTGAAGCAAAGCAAAGGGAAAGAGAGAGGGAAGCAGAAGGAACTAACAATTACTGAACAACCCATATGCCCCAGGCACTCTATATACTTAATTTTCTTCCTCCCAAGCCAGTGGAGCAGGCACATCTGTTCCCATTTGACTGATGAGGAAGCTAAGGCCCAGAGGAATAGTCACAGTAACCCGTCTGGAGGCCTCTCTAGCTAGTCCTGGCCCCAGCACCTCTCCACCCTGTTCTGGCCACCTGAAACTGACAGGGGGAACTGAGCGGAGGCCCTCTGTTCTTGCCACTCCCACCATAGGTGGAAAGAGCCCCTCTGCACCAGGCCAGGGCTGTAGCCCGAATGAGGCCCAGCCAAGGCATCTGTGGGACAGGTGCCACCTGTGAACCTGGGCTGGGCTCCCAGAGCTGTCCCTTGGAGCCAGGTGCCAGACCCTGCCCACTGCTGGTCAGCCTTCTGGTGAAGGGGCCTTGGCCATCTCTTCTGGAAAATTGGGGGAGGCACCTGAGAGAATTCTCCTTCCTTCTCAGAATTCTTTCTGTCACTACCTCATGGAAGCAAAAGAAATCTTGTGAAATAAGTTGAAGACTCTATTTTCTGAAGGCTGGGATGTTTCCCACATTTTGGGCCTACTCAAGTCCAGTTGAGGAGTGGAAGGGCCTGGACACGCATCCATCTCCTCTTCAGTGGCCCGTATTCTCTTCATTTTCCTCAAAACCTTGGTTTCAGCACCTAGGTTAATAAGTCAATTTTTTGAGATGTCTTTGGTTTTCACATGCGTGTTGCTCTGCTAGAACCCTCTTGGGATATAAACACAAGGAAGACAGCTTATGGCCTAGCCAGGGGAAAGCAGGGTACACCAAAATACTTCTGATATAGGTAGAAAATCGTAAACTACATAACAGAGAGACAAAATGTGCTGGGTTTACTAGGGAGAAAAATTGCATGGGGGTGCGGGATCAGGAGAGCTGATGGGGGAGGAGGCATTGAGCTCTTGGGAGCTGGGAGTGGGGAGGAGAAGCAGGGAGATCGAGTGGGAGCACAGGGTGAGCAAAGGCTCTGAGGCAGGACAATTGAGCTCACATTTGGAGAAACCTGGAGGATTCCGTTGGCTAGAGCCTGGCAAATGGGAAAATTAGGAAAGGAACATAGAGTGTCGGGTGGGGGAATGAAGGCCGTGTGTGGTATGGATGGAGTCAGAGGGCCAAGTGCTCCATCTACGCCCAGGAACTCCCCCTTCCCACTGCTGATCTCCCTGCACCAGGGTCTCCTCCTCTTCTGCTCATCTGCTCCAGGGAGCTGGAGAGCTCTATGCACAGGGACCCACCTGCAGGCAAGTGCCCTTGACGCCACAAGAGGACAGTTCCATTCTCCCATTTACAGCGGGACCTTGGACAAGCCACAGACCCTCACTGAGCCTCAGTCTCCTCATCTGTAAATTGAGGCTGATACCATGGTGGTGAGAATCAAATGGGAAGATGCACTGGAAGCTCTTTGTAAACAGTAAAGCTCTATAAAATGCCAATGCACATCAGAACACTTCTTTCGATCAAGTCTTGTGGTGAAATTACAGCCCAGGTGTTGAGTTGATAGACTCACCACCAACCAGAAGAAGAGCTGTGGCCTCCCTTCTCACCCCAGTGCTCACTGACCGGGATGCTGCATTGAGAATTTATTTTTCCTCCCCAAAGGAGCTCACAACCTTCCATCTGCCACTGTGTGTGTCACACGCACAGACTTCTCCTGGCTGGAGATTCTCCTGGGAGAAAAGCACCTCCCAGATTCAGATATGCCCCAAGATGGGACAGCTCCCTCCTCCATCTGAGAAGTGCTGCTCTCACGTACCGTTGGGATGTCACTTGTTTCTATGTATGTCTCCAGTATGCTAATGATTCATCCCTGACCCACAGGAGTCTTAGAGCACTATGTACCTGCTTGTTCTATTTTTTGCCCCATCTCTTTGCAAAAGTAACATGAGGTCATTTACAACCAGAGGCATATTTTGATCAGGCTCTGTGCTTTCTACAGCCATGGCTGATGGCCTTCCCAGAAGTCACACACTCTTACCAGAAGAGAAGAACCAGCTGTTCTCAAGGAAGACAGGATTTTCCAATCTCTAAGTTCTAAACATTTTTTTTTTTCATGTGGGGCCTCACGCAAGGTCAATTTCCCAGATAATTGTGTTTTGTTTTGTTTTGCTTTAAAGTCTAGCTTATGCATCTTTTTCTTTTTCTTTTTTTTTTTTTTTGCTGGGAAAGATATACCCTGAGCTAGCATCTATTGCCAATCTTCCTCTTTCTCTTTTTATTTTTTTTCCTCCCCAAAGCCACAGTACATAGTTGTATATTCCAGTTGTAAGTCCTTCTAGCTCTTCTATGTGAGCCACCACCACAGCACGGCTACTGACAGACAAGTGGTGTGGTTCCACGCTCAGGAACCGAACCCTGGCCACCGAGGCAGAGCATGCCAAACTTTAATCTCTAGGCCGTCAGGGCTGGCTCCCAAATAATTGTTTTAAAGCAGATGCAGAAGTGGTTCCCATAACCTTCAGATGGTCCGATTTGATATTCAGACAGAACTTAGAACAGTAAGAGGTCCTCAGGCTGGGGACAGTCTTTGAGTCATTGGCTCCTGTGAGGAAAAAACACCAGAAGGTCCCGAATCAACAGTTCCCCCCAGTCAGTGTTTCTCTCCCTGTCACCTTCCTGAGAATTCTGAGAGGTCCTGAGAGGGGGTGTGAGGTGAGCTTGTTGGCGGAATACACACAGCTGTACCAGCCACAGCCCTGTGAGCTCACGCATGGGCACACACAATAGGATGCCACATACACTGCACACACTGGAGTCTTCCTGTATCCTTGCAACCATCCAGATTTAGATGGGGAGACTGAGTCTGGGAGAGGTGAAGTGATGTGCCTGTGGCCTCCAAGCAGGGGACTGACAGACCATGTCAGCCCATCTTCAAACTGCTTGCTCTATTGTTCCATGTAGCCTACCGAGAATCAATCAACCAACCAATCAATCATTCAATCACTCTCTCTTTCCTTCTCCTTCTCCTCTTTTCCTCAACCTGTTTGTTCTCTGTCACTCTCACTGATTCCTCAATATATTCACTAAAAACTCGTGACAAGTGCTCAGGGGCCCAGAGTTCCTTCCCTCCAGCACCCTCCATTCTATCTTTGACTGGCCTTAACCTCCTTAGGCAAAAACAACTTTCCTGTGCAACCCAAGTACCGAGCAGCATCAGTACATCCTTCTCAGAAGTCTAAATAGGTTAAGCATGATGTTTGAAAAGAGTTCTAACCAGTTAGTTAGGGACTTATTAAAAAAATAATGAGGGGCTGGCCCAGTGGCGTAGCGGTTAAGTGGGCACGCTGCGCTTTGGCGGCCCGGGGTTCACTTGTCAGGCCATGCGGTGGCAGCATCCCACATAAAGTAGAGGAAGATGGGCACGGATGTTAGCCCAGGGCCGATCTTCCTAAGTAAAAAGAGGAGGATTGGCAACAGATGTTAGCTCAAGGCTGATCGTCCTCACCGAAAAAAAAGAAAAAAAATTAATGAGAAAAATTCTCTATAGTCACTAGTTTATACATTCGTTTATTTATTTCATCTGTCAACAGACAGTACGTGAGCACTAACTGTGTGCTGGAGATAACAGTAGAGACTTTATGGTCTTTTGGATAAGGAAACACGGTGGAGTCAGGCATGCTTTGGGCCAGGGTAAACATGTTCATGGTGTTGTAGGAGTCTCTGAGGAGGAAAGGCCTAGTTTAGTTGAGGCTGAGGTCAGGTGAGGTCAGGGAAGGCTTCCTGGAGCAGGTGAGGGATGCATACTTCCAGGCATCACTAAATAGATGAGCAGAAGCAAAACTCTTACATTGATGTTTTAGGACCTAAATGTTAGGATATTAATGAGCAAACACTGTTCGGAACCCCAGGAACAAAATGACTCTGCAGAGCTGTGCTTGGCTGGATTAGTCAGCCCACTGTCATCAGCCTGACCATAGCCCTGGGCTCCCCCAGCTGCCTGGAGGCTCAGCGCGCTATGCCACGCCTTCTCCATGGCCAGTGATGCGGGCCCCACAGGTGGCACTGGGAAGAAATTAGCATCAGCGTATGCTAATGCTCTAACCCCATGGAGGAGGTGGCCTGGCTTCCTCTGTCTCCACACAGGAGATGGGATGGTCTACCTGCCCACCTCCTAACGACAGGCAGCACTGTCCCTAGCTAGGACTTCCGTACTGGGAACTGGTCAATACTCAAAACAGCAATTTTTAACTAGGGGTGATTTTAGCCCCACCCACCCACCCAGGGACATTTGCAACGTCCAGAGAAATTTTTGGTTGTCACAACGGTAGGGGAGGGAGTACTACTGGCATTTAGTGGATAGAGGCCACAGATGCTGCTTACCATCCTACAGTGCACAGTCCAGCCCCCACCCCCCTGCCACACACACACAACACAACAGAGAATTATCCCATCCAAAATGTCAATAGTGCTGAGGTTGAGAAACCCTGTCTTAGAATATAATGTTCCCTTGGGACCAGCGCTGTCCTGGAGGTGGTAGGGGACAGCCACTCAGTTCTTGACCTGGTGGCTTTCTTCCCTCTCCACTTCTAAGCAAGTGGGGAAAGCCTCTCCTCCCCCCCCTCCTTCTCCCACTTCTCCAGAGCAGGGCCACCGACCCATTAGGTACAGCAGACACAGTGCCCAGGGCCCATCATTTTTTTAGGGGCCCACAAAAATATTTTCACTTCTTTTAAAATCAGAAGAACAACAAAGAACTTTTAGATCAAAGAAAATGTTTTCATATATAATAAAATATTTGTCTTTCTACCAATGTAGTCACAAAATATAATAATACATTTTTTATAGAAGAAGGATCTCATAGGGTGGGAGTGTTCAGCACCCATGAGAGTCATCATACAGCCCTGGTTCTGAAGTTGTTCTTTGAGGCTTCGCTGAAGTAAAGGGTGCTGAGGCATGGAGGTGGGTGTTACAGTCGCTTTCTGGACCTTTCTCCAGGAGAAGCCCACACCACCCTCTGGGCAGCCCTGGCTGTGCCACTGTGCAGATCCTGCCCTCAGTAGTATGATCAGGGCCCAGGACCCCGCTGGGGCATGTCTCCTAGGGTTGCCTGATTTTCATGCTGGTGACCTTGCCACCTTCTGGACACACCAGAGACATTGTTCTCATGCTCATGTCACCCACAGCCAGATGCTCAAATGTCAGCCCTAAGCACAAATTTAAAGTCTTTGAAACATGAGACTGGAATCTTATCTTAATTATAACAGATAATATTTATTAGGCAATTATACTGTGCCAGGCACCGGACTTTGTGCTTCCTGCTCCAATTTTTTTCCAGCTTTATTGAGATATACTTAACAAATAATATTCTGTAAGTTTAAGGTGTACAACATGTTGCTTTGATACACTTCTAGATTGCAAAATGATTCCCACCATAGCATTAGCTAACACCTGCATCACATCACATAATGACTGTTTCTTTTTTGTGGTAACAACATTTAAGATTTACTTTCTTAGTATCTTTCAAGTATAGAATACAGGATTACTAACTATAATCACCGTGCTGTACATTAGATCCCTAGAACTTATTTGTTATAATATTTGTATTCTTTGACCAGTATCTCCCCATTTCTTCACACTCCAATTTAATTTTGTCAACTATCTATGAAGTAGATGTTATTGACATTTCTGTTTTATAGATCAGAAAGCTGAGGCTTATAAATTTTAGTAATTTACCCAAGGTTGGTAAGCTATGTAGCCAATAAGTTGGAGGAGAAAGTTTATAATTCAAAGTTAATTTTGGTTAAACTGGTAGGAATGTAAGTTGGCTCTTGCCCCTAGAGCATTCTGTATGCACTGCACTCATTTATGTTTGTGTGTGATGTTTATCCATTCATTTGGTCTACGCTGAGCACAAGGACTGCTCTGGAAGCTGGGACAACAAAGAAGAGTAAGGCAAAATCAATGCATTCTAAGAACTCATGACCCAGCAGAAGAGATGGACAAGGAAACTGCCCATACAATAACCATGCTGTGATGAGGGCTTTGGCAGATGTAAGCGCAGAGCCTGAGGGCAGATACTCCATTCTGGGGCCAGGATCCCCATTTATCTGGCTGTCTGGGAGGCAAACCTGCTCATTTTCTGACCTTAGAGTTGCCTCCCATCTCTTCCTACACAAAGCTGCTTCTCTGCCAGGGCTTCGGGCAAGACATCCATGCTTCTTGCATGGCCCTATGCAGATGTATAGTATAGAAAATCACTGCTCTTTTGAGTCTGGACCTAGAAATCCTCAGTTGGCCAACAGTTATCCCTGTCTCATTGCCTCTTGCCTCTGGAAGGCTGTCCATATGTGCAGATGAAACCAGGAAGTCCATTTAATTCCTTTAGAAATGTCCAGATGTGTCCTTCTCTTGTTCCCAGCAGAAGGATGATAACTCGCTCAGCTCCCATGATGATGGCGGAGGCAAGAAGAAGGATGGACAGACAGGGAGTCCCAGCAGCAGCAAACTGAGATATGGCATCTTGGACATCCCACCATGGTATCTCTGCATCTTCTTGGGGATCCAGGTAATGCCACCCAGCAAACACTGGGTCCTAAGTGGCTCTGCCTCAAAAGCCACATCAATACACACCCAGGTCAAACTAATTAGTCAAGATCCAAGACTTCAGTTGCTGATACTGTTGTCTTCAATGTAATTGACCTCTAGGGGAACTCAAAGCTCCTCTGGTCTCTCTTTCTGTCCAGGAGTTTGGGGATGGAGGAGGAATTAGGGAGGATTCTCTCTCATGCTGGGCTGATAAGTCACGTCAAGGACACCAACTGGGCCATTGTTTTTTGTTTTGAAGATACCAATTTTAATTTATTTGATTGGCAACAACTAAAAAATTTAAGAACCAATGCTTGGAGAACTTTGGGAAACAAGCGCTCTCAAACACTGTTGGAATGTTAGTTGGTGCAATCTTTCTGGATGACAATTTGGTGGTTTCTATCAACATGTAAAACACATATGTCCTTTCACCCAGTTCCCAATGCTTAAGAATTTCTCTGTGGATATGCTGACAAGACTTGTCAAGAAAAGTACAAAGAAGTTCTTGTAACATTATTGGTAATAGTAAAATCAAAACATACAACAAACAAACAAACAAAAAACCCAGAAACAACCAAAATATCCATCATAGGGAACTGGTTAAACAAATTGTGGCACATTCTAACAAATAACATTTTTATGCAGCTATTAAAAAGAGAAGGATATATTTACCTTGCAGTTAGGGAATCTTCCCCAAGATATATAAAATGAAAGAAGCAAAGTAGATAAGTGTGTATAGTTTGATCTTGTTTGTGTTAAAAACAAACAAACAAAAAGAGAATCAATGGTAGAAATAAGTATATGTTGTAAGTTTGTATGTTTTGAAGGTTTTGGAAGAAACTAAGAAAGGTATTTAGCCTTGGGAAGAAGAACTAGGAAAGGTAGTGTAGCTTTCAACTTTCATTTTTTTATTCCGTAACTTTTTATAGCATAAATTTCCTAATTTCATAGATGTGTTTCTTTTACTATTACAAACTGTTCAATATGGGATAGCAGGGATGTGGTACACGTTTTTGTTTGCTTCTTTGTACTTTTCTATAAAATAAGAGCAAAGGTCATGCTATTATTAAAATGTTATTATGAGCCAGTATAATGGATAATGTAGATATTTTCTCATGAAAGGATGTTGAATTTTGTCAAATGCTTTTTCTGCATCTATTGAGATGATCATATGATTTTTATCTTTCATTTTATTAATGTGCTGTATCATATTTATTGATTTGCATATGTTGAACCATCCTTGCATCCCAAGGATGAATTCCACTTGATTGTGGTGTATGATTCTTTTAAGGTACTGTTAAACTCAGTTTACTAGTATTTTGTTGAGAATTTTTGCACCTGTTCATCAGGGATATTGGCCTGTAGTGTTCTTTTCTTGTAGTGTCCTTATCTGGCTTTGGTATTAGGGTTATGCTGACCTCATAAAGTGAGTTTGGGAGTGTTCCCTCCTCTTCAGTGTTTTGGAAGTGTTTGAGGATTGATGTTAACTCTTCTTTAAATGTTCAGTGGAATTCACCAGTGAAACCACCTGGTCCTGGACTTTTCTTTGTTGGGGGCATTTGGATTACTGATTCAATCTCCTCACTCGTCATTGGTCTGTTCACATTTTCTGTTGCTTTATGATGTGATCATATGTTGTATGTTTCTAGGAAGTTACCCATTTCTTTTAGGTTATCCAATTTGTTGGTGTATAATTGTTCATACTCGTGTCTTATGGTTCTTTCTATTTCTGTGGTATCAGTTGTAATGGCTCTTGTTTAATTTGTGATTTTGTTTGAGTCTTCTCTATTTTTTTTTTTTTTTTTAGTCTACATAAGGGTTTGTTTATCTTTTCAAAAAGCCAGTTGATCTTTTCTGTTGTTTTTCTGGTCTCTGTTTCATTCATTTCTGCTCTGATCTTTGTTATTTCTTTTCTTCTGCTAACTTTGGGTTTGGTTTGTTCTTCTCTTTCTAGTTCCTTGAGGAGTAAAGTTAGGTTGTTTATTTGAGATCTTTTTTCTTTCTTAATGTAGGCATTTGTTGCTATAAACTTCCTTTTTTACAACTGCTTTTACTGCATCCTGTAATTTTTGGTATGTTCTATTTCTATTTGCATTTGTCTCAAGATATTTTTGATGTTTTTCTTTGACTCATTGGTTGTTCAGGACTCTGTTGCTTAATTTTCACAAATTTGTGAATTTTCCAGTTTTCCTGCTGTTACTGATTTCTATTTTCATACCACTTTAGTTGGAAAAGATACTGGGTAGTATTTCAATCTTCTTAAGTTTGCTAAAGCTGTTTTGTGACTTAATCTATGATCTATCCTGGAGAGAGTGATCAGGACTTCCTGGTCAATGGTCTTGCCCTCACCGTGTGCCTTGTTATAATAATGAGCCTCTTGCCTTGTTCTTGTTCTTGAGGCCCTCTCCATGGTTCCTGTTTCTGGGCTGTGTTTCTGCCTTGGTTTCTTACCCAAGATATCAGTTCCCAGCACTAGGGTCCTGCCCAGGGTCTGCCCTTGAACCCCAGCCCCTCTGGCTGGGTCCCTGCTTCTTGCTGCCAGGCCTTCCTAGATCCCACTATTTGCCTGGATCTCTGCCTGTCACTCAGGGCCAGGTCCCTCTGAGACCAGAGGTGGACCTCTTGGCTCTGATAGTGGGAATGTGAATGAGGGTCGAGCAGGAAGCCACAGCATCTATATGCCTGTCTACTCTCTCTGCTCTGCCCGCAGCACTTCCTTACTGCCCTGGGGGGGCTCCTGGCAGTGCCACTAATCCTGGCCAAGGACCTGTGTCTGCAGCATGACCCCCTAACCCAGAGCTACCTCATCAGCACCGTGTTCTTTGTCTCTGGCATCTGCACTCTCCTGCAAGTGCTTTTAGGAGTCAGGTAAGTAAAATCCTCCCCGTGGGTTCAGACTTTTACCTGCCAGTGTATCGGTAAGTCTTGCTTGGCTTGTAGCAGGAGAGGCAGTTAGGAAGCTGGTGTGACATGACAGAGAGAGCACAGAGCCAGGGGTCAGAGCCTGGGTTCAAGTCCTAGCCTCAACATTTATTGTCTGTATTAGCTAGGATTCTTGATTAAAGTAACACAATCCAGATTAATTTAGGCAAAAATTTGTTCTTTATTAACTTATAAGATCAAGCCAAGAGAAACGCAGGGTGCGTTATGCATCAGGAACGTGTTGAACCAGGGACTCAGATGCCACTAGAACTTTCTCTCCATCTCTTGTCTCTATTCAGGTCTGCCCCTAATATTTGTGAGACCCAGGGCAAGAGTACCATTGGAGACCCACATAATATCAGAGAGTTATATACCAAGCTTACAAGCTTTTAAATAAAATATGTTCTGATCATCCTACCTGGAAGGCCAGGTTTAAACTTAGAATTCTCTGATTCCTTCAATTTCTGCTTTGAAACCTCGAAGCATTGGGAGGGCTGACCCCCAGGCTGTGGCCTTCCTCCTTCTCTTCCTACCTCAAGCTTTGTTCCAGATCACGAATGGTCTCACATGCAAAAATGGTGACACCCCAACCTACACATCCAAGTTCCATCCACATACCCCACACACACCAAATTCTCCAAACAGCTGCCCCTTGGCCATCCTTTAGGCCTAGGGGTGTGCACATCAGCATCGTGGTCTGCCCTCAGGAGGACAGACCTGGGGAAGAGGCCCAAGAAGGCTCTGGAAGAGGCACAGGGCAGAGAATTTTGGGGACTCTAAGGGGAGGGGTGCACAGATTTGAGGTGGGCATAGCCCCTTGGCCGTGCATTTGCCTCCCCGGAGGAGGCCAGAGTGGAGCCCTCTAGAGCATCGGGTTAAGTGCGGGGGGCTCTCCTTTCCTAGTCTAAAGACAAGACTGTCTCTTCATTACTCTGCCAGAGCCTGTGCTTCATTCTCGCAGACAGGCTTCCTGCACGTGTCCATAGACAGGGCTGCTGGCCGTCCTCTCACTTACCCCTCCAAAGCAGGTGAGTACTGTTCTGGCTGGTCTCACACTTTAAAAATTCCAGGGAAGAGCTCTGATTGGCCCAGTTTAAGCCAAATGCCCAGCTCTGGACCCACCAGGGCAACAAATATGGCAACTCCCATTCGGGAAGACAAGTTCTGTTCTGAGTAGACAAGACAGCAGACGTTCACTGAACCAGATATGTGGTTTAGGATCTGTCAGAAAAGGCTCATGATAATATGTGCCCTGCTGCCTTACAGTATCATTGAGATAATCAATTGTGATGATTGGTGGAGTCACCTTTCTTTTTAAACTGTGTAGTCTTTTGTGTTCATACGTAAGCTGCTAAAATTAGCCTGACTAAAATGGAGTCCTATTTCTCTGGAGCTGGCCTGGACAAAACTGTGAATGAAGCCTGGAAAACATGTCTTTGGAACCTTCCCCTCCTCATTTCCACACATCCTCTCTTCGCATTCTCCACCACCACCCCCCGCCCCACCTGGAGTCCACACCACATAATGGCTCCCTTCAGTTACCGTACTCTCAGGAAATTCCTCTCTACAGTCCTCCAGACCTTTCCTGCTCACCACCCTCATCTCAAATCTATTAGTCCTGTATCTTCTTTCTCTCACATTTTTTAAGCATCTAGTGCAAGGACAGACCCAGGTTTTGCTCAGCCTGAAGCTTTTGGTGTCCCCTTTAAGGAAAAGAAGAGAAAATTTGGAATATAAATCATGTACAAAAGAGAATACTACTAAATTGAAAAAAATGACAACAAATTACAAATTCTTAAAAGCACATAAACACCACAAATGCCACCAACTCCAAAACATAGCATGGTAGTTTCTATTCTTTAACTTTCTCACAGTCCCCTGTAATACATTTTTCCCCAGGTTTTGTGGTTGCATAGCCTTTAATCTGCTCTTCATTTCACAGAGAGAAGGAAAGATAATTCATTCATTCCTCCAGCAGGGGTCAGTGCAAATCTATTTGTTATGACTGGTAGTTGGGACACAGTACCATGCCTTCACACGCAAACTGTAGTTCTGCTATAGATTTGTGTGCTACAAACACAGCATGTCTGCCCAATTCTATGCTACATGATTCCTGTCAACCTTTTTTAAATGCATGGTGCATTTGTTATTGTATATGTTGCATTATTAAGTATATTCCTGAGAAGAGAAAACTTCCATTTTGCCCGCGCATCAATGAGAACTAGACCTTCTCTGGTAATTTTGCATATCTTATGGTTGGCAAATTTGCCACAGACTAGCTTCTGACTCCATACGTTCCAAAACTTGTTTCTCATCTACCACCCACATATGTCAAGTGATGGGTGCTATAGGGCACATTCATATCATAATGCAATCTCTGGTCCTGCACCTTTGTGACATAGAATGAGCTGGCACAGTGGGCAGTAGAGCGTTGCTGGAAACCATGATTACCCCAAGATGGCTAGCAATACATTAGCTACACATGAGTAGTTTAGTGATCTCTAACCATAAAATATATCCCACTACATTCAAACTACATTTATCCTGACTTAACCCCCTCTTAGCCAGATACTAAAAGTGCCCATAGCCTTTCAAATGCCATCTGACGCAAGGGTTAGAGTTAAGGAGGTGGCGGTGGAAAGAGACAGTAGTTACAGACAATTGTGGCTCAAACCTCTTACTTTTGCAAATTTTATGAAGGTGTATGGCTAGTGAACACATTGCAGGCCCCTCCCTGGCCTTTAGAAGGAGCCATGCAAGTGAGAGGTCCGTCATCGTAAATCTGCTTTGACCTAACCTGTGCCAGGCCTGTGCTCAGCCCTGGAGTTGCAGAGGAAAATGGAAAACATTCCCTACAGTGTGCTTCTGCTTGACCTGTCTTAAGAGAAAATGACTGAACAGGAAAAACTAATATCAATTTGTTCTTTATCAATTATCTGAATAAAGCCACACAGGTGTAGCCTGATATGGGATTGGCCCATTGTTTCCAGGACCAGCTGACTGTAGGCAGCATCCAGAGGAGAATAGTCATTCCCACCGTGGTCTTTTCCTAAATCAAGTCAAAGGCACTTTCCAAGGTGCTTCCTTTGCAAGTCATTTCCAGGAGATATGCTTGTGCTTAAGTTCTCCCATTCTCCACCGAGGAGTAGGAGACTGGCGCCTACATCTTTGGCAGGTTATTTCCATTCTCCCTCTTCCTTCTTCTGTCACCATCTCTGTGAGCCAAGATTTCTTCCAAATTCCCCGTGAAGAACTCAGAGAGGTACAGAGTTTGATCTGGTCTGTCTCTCAGGCCCCTAAAATCCAGGACCGCTCCCTCCTTCCCAGGATTGGCCCCTGGAATGTCAGATGCAGCAGGACCATTACACAGGCCTTGTAGCAGCCTGTCTGGATTCACAGGAGCCCCCAGCCCTTCCTGGGCCCTGTGGAGAGTTACAAACACAAAGCTCTTCAGGATGTGGGAGCCCCTCCCCTTAAACCTGAGATGGTGTTAATTGTAATTATGGCAAAGCTTCGAACTTGGAAACTGTGGGCCTGAATTCCAGTCCTGGTGTCTGTGCTGTGGGAACTTGGACAAGTCATTGGCCTTCTCTAAGGCTCAATTTTCTCATCTGTCAGATGAAGGAGTTGAACTATGTAATATCTGAAAGTCCCTTACATCTCTAATATTGTGGACATCCATGATGGTGACAAAGATCATGAAGTGCCATGTTTCAAGTGGATAATTAGTAGTAATAGTACATGTGGTCCTAGCCCTCTGGTAATCTCCGTGAGAAACACGGAGTCAGTTCTTAGAACCTTAACTACTTCAAGTAGATTGTTCTTACCACAAGTCCTGTTGTCAGTTGTCCTTATAACAAACACATGCTGCAATTTGGCCCCATGACTCAGACTTTCTGATCAGGGCTCCACAACTTCCCAGCTGAATCCTGCCACTGGCTTCCCCCTAGCATCAGTTTCCTCTGATATCACACTACCCACCCCAAAGTACTCTTGAGATAATTATATGACAACACTGTGTAGTTTGTAAAGACTGTATAAACTTAGATGTTAATACCACCCCCAGGGACACATTTCTGTGGTTTTGCCAACCTAAAATACCAATCCTATCAGACTTTTAGGATACATTCCTGAGACTGCAGATTTTGACATTTTACCTCTTCTTAGAAAACATACAAGTCGTTGTTGTAAAGGAAAATGATGGAGATTTTTCTCTTCTTTGTACTTAAGCCAGCAGATGAGATGGTGATGGGTGGAGAGAGGAGTAGGATTGACAGATAGAGTCTGCCCACAGTTTCTATGGGATGTTGTCAGGGTCACAGTGGAGATTTGCACCCCAATCTCAATCCATCTGAGCCCAGACTGGCTTTTTATGTAATGGTTCATGAAGCCAGCTGTGGATGAGATGGGGTGGGGAGGAGGAGAAGGAATAGGTGGAAAATGAAATTGGAAGGTCTGAGTATAGAGTGTCAGGTCCTTAATGTATCATAACATATTTGTGAATCCCCGTAAATCCTGTTTGGAACAAGATGAAGTGTAAATCAAAAGCTAAAGTTAATATATAGCATGTTGGGACTTGTGGGACATTATTAGAGCACTTCCTCCAAATAAAATCTAACAAAAAGAAACAGAGACAGTGAGAGAGAGAGAGGATCTGAAATCGACCCAACAACACTACTAGAATGATAAGCTGCAAAATAATTAGTAGATCTAATAAAAGCAACTCCATCCCAGTTGACACATGTTGTGACATCACATGAAGAGAGCCATGCATCAGATGTTTAACCCTTAAATATTCACACGAGCCCCTAAAGTAGACGGACACTGTCTACTTAAAGAACTGGAACAGAAGAAATAACACAGAGGAGTAAAGTGAAAGCTGTGAAGGGCTGTGCAGGTAAGGCTGTGCTACCTGAGGGCTGAGTGGATGCCACAGAGCAAGGGGTAATTGATGCAGAGATGCAGCCTAGGACCCGCCCACGCACATGGATTCCAACAACACGAAAGAAAACAAGGATCATAGAAAACAAATCCTAGAGAACCAACCTGCAAGAAATGGGAATGCCAAACAACAGTGAAAAACAAGCCCACACGGTAATATGTTATTTAGAGGAAACATTAAGGAAATGTGCTGATGTGCACTACCTTCTCAGGAAGTACCCACACATTTCAGAGGGAATAATAATGACAATTACTGCTATTTATTGAGCTCTTCTATGCCCCAGGCACTGGGCTAAGCGTTTACACATATTTTTTCTTCACAGCTACTACTTGGGGAGAGTACTATATCTTTATTTTATCGAAGAGGACACTGAGGTTTGCAGAAGTTGGGTAACATGCCTAGGTCACACGCTAATAAGGTAGAGCAAGCTTCAAACTCGCCTTTGGTCTACACCATGTTCTTAATCAGTGTCATAGGGGAATGATGATGAGTGACGAAACCCAAGCTCTCATCCTGGCTAACTCTATGACCTTGGGCCCCAGATCCCCTATCCAAAAAATGACAAGGCCAGGCTGGATACATTTCACAGGGCTCTGCTAGTTCTAAGATGTTGAGTTTGTTAATCAACAGTCTATTGTTTACAAAAGAGACATTTAAGTCAGAATGCACATGTATAACAATAGTGAATCATATTCATGGGCAAATTAAAAAAAAAAGGAGTTGCCATCATGCTAGCAGATGAAATTTAAAAGAGCACTGAGATACACATTAAAGTCACCATAAAAGGTAAGAGATATGCTGAACAAAGAAAGCCTAGTAATGATACTGTGTGCATATAACCCAAACATGTTCCAGGAAAGTGTGTAATAGAAAACCTAGCAGAAATGCAGGAAATATATGTAGATCTGTCTATCAACCTAACTATCAAATGGTTACCAATAAGAAGTTATGGGAAAAAAATGGGAATGCTAAAGAAATGAGGTGGAGAGAGAGAGGAATGAATGGAATTGGAAGATCTGAGAATAGAATAATGGGGAAAGAATTTATTGACACATTGTGTGAATCTAAAGGTAGGACATGATAATACACTGAAGCAAATAAATAGGAAAAAGTCATCTTGCTCATGAACATAAAAGGTATTTAGCAGTCACAAAAAGGCAGAAAGTCCATATCATATTATCCCAACTACATGTAATAATCTTGAAAGAAAAAACCATGAACAGAGTTAGAAAAGTGCTCAACTACTTGAAATTTTGAAATACTCCTTTAAATAATTTCTGAGTTTGAGATGAATTCCTGCATACAATAACAGAAAACATTTTTTAAAAATATAAATAAAGCTCATTATCATAAGTGAAGAATTATTATAGGGGCCAGCCCTGTGGCATAGTGGTTAAGTTCACGTGCTCTGCTTTAGCAGATGAAGCTTGTGGGTTCAGATCCTGGGCAGGGAACTATGCACTGCTCGTCAAGCCATGCTGTGGCAGCATCCCAAGTACAAAATAGAGGAACACTGGCACAGATGTTAGCTCAGCGACAATCTTCCTCACCAAAAAGAATTATTAGAAATGTTTCTTGACAGTATTTAATTTCTATGTAATGAATAGATAGTTTACAGGCAAGGAAAACCAGACACGAAATCACATGAATGAATGCACACCCTTTAAGACTTAATGAAATGCAAATTAACAGGTGTTAGGGTTTCATTACATGCCTATTAAACTAAAAAAAAAAAATAAAAGGATAAAACCCAATGTTGGCAGATTTTTTATGGTACTAGGCGCAGTGCTGGAGGGATGGAAAAGAAAAATAATGACTCCCTGCCCTCATGGAACCCAGTAATACTGAAATGGCTAAGGCAGTGGTGGCATACTAACATGGTGGCATGTTTGTAAGCATAGTCCTAAGGTGTTTAAAGCAATCCCTGACAGTCAGTTACTATAAATTGTTAGTTTGTTAGTACAAGGGCTACTACACATTTCTGTGTACCTAGAACAGAAGTAGGATGTTTTGTCTCACTCACCATGGAATCTCCAATACCTGGTACCCAGAGCCTGTCACATAGCAGATCCTCAATAAACATCTGTTGAATGAATGTAATGTGCATAGAGAATTATAGCAAAAAATTAAAACACAATTCCCCTGGTTATACCCTTATACAAAGAATTCTATGTTCATTTTAGAAGCTCAAAAGGAATTTTGCAGTGATGTAAGTATAGCATGTTTCCCTTCTCTGTCAAGATACTTAGATTCACAATTTTTAAATTAAAAAAGTTACTCACACATACTCATACCACCACCCGTGTGTTCCTTCCCTGTGTGTGCGGTGTATTCCATTCCATTTTGGAGTGTTATGGGTCCGGATTTATGAATCTAGGTCAGTTGTTCTCAGCCCTGGCTGCACACTGGCCTCTCCCGGAGCTTTGTGCAGTCCCCGTGCCTGGGCGCACTCCTAGACAAGCCCTTGAACATATGTGAGGGTGATGCCCAGGCATCGCTGATCCCAGTGTTCAGCCAGGATACAAAGGCCACTTAGGCAGCAAAATTCTTCCATACACTTTCTGTTTTATTACATAAAATGTTTTCAGTCATTCTCAAGAATAATCCTTTACGCTGTCTTCATGAAATCTTGAGTTCAAAAATACCCTGCTAGTATGGTTAAGAAGAAGTACCTGACCAGGGTAAGCCGTAGTGACAAATGCAATCAAGAGTCTGGGATCTCTCCATTGCACTCCTTTCCTCCCAAATTCTAACATCCAGGGCAGGCAGACTTGATAGCTTCTGACCCTCTAGTAAGAGGAGATTGTTGGAGGTTGACTTGTCAGGCTGTGTTCACCTCGAAGGGACGATAAGGCAGGGAGGCACTGGTAGAAGTTCTCACAGAGGCCAGAGTGAGACACAGACCAGGAGTGAGAAGGGCCTGGATGGGCAATGCTCAGAGAGTGTCCTCAGTCCTGTTCTGTCCGTGTGATAAAAAGGAGCCTGAAGGTAGAGGTCTGGGACTGCTGTTCATTTTTGAAGACACAAAGGAATCTGGCAACCCAAACTCTAGGCTGTGCATTTCTTGTCAGTGGGGGAACTCCACATCTGTGAGCTGTGCTTTGATCCTGGGTCCAGGGAAGGTTCTCTGGGACTGGGGTAGACCACAGCACTCACTAACTGTGTTCACTGAGCTCTGTGCTGTCTCCAAATCTTTTCCCAGCACGTGATTCTCTCCTCCTGGGCTTGCATCTCCAGCACTGGGGTTAGGTCTGCTTGTCTTTCCCCTCTCTACCTCTCCTACCAGTCCAACATTTAGAGAGTTCATGGGTCTGCCTTGGAGCTTGGCAGGAGTTGCCTGTAAACCTAGAACAGGGGTCATGTGTTGCCTGGAAACTGAGGTAGGACTTGGGATTAAAATGTCCCCATTGGGGCCAATGACAGACTCGTACTAAAGGATCTTATGGGTAACGGCATCCTTTCCCCTCCCCCAGGCTGCCCATTTTCCAGGGAGGGACAATTGGTTTTGTGGTCCCCTCCATGGCCATGCTCTCCCTTCCCGACTGGATGTGCCCTGAGTGGACACTCGATGCCAGCCAGGTGAACACCAGCTCTCCTGAATTCACCGAGGAATGGCAGAAGAGGATCCGAGAGGTAATGGGGCAGGGGAGATGGGTGGGAAGAATGGAGGGTACTCAACACGGGCTCCCGAGTTTACTCATTTGTTGAACATTCATTGTTCAACTCACTGCTGGGCAAGATTCCAGGCTTTAAGATACTGCTGTAGGTAAGACAGACAAGGAATCAATCCTCGTGGAGCTAAGGTTCTAGTGTGTGTATGTATTGGGGCAGAGTGCGAGGGAGAGACTCCAATAAGTAAATAGAAAAGGAAAATTTCAGGGAATTATAAGTGCAATGAAGAAAATAAAACAGGGTGATGAGCAAGAGAGAGCTTGGGGCTGCTGAGGTAGAATGGATGGAGAGTGAAAATAGTTTTACTTGGAAACGCTCACATATTTCATTTTTAATCCATGACCCATCTTAATCTTACACAAAAGTTCAGGCAACAGACTATATCCTAATATGCCAGCATCACGGTAGGAATTGGCTACTTTCACAATGTTCGCTCCTCATTTTCCATCCAGCACAGCCCAGTATACTCTGGGTCCAGTTTTGTTAGATGTGCTTCAGTTTGGTAGAACCACCTCTGGTGCTAGCATCCCTCATCCCAGGCTGAAGGTGTATCTAGAAATATTGCTAAGAAATCATTTTCTTATTTCCAACTTATTTTAAGTGTAAATGGCAAAGGAGCATTATTTGATACAGTAATTTGTCTGGTGACTCCAGTTCCTTCTGCCACCATCTTTCTTTCTGCCCACTGGGAGCCCTTCTTAGCCCATTCCCTTGCTCCTGTTGGAGGAGGAGATTGTGAGTCATTCTCGGCTATCCTTTAAATAGTGGGCAGCAAAAGTAATGCTGTTAAACCCTCCTGTGTGTCCTTCCCCAAGGCACTTTGCAATGATTTAAGTAGTATATTATCACTGGATCCTCTCCATTGGTTAAGATGCATCCTGAGAACACCAGACTTTCCAATCTGGCCGATTAATTCCATGAGAATTGCAACATGTTGAATTGAAGTGCTTTCTATTATTTCCAATTTAGGGAACATGACCAAATCCCTAGTCCTGGGAAAATGAGGCTTCTTTACCCTCTCATTTCTCAACCCGTCTTTAGAAACTGCTCCACTGGTGACTCACTTTTGTGCGCCATGTTTAGCGTGACCTCACACTATCCCAGCCTGGAAAGCCAGCCCTTGGTGACTTTGTCACACACATCTTGTTGCCTCAAGCACATTCTAATTTTGCAATAATTTCACTGCTTTTGTGAAGTGATGCGAAATATGAAAAGGTCACCTGATATTATATTTCTTTGTCCGCTCCTGTCCTGTTCAGGCTGTGAAAAGTGATCCTTAAGCTGTTAGCTATAAGTTGATATTCACGTTGGTGGGCAATCTGGGCCACCAGTTTTCTATAGTAGTCTGGGCCAGGGCTTCAGGTGCAGAACAGGCAAAGCTTAGACCAGAAACACTGTCAATACCAGCTTTAAAAGATATTAAAACCTCCCATGCTCTGTGAAATATCTTGTATAGGCAGCCTGCCAGCTCTCTGATATGCCACATATCCTCATATTCTCCCACCAAAGGCATATGTGCCCACTGCTGTGGGCAATCTGGGTCATCCTGGGCAGCATAAATGACTAGAGATGGAGATGAGGATTGTGTTGTTTGTGAGTCCACGGGCACATGGCTTGTGGCCCAAGGTGTCATGTCGTGGGCCCTAGTGACTACATTCAAAATCATACTTACCTCCTCTTTTTAAGACTTGGGGGCATCACCAAGAACCACCAATATTGGAGATTTGACTAGAAAGTCCTGTCCCACAAAAGGTGAAATTTCAATAGAGTTTTCTGTAATCCACTTGCCAGACCACACTACTAGTCCATCGGCCACAGCCCCCAAATCTATATATTTACATAGGGATAATTCCAGGTATTTGTGTGTGTGGTCAGTCACATCACATGTAAGTCGGTCCACTGGCTGGATTTAGACATGCCTTACTTCTTCCATCAAGGTCCTTCTGTGGAAACATTATACTCTCCTGGTCTCTATCTTTCTCAGCCAGCTGAGCAGCACCTTTAGCAAGATCCAACCAGTGCTTTTTGAACTAAAAGACTCACACACTGGGATCCAAGTCTGTGTTGCTCGAGTTAGATTATCTTGTGAGGTAGTGTCTACCCTCCGGGAGAGGGGACTGTCACTTGTTTAGGGAACCTACGAAACCCTCCTGTGTAACCGCCTTTTCTTTTCCTAAATATTGCTAATTCCCTTGAATCAGCAAATTTTGTTGATCCGCCCCTCACTTATTTGAATGTCTTGCCGACATCACTCAATATATGATTCAGATCTCTGACCTAGGAGTTATTTGGTGCCATTCAGTAGTGGTCTAATTCCAAACAGTGCCCAAAAGCAGACTAGTTAGTAATGATCTTTCAGAGGGAGAGTGTTGGGTAGCTGCTCCAGGCCACATCCGTACCGAAAGTCCCTAGCAGAGCAGAAGCACCTGGCTTCTATCCCGGTAGGTCCTCATTCAGCATGGACTCCACCACCGACACTTCTGATTCCTCAGGGAGTACTGTGCTTGTAGTAGACCAGTAGACCGGTCTGAGCCAGAACTTCTGAATCTCAGCCAGAACCTTGTGCTGTTCTCTCTCCAAAACAGCCTTTTACATCTGCCTGTGCTCTGAGATGGAGTCCAAAAGGGCACCCAGATGTGGGTGAACTTCAATAATCTCAAGTCCTTGTGCTTCCTTATTCTCTCAGGGTGGACCAGAGTTAAGAGGACTTTTTAATCTTTAAAGAAATTTTCCATGTAGTTCCAGACCAAGATATACTTAAGAATTTCCCTTGTCAAGCTGGTGGGCCCTGGATTTTTGCCAGGTTGATTGGCCAATTTCAGAATGTTGTGTGTTGCACCACTTTTTCCAACTCAGGATGTACTTCTTCTTCAGTGCAGCCTCCTGTTACCACATCATCACAGAGTGAATCACAGAACACATGCGGTTTGTGGAGGGTTCTTTTTGCTTGTTTTTTTCTGTCCCCCAGAGAACCTATACTTGGCTTTGGTAAATCCAAACTGAAACTAAGCAAAGAACGAGAAGCAGGGTTGCCTTAACCTGCTCTGCTAGATGCCAGGGCCGGGATTCCCTCAGACCTCCTGAGAACTATAATTCCTTAGGCAAGAATCTATTTCCTTCATACTACCCAAGAAGAAAGATCTGACAAGGTGATTTGTCTCTTCTCCTACCTAAGCACTCACACTGCTCAATCCTCCCTGTGTTCTAACGAAGTGTCTGCCTCCACCTCTGCAATGGTTTGAAACTTCACCACATTCAGAAACAGTTACCTTGTGTTCTGAGACACTGGGCAAGAGTTGTGGGGAAGAATTTCCCTGGGGCTTGAACAATATTGGTAATGAGAGAGGATGTTTAGGATACGGGCTGTGCTGCGCCTGCACTGAGCATGGCATCCCCAGGGACAGACACACCCATATTTCCTTTAACACGTTTACTGTTTACTTTTGTGTTTGTGATACATGCAGTCCTCTAAAGCAGCAGTCAGTGAACTATGCCTCTGGGACCTAATCCAGCCTGTGGTCTGTATGTTTACTGCCTACAAACTAAGAATCGTTTTTACATTTTAAAAGGTTGTTTAAAAAAAGAATGTGTGATAGAAACCACATGTGGCCCACAAAATCTGAAAGATTTACAGTCTGGCCTTTTATAGAAAAGGTTCACCAAGCCCTGCTCTAAGACCCAGGGCCCCGGGTAGGGATTCCTCTTGCTCGGGTCTCGACAGTCCTCTCTAGTACTTTTCCCACATCACCTCCTAGCCTCCAATCCCAGAGTCTCATCTGTGGTTTTTAGCTCCCTCTGCTGGTCCAGTGTTTTCTCCACGGCGTAAACCAGAGAAAAAATTTCTTATGAGTCTCAATGGTATTTTATTAATTGATTGATTGATTGGGTAAATTCACTGAGCCAGTCTATCGGAATTTAAGGTAGATTCTCCATTTTTCAGTGAGTGATATTTGTCCACACACATCTCAAGGCTTGAAACCACTGATGCTGGCAGGCCAATTGTACATCACAATGCCAGCCACAGATGCAAGTGATGCGAATGTAGGACCAATAGGTATGTCATTAATTACTGCAAAATAAGAAATAAAGGAGAGGTAAAAGCGAACAATGATTCTATTTTAAGGAAATAGTGGCAGTAGAAAAAGGAGAAAACCATGAGAAGAGATGGCAAGTTAAGTTTTCAACACATTAGACCAATTTACACTTCACCTTCCAGTAGCATGGTAGTGTTTATGTATACACTTATATGTGCTTATAGATAAGTGAAAGAAATGACAGCAATGTTGCAAGGGATGGGAGGGAGAAATCCGGATTATTTTATTATAAGGTACTCACACTACCCATGAAGTGGTGTACTGTTATGTGTAAGTGGACTTGGATTACCTGTAAATGTATATGGCAAACTCTGGGGCAACCATTGAAAAGTAAGAAAAAAGAAGTATAACTGATATGCTAAGAAAGGAGAGAGAACAAGATCATATAAAATGCGAAATTAAAACTAAAAAATGCAAAAAAAGAGCAGAAGATAGAAATGGGAACAAAGAACAAGGGCAACAAATAGACAAGAGTAACGAATATGGTCTATATTAATCCAAATGTTTCGATGGTCATTTTGAACATCAATGGTCTAAATACATCAATTAAAAGGCAGAGATTGTCAGAGTGGATCAAAAAACAAGACCTAACTATATGTTGTCTATAAGAAACCCTCTTTAACTAGAAAGACACAGTTGGACTAAAAGTAAAGGGATGGAGAAAGATATACGATGCTAACACTAATCACAAGAAAGTGGAAGTCACTATTTTACCTTCAGAAAGAGTAGACTGCAAAGCAAGGAAAGTTTTCAGGGATAAAATAGAATGTATAACATCCAAACCAGTAAAGTAAAAAAGGAGAAGTAAAGTAAACTCCTTCAGTCTAAGAGATCAGGGGTTGGCAAACCACAGCCCAGGAACCAAATCTGGCCAGGTGCCTGTTTCTGTAGAGCCCACAAGGTAAAAACGGTTTTCTATTTTAAATGGTTGAAAAAAATCAAATGATGAATAATATTTCATGCCATTCAAAAGTATATGAAATTCAAATTTCAGTGCCTACAAGTGAAGTTTTATTGGAACACAGCTAGGCTCATTTGTTTACTTCTTGTCCAGAAAATTATGACAGAGCCCATATGGCCCACAAAGCCTAAAATGTTCACTATCTGGTCCTTTACAGAAAAATAGTGCCAACCCCTGCAATAGAAAGTAGGAAAACAGAGAAAAGTGAAGCAGCAAGATATCCAATACACTGCTGAGTGACTCTGCTTTACAAGTCGTCATCATCATCACTATGATCAATCAATAATGTTGAAGGCTACTGCCTGAAAACCTTCCTATTAAGTGAAAGTGTCCAACAGCTAGTTGGAAATCCAGAACTGGAGAGAGGAGTCAGATCAAAGCTCTTCTTTCCTCAGTTCCTTCAGGGTCCAGCTTTGCCTCTGCACTGCCTCTGAATGCACCACCCAGGGGTGACCAGATTTAGAGGTGGGCTGCAGCAGCAGGGCCTGTTCTCGGGGCCTGGGCTGGGCTGAGGCCCACAGTCCTGCTGCAAGCTTTGAGGTGCCTGAGCTGCACTCTTCCTCTTCAGTTGCAGGGCGCCATCATGGTCGCTTCCTGTGTCCAGATTCTAGTGGGCTTCTCAGGCCTCATCGGCTTTCTCATGCGCTTCATTGGCCCCTTGACCGTTACTCCAACCATCTTCCTGCTGGCCCTGCCTCTCTTCGATTGCGCAGCCAATGATGCCGGGAGCCACTGGGGGATTGCTGCCATGTAAGTAGTCTCCGGGGAGGGAGCACCATCTAAGTTCTCTTTGGTGGAAGGTTACCCAGTAAGAAGAATAAGAGTCCCAGATATTGGCAAACTCTTGTGGTTTAGAAATACTTTCATGAGCATTATGATACCTTAAAAAGCAGGAAAATTGGTACTTCTAACTTATTATTCTTAGTATTTATTACATTATTAGTACTCACAGACGATGATTTCATCGCAGACAGTGTATAAGAATACTTAGTGTAGTGTTCACAAAAAGTTGATACTATTGGTGCCCTGCCTACTAGGTTTTCATTGAGCAAATGTTTGTAAACTTCTGGCCCCCGGCGAAGCTGCAAGACACGGCACCAGCTGTCAAGCATCTTGTAGTGTGTGAGAGAGAGACAAGACTTGGATCCAAGTACCTATGACACCAGGAGACAGTGATGAGAGTCACAGAATGCCATGCATGTTCAGGGGAAGGGTGAGGACAGCCAGCTGGGAGGATCAGGAAGGCTTCCTGGAAAAAGAGGTCTGAAGTGTTTAAAGAGAGCATTGAAGGGACTTGAGGATGATACTGGACACTGTCATTCACTCTGCCTGCTTTCGTCTGACCACAAGGACCTGCAGAAAAACCTGGGAGAGATGTTCTCTGAGTCTGGCCTCATTGGCTCCACCTGCTGGATCCATCCAGCTGCTGACCCTCAAGGAATAGCAGCCTCCCTTGAAACTCCACCTCCTCAGCCACCAGCAGCTTCTGAAAGGCAGCAGCCTACCTTTACAGAGATGGCAGGATGCTGCCTGCACTGCAGAGCGGGGTCTAGATGGGGACCCTCCCAGCTTGGCCACTGCCCCCAATCCCAGAGACATGTGGTGGTGGCCCAGCTTTTTGGACCCTCACTCAGGATGAGCCCCCTGATCACCAGGTTGGGTGTGGTGTTTCTGTTTCAGGACCATCTTCCTCATCGTGCTGTTTTCTCAGTACCTGAAAAACGTCGCGGTGCCCGTGCCCATTTATGGACGAGAGAGGAAGTGGCACACCTCTAAGTTCTACCTGTTTCAGGCCTTCCCTGTAAGCAGCACTCCCCACCCCCTTCCATTCTGAGTTGACTCACCTGGAGAGTGAGGCACAGCCTCTCACACTCCCAGAGGGCCCCCAAAGCAAATGCTCCCCCACCTGCAGTGGCCTGTCCTCCTTGGCCTTCCTCAATTCACCAGAGAAGGAGAAGGAGAAGGAGGTCAAGAGGAGGCCTGTGGCCTGTGGGGCGCTTCCTGACCATTGGTGGAATGCTGTCCCACGTCTTCCCTCAGTGCTTCTCTCCCAGGAGCAGAGAACCCTGCCCTAGGTCGCTGCTCTGGGCACCAGTGTGGGACAGCCTTCTCATGTTCCCTGGGCCGTCCTCATAACAAGGTACTGGGGGACACAGCCAGGTTCACTGCTAATTATACAAAAATAAGGGCCAAGTCACCTAGATCAGTTCTTTCTTGGTGGCTCATCGGTAGTCTGAATACCCCGGGATGAGGACGGTACCTCCCTTTTCAGAGCCTTCCCTGTTGAGTTCTCTCTTGAACCACACTGCAAAGTATGTGTAGCTGTCAAACACACAAATATATTTGCAGGTTTCATTCAACAGTAAACTACATTTCGCATTGTAAAATGAGCCTTCCACACAATGATCTCATTGCTCCTTCAACAACACTGTAGGCCAGTGGTTCTAAAATTCAATATGCATCAGATCACTTGGGGACATTGTTAAAAATACAGATTTCTGGGTTTCTGCCACCAGAGATTAAAAATCAGTGTATCTGAGGATTCTACTGAAAGAAATCCTTTTTCAGGCTCTGCAGAGCAGTGGTGGTCATTCCACTGTACAGATGAGGAAACTGAGGCTCAAAGAGTTTGATCCAAGGTCATGTAACCAACAAACAGTGGAAAGGGAACCAGATGGAAATCCTTCTGACCCAGGCTGTGCCCACTTTACCAGACATTTCTGCCTGTGTTTAACACAAGTTCTCCCCATAGTTTATTTTCTACGTTCCTTTAAAGTGCTAATTATCCACTGACACACTAGATTCCTGTTGTCACTGGAAGGGTGAGTAACCCAACACTTCCTCATTTCAAAGAGCTTTCCTGAAGTCCCTCCTTGGCCCCATCCATCTGGGAGGTTGTTGACCAGGGCTGGCGGTGAGACCCGGTGATGAAGGGCGGATCCTTCTGGCAGGTGCTGCTGGCCCTCTGCATCTCATGGCTCATCTGCTTCGTGCTCACGGTCACCAAAGCCCTCCCCACAGACCCCACAGCCTATGGTTATGGGGCCCGCACCGACACCAAAGCCAACGTCCTGAGCCAGGCTCCTTGGTTTCGCTTCCCTTACCCAGGTAATAAGAAGATGGGCCCCTCTTGCCTGGGACACTTATTTCCCAGGACTGCCCATGGGGCCCAGGGCACTGGAGGGAGAGTTGAATAGGGTTGGTGGGGGAGATCTCCTCCAAGGGATCTGACAAGGAGGGATACGCGCTAGGGAGTCCCTATCAGACCCCTAAGAGAAAACCCTTGAGTTGTCCTAAGAATCCTTTGGGGTGCCAGGCCAAAGGCTCCCAACTCCCAGACCTACCTCTCAGCTGGCCTACATCCCTCAGCCCCTCCTCCACTTTGCACAGAACCCAGGAGCCTGGGAGTGGGGAGAGGACAGTGAGGTCCTGACCTCCTAGCCAGACCTTTGGGTCTCCTCCTGGATACGGTTGATGCCACACAAGGGAAGTCTGGGACTGAATGAGAACATTTCTGAGGAGACAAGCTCAAGGCCATCCCTTAGGCCACTTCTGGTCTCTTTTTCCTGCAATTTTTAGCTCAGGTATACAAATAACCAGGTTCCAGTGATGGCTGGCCTGGCCTCATGGACTGTGGTGCTAGGGCCTCCCTGACTGAGCATCTCAGCTTCCAATGTTTCAAGGCCTTCCTGGGAAGAGGCCTTGTTGCTGGCTCTTTTTGTGCACAGTGACCTCAATATCAGGGCCTCTGACCACCTCAGGGATGAATGGTAGGGCAGGAGTCCGAGCCAAAGCCTCTGTTCAGTTGTGGGGTTGGAAGACATGCTGCCTGGACTTTAAGAGCTTTCAGAGACCTCTCCAGCAAAGAAATGATTTGGAGTTCAGCAGCCTATTATCTTCTGGATTAATATTCCCTCTGCATTGCCTTTGCAGGACAGTGGGGCCTCCCCACCGTCAGCCTGGCTGGGGTCTTTGGGATCACGGCAGGGGTGATCTCCTTGATGGTGCAGTCAGTAGGCAATTACTATGCCTGTGCCCGGCCGGCAGGAGTCCCACCCCCTCCGAAGCACGTCATCAACCGCGGCATCGGCATTGAGGGCATTGGCTGCCTGCTGGAAGGTGCCTGGGGGTCCGGGACCGGGACCGCCTCCTACAGCCAGAATATCTGGGTAGTGGAGATCACCAAGGTAAGGCTGCTAATGGTGGCTCTTGGGGCAGGCTGGACACCTGAATCTGTCATCAAAGTATTAGTCTCCTAGTACTGCTGTGAGCAATGATCACAAACTTAGTGGTTTCAAATACCCAAAGTTCTTCTTTCACTGATCTGGAGTTCAGGAGTCCAACATGGTTCTCGCAAGGCTGTGTTCCTCTCTGGAGGCTTCAGGGGACAATCTTTTTCCTCACTTTTTCCCTCATCTAGAGGCTGCCCACATTCCTTGGCTCTGGGCCCCCTTCTTCCATCTTCAAAGCCAACAACGTTGCATCTCTCTGACTCTTCTTCCATGGTCACATCTCCCTCTGATCACAGCCAGAAAAGATTCTCTGCTTATAGGGATTCATGTAATTGGACTGGGCCCACCTAGATGATTAGGGATACTCTCTCCATCTCACAATACTTAACAGAACTTAATCATAACTGCAAAGTTCCTTTTGCCAAACAAGGTGACATGTTCACAGGTTTGGGGATTAGGACATGGCATCTTTAGGGGCCATTTTTCTGCCCACCATAGTTGACCTTCTTTGGTTGAGGCGATTCTACAACAGAAAGTCTATCTGGCACTGGCAGATGTCAGTGGCTTTATGAGCACTGAAGAAAATCCTTACTTTCTGAAGTTTAGTTGGGCGGTCCATTACCTCTGGCCCAACTCTCTGTCAAAACTCCAAGCCTGAATATTCAAAGGCCACCTGGTCACCTCCACCAGAACCTCCCAAGGGGACCTCACACTCAGTATGGCCTCTGTGATGCTCAGTATGTGCCCCATCCTTACTTCTCCCCCTGTAAACCTCGTCTTAGTGAGTTCACCCAAGTCATCTAAGTTCTTGCTCTCCTGCATCCTCACAGTGGATTCTATTTTCTCAACATGCCTGCTGCCCTTCCTGTCCTCCCTTCCCCATTCCCAGTGCCACAGCTTTATCATCTCTCGCCTGGACACTGCAGTCTCCCTAACACTCTCCAGTCTAAGGATCTTGCCCATCTCTAATCTAGCTACCACATGGCTGCCCAAGGATCTTTCTAGAACTCAATTAGATGAGTACCTGCTTAAAATCTCTTTATGGCTCCCCATTTTCCACATGGAAACTACATAATGTCAGCAAGCATTCTTCAGGAATGTGCTCTCTAAGGTGACTTAGAAAAGAATGGTGTTATGATGTTGCTTTCCACTTGCTTCAGGTATCTTTGCAATGATTCCCAGCACAAGTCCTGTGAGCTTTGGAAAAGGAAGATCCCCCCACCACATCCCCTGCCCTGCATTTTCTGATAGCTCCCTCAGTGGTCCTGATATGCAGCCAGGTGGCATCATATCTTTCTAGCATCAGATCTGTCCACATTTGAACCGTGCATGGTCTCTGGCCCACAGCGGGGCTAAAATCTGGGAGCCAACCGCTGAGCCAGCACTCACCCCTACAGCAAGTCCCGTGTGCTGTGACACTGTGGACTCTTTGGTACTTGCTCAAGGTTTCAAAACCGTTAGTGCCCGTGAAGGGAACGTTATTCCACATGAGGGCCACTGACCCATGCAGAAATACAGCAGGAGTGGGCTACATAGGTATAAAGCAGCAAATATTTTCCCTGTTAAAGAGAATAAATCTGATGCAGAACAGAAAATTATATTCAATAAACAGAACTTTTCTTTGATATTTCATTTCTACACTAAGGTCTTTAGAGAGGGAAAGAGGAGGAAAGAAAGATACATAGACACAAAGCAGGCTGGGAATCTAGTAGGCCAGATTAATCCTGGTCTGGACTCACACCTCCTCCTTGTGGTCTTTTAAGATGTTGCTTCATGTTGCATCTGCAAGGAAAGAGCTCTGACCAATTCTTGGTTCTCTCCCTGTGGGTGTGTTGGTGGCGGGAGGGGTGGGGGGATCTGGCTGAAGGCCAGAGATCTCCCACCGCTTCTCTAGAAAGTCATGCTCCCAGCCCAGATGTCAATCCTGAGGACAAAGGAAGCTCAGGCTGCATGATAAATTCTGTGGTAGCAGGGCTGGGGATGACTGCCATTTTTATGAGATCATCAGCATGTCCAATGGCTCTGGTTGACCTGACAAGTTGATCTCTTGTGCTTTCATTCATGCCCTTTTTCCCACAGTGCATTGTTAGGGTTGTAAACGAAACAAGGCAAAAAGTTCTTTTGATGAGGGAAATTCTTACCACGTGTCTTCTAATGAAGACAGTTAAGTAAAGAAGCTCTTAGGCTAGAAAGAAAAATAAGCAAAAGCAGAATCTGCTACTTTATCACTGCCTTAATGGACTACAAGTAGTGACATTAGAGTATCTTTCAAAAAAATATTTTTAATTGTGGTTAAAGACACATAAAATAAAATCTACAATCACCATTTTTAAATGTGCAGTTCAGTAGTGTTAAGTATGTTTACTTAATATACTATACTACATAATATGCTATAATAATATACTCTACTATATGCTTGTGCAACAGATCTCCAGAACTTTTTCATCTTGCAAAGCTGAGACTACATTAGAGTAACTTGTAAAGACTGGGAGTAGACACAAATGGATGAGAAAAGGTTCAAGAACTATCTAAATACATTCATTGACAATAGACTCATGATGGGATATTCAGACTTTTGCAGTACAAGTCTAACTTCTAAGGATGATCCCAAATGCCTCAAGGTCAGAGGTCATTTTTGTCTCACTGGTAGTAGCTGTCACTCAAACCCAGCTATAACCTTGACTAGCACAACAAGCAGTGCTCCAGCAGTGTGACAGCTGTGTGCACCTGGCGCTGGGACATGTTCTGTGATGGGATGGGATGTGGCCCATGGTCCATGATCCTCACAGTAGAATGTGTTGTTTTGTTAACCTTTGTAGAAACTCAATTTTAAGATCTACTCCAAGGGGGTGAAATGTACTTCCTTAGCATTCCCACACCCCTAGCTACTAGAAAAACTCTATGCAACCAGGTAATAGCAATTAGTAGTGACTCTAGTGCAACCCTTGATCCTCTGGAGAAATGAACTAGAAAAAAACATCACTTGTAAGATACCTGATGGGACCAGTTAATGCTGTATAACACCATGGGAGGGGGCCTCGTCTCAGTTTTCTGTCCTAAATGAACCCACATAGAGATTAATGAGACATTATAGTTTACACATATTCCATAATAATTGCTTGTTGAGAAAATCTAATTTTTCCTGAGGAAATGTATCAATTAATAATAATGAAGCGACATTTATAGACAGAACTTTCTGAAATATAGATCACACCATGTTGCCACCCTGCTTAACACAACTCTACTGAGAGTTTCCTTTGTTTTGGGTTCTTTATTTTTAATTGTGATGAAATACACATAACATAAATTTAACATCTTAACCACTTCTAAGTGTACAGTTCAGTAGAGTTAAATACATTCAAACTGTTGTGCGGCTGATCTCCAGAACTCTTTTCATCTTGCAAATTTGAACTCTGTACCCATTAAACAACTCCTTATTCCCCCCTTCCCCAGCCCCTGTCAACCACCATTCTAGTTTCTGTTCCTATGAATTTAACTACTCTAGGTACCTCATATAATTTGAATCATACGGTGTCTGTCTTTTTGTGTCTAGATTATTTCACTTAATATAATGTCCTCAAGGTTCATCCACATTGTAGCATGTGTCAGAATTTCCTCCCTTTTTAAGGCTGACTAACATTCCACTGTACATGTGGACCACGTTTTGCTTATGCTCTGTCTTTGGATTTTATTCCAACTCCTTTCGATGGCCCTTAGAGCCCTACGTGACAGATCCTTTACCTTGCTCTCCATCCCATCTCCAGTCTCTCCCTGTGTCACTGTGTTCCAAGCACACTGATTTTCCTTTTATCCCCCACAGCTGTATTGAGATATATGTGACATATAACACTGTATAAGTTTAAGGTGTACAATGTGTTTATTTGGTACACTTATGTACTGCAATATGATTACCGTGGTGTGCTAACACCTCCATCACGTTACATAATTACCACTTCTCTTCTCTGGTGAGAACATTTAATATCTACTCTCTTAGCAACATTCAAGATATGATACAGTATTGTTAACTAGAATCACAATGCCATACATTAGACTCCCAGAACTTATTCATTTCTAACTGGAAGTTGTACTCTGAAAAATATCTCCCCATATCCCTCACCTCACATCTTCTGGTAACCACCATTCTACTCTCTATTTCTTCAAGTGTAGCTTTTTCAGATTCCACATATAAATGATATCATACAGTATTTTTCTTTCTCTCTCTGACTTGTCACTTAGCACAATGCCCTCAAGGTCTATCCATATTATCACAAATAGCAAGATTTCCTTCTTCTATTATGGCTAAATAATATTCCATTGTATATACACATACCACATTTTCTTTATTCGTTCATCCATCAACGGACACTTATGTTGTCCATGTCTTGGCTATTGTAAATACTGCTACAATGAACATGAGGGTGCATGTATCTTTTCCAGTTAATATTTTCATTCTCTTCAGTTAAATACCCAGAAGTGGTATTGCTGGATCACACGGTAGTTTGATTTTTAAATATTTAAGGAACCTCCACATTGTATTCCACAGTGGCTGCACCAATTACATTCCCACCAACAGTGCACAAGGGTTCGCTTTTCTCCATAATCTCATCAACACTTGTTATCTCTTGTCTTTTTGGTGATAACCATTCTAACAGGTATCAGATAATATCTCATTGTGGTTTTGATTTACATTTTCCTGGTGGTTAGTGATGTTGAGCATCTTTTCATGTACCTGTTGGCTGTTTGTATATCTTCTTTGGAAAAATGTCTATTCAGATCCTCTGCCCAGTTTTTAATCATTTTTGTTGTTGTTATTATTGAGTTGCATGAGTCCTTTATACATTTGCATATTAAACCCTTATCTGATATATAGTTTCCAAATATTTTCTCCCATTTCATAGATTGCCTTTTCATTTTGTTGATTGTTTCTTTAGCTGTGCAGAAGCTTTTTAGTTCAATGTAGTCCCACTTGTTGATTTTTGCTTTTGTTGATTGTGCTTTTGGTATCATACTCAAAAAATCACTGCCAAGACCAATGTCAAGGAAATTTTTCCCTCTGTTTCTTCTAGAAGTTTTAAGGTTTCAGGTCTTACATTTAAGTCTTTAATCCATTTCAAGTTAAATTTTGTGAGTGTTGTAAGATAGGGGTCCAGATTCATTTTTCTGCATGTGGTTATCCAGTTTTCCCAACACCATTTACTGAAGAGACTATCCTTTCCCCACTGAGTATTCCTCGCTCCCTTGTCAAATATTAGTTGCCTGTATGTGCAGGGGTTTATTTGTGGGCTCTTGATTCTGTTTCATTGATCTATGTGTCTATTTTTACGCCAGTACTCTACTGTTTTAAGAGGTTTTTTTTTTTTTGTGAGGAAGATCAGCCCTGAGCTAACATCCATGCGAATCCTCCTTTTCTTGCTGAGGAAGACTGGCCCTGAGGTAACATCTATTGCCAATCCTCCTCCTTTTTTTCCCTTTTTCTACCCAAAGCCCCAGTAGATAGTTGTATGTCATAGCTGCACATCCTTCTTAGTTGCTGTATGTGGGATGCCGCCTCAGCATGGCCAGACAAGCGGTGCATTGGTGCACTCCCGGGATCCGAACCCAGGCCGCCAGTAACAGGGCATGCGCACTTAACGGTTAACCCAGGGGGTCTGCCCCAGTACTCTACTGTTTTAATTACCATACCTTTGTAGTATAGTTTGAAATGAGGAATTGTGATGCCTCTAGCTTTATTCTTCTTTCTCAAAATTGTTTTGGCTATTCAGGGTCTTTTATGGTTAGAAATGAATTTTAGGATAGTTTTTTCTATTTGTGTGGAAAATCTCATTGGAATTTGAATAGAGATTGCATTGAGTCTATAGATGGCATTGGATAGTATGGCCATTTTAAGAATATTAATTCTTCAGATCCATGAACATGGGATATCTTTCCATTTATTTGTGTCTTCTTCAATTTCTTTCATCAGAGTCTTATTGTTTTAAGTGTACAGATCTTTCATTTCCTTGGTTAAGTTTATTCCTAAGTGTTTTATTATTTTAATGTTATTGTGAGAAGATTGTTTTCTTTATTTCTTTTTCAGATATTTTGCTATTAATGTATAGAGATGCCACTGATATCTGCGTGTTGGTTTTTGTATCCTGTAACTTTACTGGTTCATTGTTTAGTTCTAACAGCTACTGGGTTGAGTCTTTTTTACACATTTTTTACATGTAAGATCATATCATCTGCAAATAAAGACAATGTCACTTCTTCCTTTCTGATTTGGATGTCTTTTATTTCTTTATCTTACCCGATTGCTCTAGCTGGGACTTCTAGTACTATGTTCCAATCCTATGTTGAATAGGAGTAGTGAAAGTGGGCACCCTGGTCTTCCTGATCTTTGAGGAAAAGATTTCAACCTTTCACTGTTGAGTATGATATGAGCTGTGAGTTTGTCACATATGGCCTTTATTGGGTTGAGGTATGTTCCTTCTATACCCAATTTGTCGAGTGTTTTTATCTTGAAAGAATGTTGAGTTTTGTCTAATGCTTTTTCTGCATCTATCGAGATGATCATATGACTTTTATCTTTCTTTCTATTACTGTGGTGTATCATATTGATTGATATGCAGATGTTGAACCATCCTTGTCTCCTTGGAATAAATCTTACTTACTCATGGTGTATGATCCTTTTAATGTGCTGTTGAATTTGGTTTGTTAATATTTTGTTGAGAATTTTTGAGTCTATATTCATCAAGGAGATTGGTCTGTAGTTTTCTTTTCTTGTAGTGCCCTTATCTGGCTTTGGCTTCAGGGTAACGCTGGCCTCATACAATGAGTGTGTGAAGTAAGTATTACTAATACCATTTGGTAAATTTGGAGGCTGACATATGGTGAGGTTAGGTAATGTACCCAAATTCACACAGCTAGTTAGAGGCGGAGCAGGGATTGACTCTCAAACCTCCATTTTTAAGCTTTGGGCCACTGCCTCCCTAGAGAGACTTCTTGCCTCGCTGTAAAGCCTTCTTAAAGGAGGAGCATTTGAGTCAGGACTTGAAGACAAGTGTGAGAGCAGCAGAGTGGAGAGGTGAGGGCAGAAGCCGAGATCCAAGGTCACACCCTCGTCCTTTCCCAAACACCATGTGGGAGCTGAGGGGGGCCATTTTCGGGTTAAGCAGTGCTGTTCCTGCAAGTCCACTGGAGCGATTTTCCAGGTGCCCCAAGAGCAGGGCAGAGGCCTCTGGGCATGGGGCCTGGCTGGTGCTGAGCTCCTTGTCCTCCATCTCATTGAGCACTGCAGGTGGGGAGCAGGATGGTGATGGTCATCGCAGGCTGTGTGCTGCTCCTGATGGGAGTATTTGGGAAGATTGGGGCTGCATTTGCCGCTATCCCAACCCCTGTGATTGGAGGCATGTTCCTGGTGATGTTTGGAGTCATCACTGCCATGGGGATTTCCAATCTGCAGGTGAGACGAGACACCCTTGGAAAAGCAGCAGCATTGCATCCCCTGAAAGGAGCCCATGGGGATGAGATGAATGGAGCAGGGCTGGGGCCGGGGAGGAGGAGGAGGAGGGCATCCTCGGTCCCAGGAACCACAGTGGCCCCCAAAAGGAAGAAATAAATAACCATAATATCCAAACTCTGAAAAACAGAAATTCTATCTGCTTTCATTGGATTATCTAAACCACTCAAATCCCAAGGTCAAGTTGGAATTGGGGCCGGGCTGGCCCACTGAATGCATGTGTCACTCTGAGTCCAGCCTCCTTCCCCACTCTGGAGGACGTGGGAATGGATGGGTCATTTGAGGGATGTTAGATTGATGTGCAGTACAGGTGCTGATGGTTCTGGGCTGCCGTGGGGGCCTCTCTCCTGCAGTTCGTGGACCTGAACTCGTCCAGGAACATTTTTGTCTTTGGCTTCTCCATCTTCTGTGGGCTTGCCATTCCCAACTGGGTGAATAGGAATGCTGAGAAGCTCCAAACAGGTAATTCTCCATTCTCTACATTGTGACCACTCCAGAGGCAGAGCCGGTGGGGACCTTTGTCCTAGGGAATCCCTGTCACTTTTGTCTCCATTCTAGGGATTCTCCAGCTGGACCAGGTCATCCAGGTGCTGCTGACCACGAACATGTTTGTAGGTGGACTTCTGGGCTTTCTACTGGACAACACCATCCCAGGTATGGCTCACTTTCGCCTATAAGCTAACCATTTGGGTAGATGGTCAATATTTGGACCACCCACATTGCCTCTCTGCCCTGATTACCATGTAAGGCTGGTCACAGCATACGTTGAAGAGGCTGGGTCTCAGTGGGTTCTACGAGCGTGTGTTAGATTTCTAGGGTTGCCATAATAAAATACCACAGACTGGGGGGCTTAAACAACTGAAATGTATTTTCTCACAGTCTGGAGGCTAGAAGGCTGAGATCAAGGAGTTGGCAGAGTTGGTTTCTCCTGAGACCTCTCTCCTTGGCTTGCAGATGGCCACTTTCTGCTGTGTCCTCATGTGCCTTTTCCTCTGTGTATGTGTATTCCTGGTGTCTCTCTGTCTGTGTTTTAATCTCCTCTTCTTAGAAAGATGCCAGTCAGATTAGATTAGGGCCACCCTAAAGACCTCATCTTTAACTTAATTACCTCTTTGAAGATTCTATCTCCAAATACAGTCACATTCTGATGTATGGGGGTTTAAGTCATCAACATAAGACTTTTAAGGGGACACAATTCAGCCCATAACATGGCCCTAAGGGGAGAAATACACCAGAAGCAAAAAGAAAAAGACTCAATCACGTCCCCAGAGCCTGCAGTCTACTTAGTGAAGGAGAGAACACATGTATTCATTCATGCATTCATTCATTCATATTTTCAATAAAAACCCATTGAGCACTTGCTGTACTCCAGACGCTATGTACTAAGAATGCAAAGAGCAGAAAGACATGTCCCCTGCCTTCCAGAAATCCACAAGCTAATAGGGGAGAGAGACGAGAACACAGACAATTACAATACAGGGTAATAAGTGTGATGATGAGCAAACTGAGTCTATAAGTACTGAGGACACTGAAGGTGAAGAGTGCAGAGCTGCCATCACTGATGGGTTTCAATGCTGCCTTCTTGATCCTCGCACAGCCTCTCGACAGGACCTCTATGCTAGCCCCTGCTTCATGGTATTCTATTTTCCACCTTTCTTCTCTCTACCAAGTATAAAATGCATCTGCAATCCAGAAACATTAAATGTGGAGAGGCCCACTCCTGAAGATGAGGAGAGGATGCTGGTTCATATAAGGTCGTACCCCCGGGCTCTGCACCATGTCAGCCCCACAGTGGGAGCTCAGAGGATGCCTGATGAGCTGAGCTGTGATTCTTGAGATGGGCTTGGAGGAGGAGGAGGAGGCCCTTTTGGCAGGTGGAGGGCACTGAGAGGAGACCTGATGAGTGCCTGCAGAGGGCACCAGAGGCTCCCTCCCCCCCACCTCCGCCCAGCTCCATCAAGGCCTGGTCTTGACTGCTCACTGTCTCCTATTAGGAAGTCCGGAGGAGAGAGGCCACCTCGCATGGCTTCAAATCCACAAGGTGTTTGAAGAGACTCCGAAGGCATCAGAGGTCTACAGCCTCCCCTGTGGGATTGGCACAAAGTTCTGCACTTCTTCCTATACTCGCTACCTCCCTTTCTGGCCGAGACTGGAACATGATAGGAAAGGTGAGGTGGGAGTGTGCCAGCTTACCCTCTGCTCCCAGGATTCCTCAGGAGACTGTCTGAAGGGTGCCACAGAAACCAGGATGTAAGGAGAACTGTCTGCACTGCTGCTGGGAATGTAAATGGGTACAACCACAATGGAAAGCAGTATGGAGGTTCCTCAAAAATTTAAAAACAGAACAACCATATGATCCAGCAATTCTACTTCTGGGTATTTATCTGAAGAAAATGAGAACACTAATTCGAAAGGATATATACATCCCCATGTTCATTGCAGCATTATTTACGGTAGCCAAGATAGGGAAACAACCTTGGTGTCCATTGATGGATGAATGGATAAAGAAAATTTGGTACAGACACACGCACACACACACACACACAGGAATATTATTCTGCCATAAAAAGTTTGAAATCTTGCAATTTGCAACAACATGGATGGACCTCGAAGGTATTATGCTAAGTGAAATAAGTCACATCACTCTGCCCTGGTGCAGCCAGGTGGGTGGCCTTAGCCCCCTAATTCCCTGCTGAGCCACATAGGAGATCTCTGTGGAATTGGTTAGGGCCCTTTTGGCTGGAAATGAGAAAACTGTAACTCAAAAAATGGGAGATTTATTGGTTCTTGTAACTGGGAAGGAAGGACAATGGGAGAGCTCACAAAACCATAGGAGGAATTGTATGAACTAGGATCTTAAGGATGAGAACTGATGGTTCTTTCTCTTTCTCTGTCTTTCTCTCCATCTCTCTCACACACACACACGCACACACACACATATACTCTGTCCCACTCCCATCACTGCTTCTCCTTCCCTGTTAGCCTCATTCTCTCCCACTACAGCTGAGGACGATGGCCACACACCACCCCAGATTTACATCCATCCACAGTGACTGCCAAGGCAAAGAGAAGAGAGCCTTTCCCACTGGGTCTACCAGAAACTTTCCAGGGAGGAATGTGGTATCTCAGGGTATCCTAGGCAAAGTAATTTTCTAAGTGCTGAGTTTGAAGACTTTATCTTAATTGTCCCTATATTAGTTTCCCAGGGCTGCTGTAACAAATTACCAAACACTTAGTGTCTTAAAACAACACAAATTTATTCTCTTAGAGTTCTGGAGGTCAGAGGTCTGGAATGAGTCTTACAAGGCTAAAATCAAGGTGTCAGCAGGGGTGACTCCTCTGGAGGTTCCAGGGGAAAATTCATTCCCTTGCCCTTTCTAGCTTCTAGAGTTGGCCCATATTCCTTACCTTGGGACTCATTCCCCATCTTCAAAGCGCATCTCTAAAACCTCTGCTTCCATCTTCCCATCTTTTTCTGTCTCCTTTGACCTTCTTGCCTCATTCTTCTAAGGCCACTTGTGATTACACTAAGGGCCCACCCAGTTGATCCAGCAAAATCTCCCCATCTCAAGATCCTTAGCTTAGTCACGTCTGCAAAGTCCCTGTGCCATATAAGGTGATACTCACAGACTCTGGTGATTAGGACATGGATATCTTTAGGAGCTATTATTCAGCCTACTGCCATCCCTAATTAAAAACCCTATAATAGTAACTTTATAGTATGGCAGCTGTTCCTTAAAACGTGAGCCTGAAGACCCTGCCACCCTGGGGGAAACTGATATGCAGAGATCAAACTCTTACAGATCTGCTTTATTGTCTCTAAACTTTCTCCCTGTGAAGCCAAGTCAGCTCCCACTGGCAGTAGGGTTTCCTGGTCACCTTGTCACTTCTACACTCCCAAATACACTGGCTAGAGTCAGCACGGAGGGCGTCCTCCTTGCATATAACCTTAGTAGGTGAAAAGTCGTGCATTCTTTTTCACCATTAGCCGGTGAAGTTTTTAAACCAATTCTGCTCTTTTGAACAGTTTTTAATTACTAATATAAGCAGCCTGTCTTGATTTTATAATGTATCCAGTCTGTTCTTAGAAGACATTTTGCAGTCTTAGCCCATGAATAACTGACAAGTATCTTTACAAAATCTGTGATAGACCTCCACACATTTTTCTTTTTGCTATAAAACATAATATACTTGAATGAAATGTAACCATTGTAAAACTCTACTAGAAGCTGATTAACAAACAGAAGTTAACATTTTATTTTAGGATAGTGAGAATGGGGAAGAACTTTAATTCCACTTCCTACAGGACATCTCCACTCTACTTCTGCTTTGAACCTCACCCCATCAGACTTTCCTCCCGTGCACTGTTTTGTTGGTGGCATCTACAGACGCCGGTTACTAATCCCCCTTCCTTGAGGATGTCAGTGCATCGGTCACTGTCTCTCCAACCATCCTCCTGTCTTAATAGTTGATGACTTCATATCCACATAGCTCATCCTTCCCCCACCCTGGCCTCTTGTTCCTCCTCCAATAACCTGGTCCTTCACACCATCTAAGCAGCTCATTCCTGTGGCCACATTCTAGTCTGGACCTTGCAACCCACCTCCTACAGTCTCAGTTTAGAGCAATCTCTGACCACTGCCCCCTGCCGTCTATTTTTCTAGCTTGCTACCTTTAGTCCCTCCAGTCCAATAACCCTTTAATTGGCCAGGATCTGAATCTACTGTCCCCCCACCTCCTTCTTGTCCTCTCTTCCCTCCTTACCCAGCTTCAATTCCATGGTCAGTCACAATAATCACTTTCTTGCATGCTTAACGCCATTGGTCTCTCTTCATTGCATTCACTTGGCAAAACCTTAATGCTGATCAAAAGCAACTTTCACCTACTCTGTGCCTGCACCCACACAGCTGAACTGAGCTGACTGCTCTTATCTTAGATTCATGACCATGAACTTCATGTGGGTCTTCAGTGCTGCCCAGCAGTCATGCCACCTTTCCCAAGTCCACTCGCTCTCTCTTTTTCTCTCCTCAGAAGCCCCTTCCACCTCCGTCCTCATCCTGACTCTCAGCTTCCTGTCTCACTGAGAGCTCTGTGGGGTTGCAATCAGAAGCATCCACATCTCTCCACCCACAGCTTCTGCACCCCTATCCTCAGCTTTCCCTCCTGTTACAACGAATGGACCATCTGGTTCTTCTCTAGAGCTGGCTGCCTCCCTTTGTGCTCCAGAGCCCATCCCTTCATTCCTACTCAAGGATTCACTGCAGCAAAAAATGAAATTCTTCCCCTCTTCCTCATCAACTTTTCTCTTTCTTTTAATAATTTATGTCAGCATACACACCTGCTGTTATTACTATTATCTTTTAAAAAGTCCCATTTTGTGAATGTGTCATATGGTAGACTTAAAGTGGTAGGGTCTGCCCATATAAAGTGCTGTAATAAATATGCTGTGGATCCAGGACCTGGGCTTAGCTCTAGGGGAGCCTGGATGCTTCCCAAACCAGTCAAGAGCAATCACATCGCTTCTTCTGCCCTTCTGTTCTTCAAATCCTCTCCAATTCTCCCATTGGATTTTATAGAGAAGACACTGAAGCAAAGCAAAGAAATTGTTTGATGGGCTATAGCTTAAACAGTTGCCTTATTTAGGGAAGCTGGTTGGCTATTTGTGGTGGGTTGTTCCTTTTTTTTAAAATTGTTTGCTTGAGGTCATATTGGCTTATAACATTGTGTAAATTTCAGGTGTACATTATATATTAGTTTCTGTGTAGACTGCATTGTGCTCACCACCAATACTCTAGTTTTTATCTGTCACCATACACATGTGCCTCTTTATCCCTTTGCCCTCGCCCCACCCCCTTCCCTCTGGTAACCGCTAATCTGTTCTCTTTATCCATATGTTTGTTTATCTTCCACATATGAGAGAAATCATACGGTGTTGATCTTTCTCTGTCTGGCTTATTTTGCTTAACATCATACCCTCAAGGTCCATCCATTTTGCCACACATGGGACAATTTTGTGTTTTTTATGACTGAGTAGTATTCTATTGTATATATATATATACTACATCTTCTATAGCCATTCATCAGTTGATGGGCACATGGGTTGCTTCCACATCTTGGTTATTATGAATAATGCAGCCATGAACATAGGTGTGCATAAATCATTTGTATTGTTGATTTCATGTTCTTTGCATAAATATCCAGTAGTGGGATAAGTGGATCATATGGTATTTCTTTTGTGTGTGTGTTTGTGTGTGAGGAAGATCGGACCTGAGCTAACATCTGCCAATCCTCCTCTTTTTGCTGAGGAAGACTGGCCCTGGGCTAACGTCCATGCCCATCTTCCTCCACTTTATATGGGACACTGCCACAGCATGGCTTGCCAAGCAGTGTGTCGGTGCATGCCCGGAATCCAAACCGGTGAACCCCGGCCTGCCGCAGCGGAGTGCGCGCACTTAACTGCTTGCGCCATCGAGCCGGCCCCGTATTTCTATTTTTAATATTATAGAAGTCTCTACACCGTTTTCCATAGTGGCTGCACCAGTTTGCATTCCCACCAGCAGTGTATGAGGGTTCCATTTTCTCCACATCCTCTCCAACATTTATTGTTTTCTGTATTGGTAATTATAGCCATTCTGACAGGTATAACATGATATCTCATTGTAGTTTTGATTTGCATTTCCCTAATAATTAGTGATGTTGAACATCATTCCATGTGTCTATTGGCCATCTGTATATCTTCTTTGGAAAAACGTCTGTTCATATCCTCTGCCCATTTTTTTGATTGGGTTGTTTGTTTTTTTCTTGTTGAGTTGTATGAGTTCTTTATATATTTTGAATATTAACTCCTTGTTGGATATATGATTGCAAATATTTTCTCTGAGTTGGTGGGTTGTCTTTTCATTTTTCTCATGGTTTCCTTTGGCTGGCGAGAGCTCTTCAGTGTGATGTAGTCTCATTTGTTTATTTTTTCTTTTGTTTCCCTTGCCTGAGTAGACATGGTATTCGAAACGTTACTGCTAAGACCAGTGTCAAAGAGTGTACAGCCTATATAATCCCCCAGGAGTTTTATGGCTTCAAGTCTTTAATCCATTTTGAGCTAATTTTTGTGTATGGTGTAAAATAATGGTCTACTTTCATTCTTTTGCATGTGGATTTCCAGTTTTCCCAACACCATTTGTTGAAGAGACTGTCCTTTCTTCATCGTATGTTCTTGGCTCTTTTGTCAAAGAGCCACTATCAATAAATGTGTGGTTTTATTTCTGGGCTTTCAGTTCTGTTCCACTAATCTGTGTGTCTGTTTTTCAGTCAGTACCATGTGTTTTGATTACTATAGCTTTATAGTATATTTTCAAATGAGGGATTGTGATGCCTCCAGCTTTGTTCTTTTTTCAGGTTTGCTTTGGCTATTTCGGATCTTTTGTTATTCCATATAAATTTTAGGATTCTTTGTTCCATTTCTGTGAAGAATGTCATTGGGATTGGGATTGGGATTGCATTGAATCTGTAGATTGCTTTAGGTAATAGGGGCATTTTAACTATGTTTATTCTTCCAATCTATGAGCATGGAATTTCTTTCCATTTCATTATGTCTTCTTCAATTTCTTTCAATAATGTCTTATAGTTTTCAATGTATAGGTTTTTTTAACCTCCTTGGTTAAATTTATTCCTAGATATTTTATTCTTTTTGTTGCAGTTATAAATGGGATTGTATTCTTGACTTCTCTTTCTGCTAGTTCATTATCAGGGTATAGAAATGCAACTGATTTTTTTAAGTTGATATTGTACCCTGCAACTTTACTGTAGTTGTTGATTATTTCTAATAGTTTTCTGGTGGATTCTTTAGGGTTTTCTGTATATAGAATCATGTTATCTGCAAGCAGCAAGAGTTTTATTTCTTCCTTTCCAATTTGGGTACCTTTTATTTATTTTTCTTGCCTAATTGCTCTAGCTAAAACCTCCAGTACTATGTTGAATGAGAGTGGGCACCTTTGTCTTGTTCTTTTTCTCAGAGGGATGGCTTTCAGTTTTTCATCATTAAATATGGTGTTGGCTGTGGGTTTGTCATATATGGCCTTTATTATGTTGAGGTACTTTCCTTCCATACCCATTTTATCATAAATGGATGTTGGATCTTGTCCAATGCTTTCTCTGCATCTATTGAGATGATCATGTGGTTTTTATTCATCATTTTGTTTATGCGGAATTGATCACGTTGATTTATTTGTGAATGTTGAACCATCCCTGTGTCCCTGGTGTAAATCCCACTTGATCATGGGGTATGATCCTTTTGATGTATTACTGTATTCTATTTGCTAGTATTTTGTAGAGGATATTTGCATCTATGTTCATCAGTGATATTGGTCTGTAATTTTCCTTTTTTATGTTGTCCTTGTCTGGTTTTGGTATCAGGATGATGTTGGCCTCATAGAATGAGTAAGGAAGCATCCCGTCGTCTTCAATTTTTCGGAATAGTTTGAGAAGGATAAATATTAAATCTTTGAGTGTTTGGTAGAATTCTCCAAAGAAGCCATCTGGTCCTGGACTTTTGTTTTGGGGGAAGTTTTTGATTATCCTTTCCATCTTGTTAGTTGTGATTGGTCTATTCAGATTCTCTATTTCTTCTTCTTTTTTTTTTTTGTGAGGAAGATCAGCCCTGAGCTAACATCCATGCTAATCCTCCTCTTTTTGCTGAGGAAGACCAGCTCTGAACTAACATCTACTGCCAATCCTCCTCCTTTTTTTTTCCCCCCACTGCCCCAGTAGATAGTTGCATGTCATAGTTGCACATCCTTCTAGTTGCTATATGTGGGACGCGGCCTCAGCATGGCCGGAGAAGCGGTGCGTCGGTGCACGCCCGGGATAACCAAACCTGGGCCACCAGCAGCGGAGCGCACTCACTTAACCGCTAAGCCACGGAGCCGGCCCTCTATTTCTTCTTGATTCAGTTTGGGGAGGTTGTATGAGTCTAAGAATTTATCCACTTCTTCTAGGTTATCCAATTTGTTGGCATATAGTTTTCACAATATTCTCATAATCCTTTGTATTTCTGTGGTAACCATTGTAATTTCTCCTCTTTCATTTTTAATTTTATTTATTTGAGCTTTCTCTCTTCTTTTCTTACTAAATCTGGCTAAGAGTTTGTCGATTTTGTTTATCTCCTCAAAGATCCTGCTCTTAGTTTCATAGATCCTTTCTATTATTTTTTTATTTCTCTATTTCATTTATTTCTGCACTAATTTTTATTAGTTCCCTCTTTCCGCTAACTTTGATCCTTGTTCTTCTTTTTCTAGTTCTGTTGGGTATAGTTTAAGATACTTATTTGAGATTTTTCTTGTTTCTTGAGGTAGTCCTGTATTGCTATAAATTTCCCATCTTAGTACCAATTTTGCTGCATCCCATAAGAGTGGGCATGTTATGTTTTCACTTGCATTTGTCTCCAAGTATTTTTTGATTTCTCTTTTAATTTCTTCACTGATCCAATGGTTGTTCAGTAGCATGTTGTTTAGTCTCCACATATTTGTCATATTCGCAGTTTTTTTCTTGTAGTTGATTTCTAATTTCATAGCATTGTGGTCAGAAATGATGCTTGATATGATTTCAGTCTTCTTAATTTTATAGAGGCTTGCTTTATTTCTGAACATATGTTCTATCTTTGAGAACGTTCCATGTGCACATGAGAAGAATATGCATTGCGCTGTTTTTGGATGGAAAGTTCTATATATATCTATTAAGTCCATCTTGTCTAGTGTTTCATTTAAGGCCACTGTTGCCTTGTTGACTTTCCATCAGGATGAACTATCCATCGATGTATGTGGGGCATTGAAGTCCCCCACTATTATTGTTTACTGATAGTTTCTCCCTTTAGGTCTCTTAAAGGTTGCTTTATATACTTTGGTGCTCCTGTGTTAGATGCATATATATCCCTAAGTGTTATGTCCTCTTAGTGGAATGTCCCTTTTGTCATTATATACTGCCTCTCTTTGTCTCTCATTATCTTTTTTATCTTGAAGTCTGCTTTGTCTGATATAAGTAGGGAAACGCTCACTTTCTTTTGCTTCTCTTTTGCTTGGAGCATCATCTTCTATCCCTTCACTCTGAGCCTATGTTTGTCTTTAGAGCTGAGATGTGCTTCCAGGAGGCAGCATATTGTTGGGTCTTATATTTTAATCCATGCAGCCATTCTGTGTCTTTCGATGGGATAATTCAATCCATTTACATTTAGAGTGATTATTGATATATGAGGGTATAATGCTGCCATTTTAGCCTATGTTTTCTGGTTGTTCTATATTTCCATTGTTTCTTTTCCCTTGTATTTCTGACTGCCATTTCAGTTTGGTGGTTTTCTGTGATGGTTTTATCAGTTTTCTCTTTATTTATGATTTGTGGCTCTGCTCTGATTTTTTGTTTAGTGGTTACCATGAGGTTTGTATAAAAGATCTCATAGATGAGATAGTCTATTTTCTGATAGCCTCTTATCTCCATTAGCTTAAGCAAGTTCAATCCTGTTTCTCTTCCTCTGCGGTGTTATTGTTTTCACAAATTTTCTTTTTTGTGTTGTGAGTTTGTGACTAAATTGAAGTGTTTATAGTTATTTTTGATGCTTTCCTTCCCTTTGTTGTTTATGTTATAATTATTTGCTAACCTTTTCTGTTAGAGAGCTGCAATTTTCTGGTTTTGTCTGTCTATGTATCTCCTTGCTTAAAGCTTTGTAAACCTTTGCCTTTTTGTTTCAAGTAGGAGGGCTTGCTTCATCATTTCTTGTAAGGCAGGTCTAGTGGTGATGAGCTCCCTCAGCTTTTGTTTGTCTGGGAAAACTTTTATTTGTCTGTCATATCTGAAGGATAATTTTTCCTGACGGAGTATTCTTGGCTGAAAGTTTTTATCTTTCAGTATTTTGAATATATCATTCCATTTTCTCCTAGCCTCTAAGGTTTCTGCTGAGAAATCCACTGAAAGCCTTATAGGGGTTCCTTTGTAGGTTAATTTCTTCTGCCTTGCTGCCCTTGATATCTTTTCCTTGTCATTGATTTTGACAGTTTTCATATGAAATGCCTTGGAGAAGGTTTCTTTGCATTGATGTAATTCGGAGTTCTACTGGCTTTATGGACATATAAATCCAGTTCCTTCCCTAGGTTTGGGATGTTCTCAGCTATTATTTCTTTGAACAAGCTCTCTGCTCCTTTCTCCCTCTCTTCTCCTTCTGGGATACCTATAATGCTTATGTTATTTTTCCTAATTGGGTTGGATATTTATCTAAAAAAAATTCATTTTTTTAAAATCTTAGTTCTCTCTCCTCCTCCACCTGAAGCATTTCTATATTTCTATCTTCTAAGTCACTAATTCTGAAATCCATAGGGTCTACTCTATTTTTTATCATTTCTATATTATTTTTTATCTTATTAATTGTGTTCTTCATATCCACAATTTCTGTCTAATTTTTTTAAGGGCTTCAATCTCTTTAGTGAAGTGTTCCTCCTCTTCATTAACTTTATTCCTGAGCTTATTGAACTATCTTTCTGTGTTTTCTTGTAACTCATTGAGTTTATGATAACTATTTTGAATCCTCTGTCATTTAGATTGTAATCTTCTGTGACTTCAGATTTGGTTTCTGGAGACTTGTCATTTTCCTTCTGTTATACAGTATTACTGTAGTTCTTCATGGTGTTTGATGAATTGATCCACTGCCAGCGAATTTGTGGTAATATTAGGTGCAGATTCCACCCACCACCACTGGGCAGGGCAGAAGCTGCATTTTCTGATCCCGCCCTGTCCACTGGTAGTTGTGCCAGTTGGGCTGCTCTGCGTTCACACAGACTGGCTGCAGCTCACATGGGTGGGGCCGCTGTGCTCAGCTGACCTGCTGCACTCAGCAGTTGAGGCACCTTTGCGAGGGCTGAGCCACCACTCAGTAGGGAGCATTTGCATGGGCAGGGCCACCTTGGTAGGTGGGTGCTCCCGTGGGCTGGGCTACCACTCCAAAAACATTCATTTGTGGGCCTGGCTGTCCCCACCTCAAATCACAGTCCTGCCAGCCACCTTGTAAGTATCTACAACCTGGATCACTGTCACCAGGGAGGGGCAGGGGTCCACTCACCTAATTCTACTGCTTTCCGGGGATCCAGTGCACCTGTCTTCAGATGTATAGCTGTGTGGATCTCTCAGGAATACTGTTGTGTTGTGTAGGGAATCTTCTGTTGGTTAATGAATGTCAGTTTAGTTGTAACTCAGAGGGGAGAGACAAAAGGAACAACTCACTCTGCCCATGGATGCTGACATCATTTTGTGATGGGTTGTTCTGAAATGTCACTTTCTTGGATTTGAGTACATTGACTCTGGCTTAGTTTTGGTTTGCTTATGTAGGCTTCCAAGGTATCAGATCCACCTCAACCTAATGGCCTCTTTGTTTAATTATTTTAACAGGCTTGGAGACTGTAGCATCAACTCCTGTCTGAGTTTTCAGCCTGCTGATCTGCCCTACAAATTTCAGATTTGCAGTCTCCACAATTGTGTGAACCAATTCCTTTAAATAAATCTCTATAGCTACATTTGTATCTATCCTTTTGATTTTTTCTCTGACAGATACAGTACTGGCTGGTACAGGAAGATTTCATCAGTCAAGATAGAGGAAGGGTCCTTGGTGGGGAGGAAAGGAGAATGAGTGGTAATACCATCTGAGGGTAGTTTTATGCAACAAATCCATCCCAGGCTGTGCCAATATCCAATGCACCCTGCAGAAGAGGGGGAGGGAAGCAGAGGGCTCCTAGCACCTGGCTGTGAGGAGAAAGGACACAACATTTGCTGAGGTCCACTCTGACCATGTGCCCACTGGCACATACTGCTTTGGGAACGACGTCACAGTCTTAGATTAAATAGGATCAGGATTTGGGCTGGTACAGTGAGGGAAGGGCTAATTAGAGCCAGTACATATTCCTTAAAGGCCGACTATGTGCTGGCACCTCTGTAACACACATTTCTTCTTTCCCACGTGCTGGCTTGTTCCTGGCTTGCTGAGTTACTGGGGGTGGCTGGCCTGAGCACCAGTGCCATGAGCACTCCTCTTTCCTTTCTTCCCAACACAAGTTTGGGCAACCCCCAAGCATGAAGGCCCTGCCTGCCCAGCTGCCTGGAAATCCCCTGGCTGCCCCTCGATTTGGACAGTGAAGCGCTGGCAAAGCTCCAATCCCCGCATATCCCCGGGGGAGTCTTTGGGGGTCGCTCAGCTCATGTGTCATAGGACGGTGCAGTGAGGTGTTGAGAGCTGGGTCTGTGGCATCAGACAGACTAGGATTAGATCCTAAGACATAACCTGTGTGTCAGGTTCTAATGGTGAGATGAAACAAAGCATTTGGGAGGCCTTCAGTGGAGCGGAGCCGCTGTTGTTATGATGTGTAAACTGTAAAGAGCCAGGTGAACCCATTCTCTCTGTACAGTCAGTGGATCAGAGTTCTCCAGAGAAACAGAGCCAATAGGATGTAGGATGTACCCACACATACATGTCTATACACATATATAGATAGATAGGTTGATGTACTCGCACACATACATATATATATAGAGAGAGAGAGAGAGAGATTTATTTTAAGGAACAGGCACATGTGATCATAGAGGCTAACAAGTCCAAAATCTGCAGGGTGAGCTGGCAGGTTGGGAAGAGTTGCACTTCGAGTCTGAAGGCAGTCATTGACAGATTTCCCTCTTCCTCCAGGGAGGTCAGTCTTTTGCTATATTCAGTCCTTTGACTCATTGGATGAGGCCCACCTACATAATGGAGGGTAATCTGCTTTACCCTAAGACTACTGATTTAAATGTTAATCTCATCCAAAAATACCTTCATAGAAACCTCTAGAATAATGTTTGAACAAATATCTGGGTACCATGGCTTAGCCAAGTTAACACATAGAATTAACTATCACATCCAGTGTGCATGCCCAGGGACATTATACACTCTTTGCCCGGGAACCTCACCAGAAAGTGCTCAGAATACTATGGGATCTGGCTTGGACTCCTGTAGGAGTCTTTGTTACCAGAAGAAGTGGATGTAGCTGGTTCTACCCTGTTGTCCTGTAGCACAGGGTTGAGGTCAGCACCATTCCTGGGCTCCCAGAACATGCAGGATGAGTGGGTAGCCTCCAGAACTATCTAGAACCCATCAGAACAATGTCCTGAACCCAGGGTGTGCTGAAAGCACCCCATGCTATGGCACTTCCAGGGACAGATCCTGCCTGTCCTCTTCTTGCAAGGCCTGTGGCCTGGGTCTCAGCTGCACCCAGCACCCCTGAATAGGAGCAAAATGAGAGCAGGAGTGTGCCCAGCAGCAGGCCAGCATCTTATAGGAAACAATCCTGAAAGATCGACACAGGCCCATGATAATTTTAACCACTTTATAATAATCAGAAACTAAAACCATCAAAATGCTTTTGGGACAGCCCACTCTAAAACTTCCCAGAAGGCTGAGGCAGGTGCAACCTTGGCGGCCAGCATTCAAACTTGGAAGCTGCCCACCCTTATTCATTCCCTCCCCGTTCCAGCCCTTCTGCATCACAAATCTTCATCGTCAAAGGTCTCCATGCACCTCAACATTATCATCTCACGGTCAATGGGAAGATCTGGTTCCTGCAAAACACAAGGTGGAAGAGGATTCAATTTTATTTAAGGACTCCAGGCTGAGGCAGGTGAGAAGGCCCCACCATCTCAGGCGTGCCCTGCTCCCTCAGTCGCTACTCCACGTCTCTTCAGCTGTATCTTCTTCTCCAGCTTCCGGCCAGGAGGTAAGGGCCGCACAGGGGAATGTCCCATTTCCATTTCACTCAACTCCATACTCTAGAATCTCCAGAAAGGCTTTTCCTGGATACAGCAGAACTGGCTTCTTTCCTATCCTGGGGATTTCCAGGATTGCATGAGAGAGACAGGGAAAATCTTATAGCTTTATCCAAATATCCATTAATAGAAGATGGTGAATTACACCATGGTGCAGCCACCGATCGAATACCGTGCAGCTGGTTCAAACAAAGGAATGAGATGCTCTCTCTGTGGGATATGCTATTACAAAGAGCAAGGTACAAAGCCATGTGCATAGCAGCCTAACATTTGTGTTTGAAACAATATATGAATATTTGAGCATATCTTTGGATCACTATACAAGAAACTGGTAATGGTAGTTGCCTTTGGGGAAGGGAATGGGGTAGCAACCAAGGGATTGTGGTTGCAAGTTTTTTGTATATCTTTTGGTAATTTTAGAATTTTAAACCATGTGCCTGAGTTAGCTATGAGGAGATAATTTTTTTAGGAAGCAGCACTATGTTTCTTTAGCAAGCGTTTCTCATTCCCTGTATGATGACCCAGCCAACCTCTCCGACTCTGCATTCCCTCTTCCCTTAAAAGTATGTTCCTGGGTTTTTGCTCTTCCTGTCTCTCCCTACCCATAGAAAATGACCCCTGTAATTTGTTAGCCCCACTGGTCAGGGGTTGATCCCCTTGTGCCGTGGGAAGCATTCCTAACCCCAATCAACCATCTGTTGAATGTGTGACCTGGTCCCAAGGGTGACGGCCAGATTGGGGGATGACCCTACAAACGAAGCCTTCCCAGCTCTGGAGAACTGTCCTCACTTACCGTCCTCTACCAATGGAGGAGGAGTGCACGGGGAGCCAGAGTCTCCAAGAGGGGGACCAAGTGGTCTCTGGGAAAATCACCCAGGCCCCTTGTTCAGGGTGAAGACAACAGCAAAGGTTGAAAAAAGAGAGAATCAGAGTGTTGGGGGTGCCAGGAGGCCAAGCATCCTGGGCGGGAACAACCTACTCAAATCTGTCACACGAAGTGCTTGAATGTTGTTCAAAATGCTCCACTTCCTTAAGCCCGTGAAAATGGTGTCTGAGGCATGTTTAAGCTGCAGATTTGGGAAATCAAGAGGCTGTGAGAAGTGTTTGCTGGAACTAGGTGTTGAAGTGTGTTGAATAGTGCTCCCCCTAAATTTGTGTCCACCTGGAACCTCATTTGGAAATAGAGTCTTTGCAGATGTAAGTAGTTAAGGATGTCAAGGTGAAACCATCCTGGATTTAGGGGGTCCCTCAATCCAAATCACTGGCATCCTTATAAGAAGATGAGAGGGACAGAGACACACAGAAGAAGGCATGTGAAGGCAGAGGCAGTGACTGGAGGGAGACAGCTACAAGTCAAGGAAAGCCAAGGATTGCTGGGAGCCACCTGAAGTGAGGAAAAGGCAGGAAGGATTTTTCCCTAGAGCTTTCAGAGATGGCATGGCCCTGCCAGCACCTTAATTTGGGCTTCTGGCCTCCAAAACTACGAGAGAATAAATTTTTATTATTTTAAGCTGCCACGTTTGTGGTTATTTGTTACAGCAGTCCCAGGAAACCAATACAGTGCTCATTAGTTTCATCCACCACCTCCTATGAAGCTGACAGAGTCAGGTGAATGGGGAAGAGAAGCAAATTTCTCTCTTTACATCAGCATCTATCAAAGCCAGAGGCCTCCTGCACCAGAACCTCTTGGACAGCTTGTTCAAAATGCAGGTTCCTGGAGCCCCATCTCACAATGTTGAAGGAGAATCTTGGGTGCTGAGGCATCAGGAATCTGCATTTCCTATAAGCTCCCGCGTGGTTCAGGTTTGGGCACCTCTGCTCTATATGGATCCTCCGGTCCCTGCTTGTTCTTCATTTTCTGCTGTGTGTGGAGAAAGGAAGCAGGAAAGCTAAGTTGTCCCGTTAATCCATTCTACAGGCCTTGGTACAGTGGACTGACTTCATCGTGTCCCAGAGACAGAGAGACACAGCGGGGAGGAAGGGGCAGCCAAGGACTGGTGGGAGGAGGAGAGCACAGCGCAGGGAGGGCCCTCAGCTCCAAATGAGATTCATGTGGTCTCGGCAGGGGACTATGAAGATTAGTGGGAAGAGGGCCGCACTTACCGTATCCTTTTGAAAAGCTGTCCTTACGATTTTTAGACATTTTCATTTTTATCACTTACCTTTTTAAATAAACGTATGTTTTCTATTTAGTGAGAAAATCCATGGGTACGAATCTGAAAGGGCCTGTCCCCTTGCCAGCTCAGGCATAACCCCCTTCCCCATGAAAGCTTCCAGGAATGAACCTTCTAACCAAGACCCCCACCACTTATGTCACCATAAGCTGTAGAGTCAGCTTTTTGGAAGCAGAAAAGACTATCCTTCAAAAGCTGACAGCAAATATCACCCCAGGGTCTCAGAAGATGAGGAAACAGTGCAGCCTCTTGGAAAGGTGTCAAGGACTCACACAACGTTTAGGAACGCCTGCGAAGAGCCAGGCCCCTGGGGTCTGGTCTCTACTTCAAGGGGCTCCCAGTCTCAGGTCAGCCCAGAAGAGCATCTCTCTGTCTCTCTTCCCCCGACATCTTCCATCCCACAGGACGCATTAGGCTAAAGTTGACCATCCATGGAGCAGGCCAGAGAGAAGGAAATAATGCCCCTGTCAGTGGCTCCTTGTGATGCCATCCGGGTGAGGTCCAGCCAGGGCTCCCTCAAGAGCCTTTTTCGCCATCCTAAGGGACAGGAGCGGGGGTCTCATTGCACTCTGCTCTGTCCCACCTGTTTGACCTGAGGGTTAACACAGCAAAGGCCTTTAAAATAATCGATGATCTGCATATAGAGCTGAAACTTCTCCTCTGGATTTTCTGGGTCGCAGTTGGCACACACTGAACTGACAACAGAAAGGAAGAAGAAAGAGCAAATATTTAGAATCCTCATCTCTTACCTCTGCTTGTGCCCCCTAATGCATCTGGATGACAGTGTAAACCAAGCACTTTTCAACACCCAGTTGAATCCTTGGATAGCCCGGAACTCTTCTTGAAAGGTTTGTGTTGCTTCCGTTCCAATGTCACATCTGGAACCTGCTGGGAAAGCGAGACTTTAGGGCGACGGGCTCTTGAGTCCTAATTTAGTGTCTGAGCTGCCGTCTCTGGAACAAGGCGGCAGGATTTCCTCTGCGCCTCAGAGTCAGCCTGGTACAGCACTGTCCCACCTGTGGCTGCTGAGGCAACTCAGGGAGCACACGGCCCGTCTGAGTTTAGCCCCTTGACGTGCCTCCACTCTGCAGGTCTAACAGGAACCCAAGCCTGACTCAGAGAGGAGGCCTGTCTTGCAGATTCCTTTCCCACTGCCTTCCTGGGACAAGGGGAGGAGCCCAAGAACCAGGGCCATAGAGAAGAGAAGCTGGGAGTGATGCCCAGACAGCCAGCATTTTGACCTCACTTCCTCCTGGAAGGAGGTCCCACAGTCAGCTGAGGAACCCTCTGACAGCAGCCCCTGCCTTTTCTAGGGAAAGTAGAAAAAGAATTTTAGCAGGTTGTTTCTTTGCTCCACCAGCAGGGTAAGGGGTTCCAAATATTGCTTGGCAAGTACACTTGGGCAACTTCTCGACAAAGTTGTCCCGGCAGCCCGAGCACCGCTCAGAAAGAGGAATGTGTGCCTCCAGCCAGTTTCAGCAAAATCAGTCTCCACACACAGCTGAGAAGAGCTGAGTCACACATAAAATCGCTTTGGAGGTTTTGGACAAGTCTGTCTAGGCCGAGGTGGAGCAGGAGGAGTGGAGGAATGGATGCTGGTGTCTGATCTGCCCGCAGGAGGCCAGGTTCCCAGGCACAGCTGTGGCCGCACGGCCTCAGGGGAGAATGGAGATATTCTCTGGGATCATGGGGACATGAATGTTGCCCTCTCTCGCAAAGCACAACAACTAAATGTTCAGGCTTCTTTTTAGCGATGACACCAGCACAGGTCTCTGGAGGGCCTGGTCCTTCAGGCCATAAGACCACGGCTTGTCAAAGCACAAGGGAATTTCAGTCCTAAACTAGCTCTCTTTGATAAAACGCCCCTGGCATACAGACTTAGTCAAGCTGCTTGTTTTATAATCTTCCCAGATCCTGTTCTGTGTCTTCTCACTTCACGGGGTCAGCCATGACCCTCCCCTCCTTCCACATCCATCCCATCAGCACCGTGAAAAGCAGCTGCTCCCCCTTGCACAGCTGAGACACTCCCCTAAGCTCAGGGCACAGGCCTGTTTTCCCGTTGGCCCAGGTTCTCCGTGCCCCAGAGCCCCCTGCCCACCTCTCAGACTGGACCGACAGTTGTAACCTGCCCTCAGCCACCTCGCCCTGGGAAAACAGTGCAACGCACATAATTTGGAGCTGATAGCCTGTCGTGTCTCAACCCCAGGCCAGGATGGAAGAAGTTTCTACTCTGATGAAGCCCCAGACAATCTCACCCCCAGGGTGATGGCTCAATCCTGGGACCTGCAGCGCCCTTCGAATCACAGAAAAGAGATTCCATTCAATTATGCACTCATCCGGGGGGCTGCGGGAGAGGCTCCTAAACATCCAGCAGGGGTACACACACATGCCCAGTCACACACATACACTCACACACTCATACACACACCATATACACACTCACACACACACTGTCTCACACCCCCTTCCTCACCTGGGGCTAGATGTACTTGGAGCCTCACTTTTGTCCAGGAAACTTGCCACGTCGAAAGCATCTTCAAAAAGGATCTGAAAGAAAGCACAGAACTTCGTGTGTCAGACATAACTCTACAGTTTGACTCCTGCTCTGGGCTGCTGGGGGGAGATGAGCACAAAGGCTCTCTCTTACTCCTCACCCCCGAAAGGTGAGCATGTTAAAGCTGGGGCCCACACCCACCGTCTGTGCTTGGTGACCTTCCCAGGGGGTACACATTAAGCTCTTGCCTGCCCAAAACAAACTGCCAACCCTGGAGGTGGCTGAGAGGGACAAGGAAGCCCTGGGGACGGCAGTGTCCTCTTTCTAAAGAAGGTGGGGGCTCATGTGCAAGACGCAACAGCCACAGCCAAGCCTCAGTTTACACTGGCAAAGGCTCGTCCACACCGCCTGAGGAGCAGAGACTGTTTGAGCCAGGACCCACCATCTAGCAGTTTTGTGCCAGGGCAGCAGAATATAGAGGTCAGGGGGCTCTGGAGTTAGGCTGCAGGTGAGCCGACTCCCAGCCCTGCCACTCGCTAAGCTGTGTGACCTCGGGCAAGTGATTCAATTTCTCTAATCCTCCTCTATGAAGAGGAATCACAACAGCAATGTCGCGAGAATTAAATAAGATGTATGTGAAGGACCTGGCACACATAATGGCTGAAATATGTTAGCTATTATTGAATATTATCTGCTTTATAAAAGAAACACATGTTCCTTGTGGAAATTTCAGGAACTACATAAAGAAAATAAAAATCACTGAGAAACAATTCCACCCAGAGATGTCCATTGTTGACATATTGATCTATTCCCTCCAATCATTTCTCTAGGCACATTACATCATATATTCCGGATTTTGGAATCTTGTTATTTAGATAATTTTCAGTCCTGCTTTTTTTTAATTTGTTGAAGAATATGAAATACTCCACAGAATGTGATATGTGTTTAAGATTGCAAGATTTAGCAAATAAAAAATAGGATGCTTAGTTAAATTTGAATTTGAATTTTAGATAAAGAACAAGTAATTTTGCATGGGACATTCTTATATTAAAATTTTAACTGGGCATGCTTTGTTTTGTCTGGCATCCCATTTACATTGGCAGCCACTCTGAAGAGGGGGAGTTCTCCGGCCCTGAGTTTGCAGGTTCTTGCAGGTTCTGGCAGGTTCCTCCGGGTCTGTCCCTTCCCCTTACTTGGGACACTCTGCTCTTTCCCTGTAGGCCTCGTGTCTGCCCTTCATGTCTTCTTACAATTTGCTTCCCCTGAACTGAATCCCTTGGGATTCTGGCCGTGTGAATTGGCCCACTCCTGGTTTTCTGGACATTTTCTGGTGTCCTTCTTTTTGCTATCCCTTTGGTCACTTCAAAGAGGATCTGGAAAGGGGTCACTGAAAGGCCTCAGCTCTTGTCTCCATCAGCCCAGAAGCCCATCGGCTCCACGTTCCTCCCCGGTGGGCTTGAGGCAGGGACCCAGGACCTAAATTCCTGCCCTCAACCCATCAGCCCACCAAAGCTGCGGCCACACACTGTCCCCACCTATGCAAACCCCTCCCACAAGCCAGCCCAAGGGGCACGGCCAGACTTCTCGGTCCATCTGGAGTGCCCAGCAGACTTACAGGCCACGCCTCTCAGCACTGAAGGGGCAGCGTCCAGACACCTCCTGGCACACCTGACCCTGAGTCCAGGGGCTGGCCCCGAACTCAATTATTCCGCAGCCCCACCTCTCCAGATGGACCAGGAGCTACAGAGCTTTCACTGCACTAATTCAGAAGCCACACAGCAGGAGTTCCCTGGGCTCCGGCCTTGCCTTGGGCATAACCGTTCTCTGTTCCGCCAACATTTCACCTGACCTGGGTTGGCCTAAGCCTGGGGCTGGCAGTGCGGGCAGATCCCCACTTTGGGCACAGCTAAGGGACTCTGCTGCCAGCTTCCCAAACACCAGAAGAACATGAGCCCATAGCCCTTCCTGAAAAAGGCCAGATAAGCTATTTCCATGATTTGGGGACGTTAGATTCTGGAGTTTTCTCTTTAGGTGTGCTCTTTCTTAAGGAAAGGTGCATGCTTGCAAACACGCACACACACACAGTCAGTTTACAGTTTGACTGAATTGTTCACGCATTTGGCATATATTTTCCTTTTGTGTTCTTTGCTGTGAGGCACCAGGGCCAGGCACTTTGGGGCTACAAAGGTGTCTAGGCTGGCTGGTGCATGCCTCGGGAATGAGGTGCTGCTGGTCATTTGGCCCCGCTTTGACCGTTATGGAGGAGAACTCATTCCTCTCATGGTGGGGATGAGTGAACACATCACATCAGTGAACAAACAGGAGAAGTGCAGTGGAGTGACAATTGGGGGCGGGGACTTGGGCGGTAGCCAATTGACTGTTGCAGATCTGCACCACAAGTTCCCTCAAATACGGCCCACGTGCATCAGTCACCTGGGGAGCTTGTTAAAATGCAGATTCTGAGCCACCCCCCTCAGGGACACTGATTCAGTGGGTCTGAGGTATTAGCCAGGCAACTGCATTTGTACTAAACTCCACCTGAGAAGCACCAGGGAAGATCATGGAGGGCTGACCATAAACAGGTGACCAAAGGGCAAAGAGCTTTGAAAAAACCTGTGATGAAGGAGATACGATCCCTGAGGCAGGAACTGGACATCCTGGACAAGTCACCCTACTCGCTAGGCCTCGTCTGTAAACTGGAAGGACTGGACTAGTGACTGACATCCCCTTGTCTCCAGGCCTGGGCCCTGATGGCTGGGAAACTTCCAGGAGGATGAGGGCGTTCCAGAGCTGTACCTGCTGGAGGCCATGGATGCTAGATGTCCTGCAAAGCACAGGACAGGCGCACAGAGCCAAGAACTGCCTGCCCCTGGGCTAGAGAAGAGAAGGCAGACGCGACCCCTGTGGTGGCAGCAGGCTTCTGAGGCTGTCCTAATTCTGGAAGAGCAGCTGAGGGGCCCACGTTGACCTCAGCACTGAGTGACTGCTCACGCCACCCGATGCTCTGCTTTGCTGACCGTGGCCGTTCTTACAACTTGCACTCTGAGAGCACATTTATAGTGGCCCTGAGGTAGCCTCCTCGACGTGCGTTCCCCTCTCTTCACAGAGTGGCAGCAATGCTCTTTGGGGTGGAAACTAACCTCCTCTCAGGGATTGGGCCTGATTCGTCCAAAAGTAATCCTATCTAGATTATGCCAGTCATTGGCTCAGTAATCTGGCAATCTGCTCAATTCTGGCCAATGAGAGGGCAGGAGAGGTATGGTGGAAATTTCTGGAAAAGTTTTTCCTTGACCCTTAAGAAAGAGCCACAAGGAATCTTTCTCTCTCTTACCTAGTGTAGAAAAGGAAGAATGACAGCTTGGCTGCTACTAGCTGCCATCCCACAGTCACAGGTAGTGGGGACAGCAGAGAGGGGAGAAAAAGCGAAAAACCAGCCTTAAGATGAGGCACAGCAGGGAGAAGGGAAGAGCTGAGTCCGTGGTGACATCACCGAGGTTGAAGAAGCCCTCCCTGCCCCGGGACCTCCCTGGCTGTGAGTATGCATTTCTTCATGGATTAATGAGCAAGTAATTTGTAGCCAAAAGAATCCCAACAAATACAACCTTCTAAGCCTTCTTGTCAAAATCCCCATGGAAAGGCCAGGAAACTCACAGGAGAAAAAGAAATGCTGTTCTGTGGTCATGGCGATTATGTCTGGAAAATCAAAAACCTACTGCGTGAGCCAGAATCCAAACAGCACCTCAAACTTGCTCAGTGACTCAGAGCAGATCCCTGGCATCTCCAGGCCAGAGGTGATGGAGTCGTTCCTGTGCACCCCTCTACCCCACCACCACAGGGTCTGCTCACCTCCTCCGGGGTGGAGACCAGCGAGCAGCTGGCCCCTTGGCTGTCGACTCCACTGTCCTTCACGCTGCCCTCAGCACAGGCTGGCTCCTGACAGGCCCCTGCGAGGCCCGGGGGGCCTCTGTGGTTCTGTGCCCAGGCCTGCAGGAGACTGGCCTTCCTCTCCTCAGAGAGGTTCTGCCACAGGTGGGAGACGGCTGGAGAGACGATGGGAAGCGTCACCTCCTGCGAGGAGACAACCCCGTTCCTGATCAGAAGGTCCATCGTCTGCTTGTAAAAGTTAAGATGCCTGGCACAGAAATGCACCATCTGCCAGACCTGAAGCTAGTGGCCGAAGGTCCCTCCCCAAGCCGTCTCCTCAGGATTCCACTCATGGGGTGGTCCACAGCACATAGGCCTTGCCACAGCGCTGTGCTGGACCAGGGGCTTAGCCTTACTAGTCTCTGCATGCCTCCAATTCTTAGAGCACAGAAGCCATCTTGGGGGCCATGAATGATATAGATTTGTGCTCTAGGGTCCTTCCCCAAGTCCTCCCCGAGCCCCCGGTTAAGCTCCCTCCCTGATAGAAGAGAGGAGGAAAGGCATGGCTGGCTCAGCTCTCGCCTGTGGGAAAACTGCTTAAAATTCCAAGCCCATGAATGTGCAGACATGATACGATGCCCGCTTTAATTTGAGGCCTGAAAGTCAGGCTCAGCTGTGGAGTGAGCCTCCTTCTACTGGGCCAACGCCTGTGGAAGCCAACACGGTTGTCAAGGGTCTCGAGTCTGTGGAGGGTCAGTGGCAGTGGGGGTCTGAGCCAGCCATTTGCTGTCTTTCTTACTGCAAGACCAGTAATGCTGCTGAAAGCAGACTTGTGGGGCGTGTTGCAGGGGGCGAGGGGCTTAGCCTTCATAATCCCCGTCAATAGCTCCCTCAGTGGCACCCCAAATAAACACACAGTCTAAGAAAACACAGTGTTTGTGCCATGCCAATGTGGCTTCAAGACTATTTCTCTAGCCCCTCCACCAACCCTATTCCCGCGCCCCAGCTATACGGAAATTCTGGAGCTTCCATGACTCAGGGCCTGGTCTGAGAGTGCACTGAGGGTGCAGCATGCCCCAGCTGGAGCCTCTGTCCCCTTCCCCACAGGAGCTTCAGCCTTGCACGAAGCCACCTCTCCCAGCCTTTCACACCGTTCAAATTCCATGAGGTCTGGCAACAAGGTGACTGGGGAGTGTAAGAGCTCCACTGTTTTCTCCTCTTCCTCCTCGTCTTCCTCCTCCTCTGCCTCCTCTTCCTCTTCTTCTTGGTCTTCCTCCTCTTCCTCCTCCTCTTCTTCCTCCTCAGCATCCTTCCCAACTGCCTCAATTGGGTACCAGGTGACAGAGCATTTCTGATGAAACTTATTTGAGATCAGGCTGGGGAGGAAACAGAAACAAGATAACTATAGACCAATGTCCCTCATGAAATCGACACAGAAATTCTTAACACGATTTTAGCAACAATATATACATACATTAATCAATGTAACCCACCACATCAACAGACCAAAGAAGAAAAACCACATGATCATCTCCATAGATGCAGAAAAAGCCCTTGGCAAAATTCAATATCCATTCATGATAAAACTATCAGCAAACTAGGACTAGAAGAGAACTTCCTCAACCTGCTACAGACCATCTACAAAAAACCTACAGCTAACATCATACTTAACTGGAGATTCTAGCCAGTCCAAAAAGGAGAACAAAAGAAATAAAAGGTATACAGATTGGAAAGGAAGAAGTAAAACTGTCTTTATTTGCAGACAATGCGATTATCCATGTAGAAAATCTCAAAGAATCTACAAGTAATAACTAGAACTGAGAAAGGCATATTTAGCAAGGTTGCAGAATACAAGGTCAATATACAAAAACCAATAGTATTTCTATATATTAGCAATGAACAATTGGACATTGAAATTTTAAAAAGTACCATTTACAATAGCACCAAAAAACATGAAACACTTAAGTTAAACACTCAGATTTAAACCAAAAGCTCAATCCACAAAATAAAAAATGGGTAAGTTGGACTTTATCAAAATTTTAAAATTCGGCTCTTCAAAAGACAGTTTTAAGACAATGAAACAACATGACACAATTTGGAAAACCAGGACTTGTGCCCAAAATCTCTTCATACTGATAGGAGTAATCCCCACGGTCACATGTTGAGTTACAAAGCAAGTGCAACAGAGGAAACATTGGAGGAATCTTTTTTTTTTAAATCTCAGAGTGGAAGAAGCTCTGAATATTTCCCCAAACTCAGATGCTGTAACAGATCAGTAGTTTAGACTTCTTCACATAGCCAAAACAAAAACCAAAAACATCAAAAGCAAAAGAATAAAACAAATGACCAAGGGAAAATTGTTTGCTAGTCATATACTAGATAGAGATCTAATTTCTGGGTATACATGAAGAGCTTCTACTGTTAAATAAGAAAAAGAACACCAACCCAACAGGAAAACGGGCAAAGAATAGTTACAAAAAGTTCCAAGGAAGAGAAATACAAATGATCTTGAACAAAGGCACTTAAGCTCGCTCATAATTTAAATAATTAAGTGACTAAAATATAATAGCTATAAAATATAATTAATCTATTCCTATGCTGGTACCACAGTTTTAATTATTGTAGGTTTATAATATTTCTAGTGAAAAAATTCTGCCACATTATCATGATTTTAAGAGAAATTTAGGCATTCTCATGTGGGCAAGTGATACGAGCATTGATAAGACTGTAGTATGTGATAAAGTTTGTGTCCTAAACCAGTAAGGAAACGATGGCTCATGTCAGAAATGGGGTGGGATCAGTGGTTAATCACTTGGGAAACGCCAGTGCAGACGCCCACCTCTCTGAGACCATCTCCAGGCTGATTGTGAGGCAGGGCCCAGGCTGACTTGTAAGATGTGGCCAGAAACACACTGCCATGTACACTCAACAGGTACACACACCACACCTGCCTCCTCCCCTCTGCAACTGAAATGGCAACTGAAGTTGTCTGTATGGAGTGCGAATATAGGTGACGTGTCCTTCTTTATACTTTTCTGTATTCTCACAGTGTCTACAATGTGAGTTTTACTTAATTTTAATAATTTATCACTTTCCCAAATTATCTCCCTTAGGATATAATACACATTCATTGTGAGGAAAAAATTCTGAAAATATAGAAAAGCACAGAGAAGAAAATAAAAGTCATCAGCAACTCACCACAAACAAAAGGAAATATCACTTCGTCTAGGCAGGCTCTTGGTAGGTTCTGAATAGCAAGCAGTTTGCGGTCCCATCTGCAGAGCGGGTAAAATTGCTCATACTCTTGAAGTCTCATCAGAGGCCAACCTGGATGCCTCTGCGCTGCACACGCCCTGGGGCCACCAGAGATGACGAGGGCCCAGCCACTGCCCCCAAAACCCAGGCTGCTCTGGAGGCAGCTCTGCAGGATGAAGATGTGGTGCAGGGGGTTATGTCATCCCTGGAGAGCACAGCAAGGGACGCGTCTACACAGTGCACATAAAAAGAGCCCAGGGAGCGTGAGAGTTAAATACCAAAAATGAGCCCATAAAAGTAAAGAAAGACACTTTTCAAGTCAGTCTCTCTTTCAAAGTCTGAGTGTGACATTATGAACGAGGTTCCCTTTCAGCATCTGTGAATGCGGGTCTGCTGTTTTCTCCTTTCCTCTCTGAAGTCCAGTTTGGCTTTTCTTAGGTTCCTATGAGGCTTGAAAAGTAGGAAGAGATTTGGAGTTTCCTTATTTTTACATGCATCCTTCAATAAAGCCGTTAGTTGAGTTTTTTAAAGCTGTAATACATTATGAACTCATTTCTCTATAAAATAATGTGCAAAATTTAAAAAAACAAGATATTCTTTGAAATTAACATTGATTTTCCTTGATAAGTAAGATAATATGTATTTTTATTTTCTTTTTTGGCTTTTCTGTATTTTTGACATTTTCTGTAATAAGCATACATTACTGTCATACTCAGAAAAAAATCCAATGCATGTTATTAGAACAAAATAGAAAAGAATTCTCTCCGGCACAAGTCTGTTCTAAATAGGTAAGCAGCAGCTCTTCCTCTGTTAAACAGTCCCTCTCCATTAGTGTCGCTCTGCTGAAAGCACCAGCCCAGGAAGCAAAACCCGCTGGCTGGAAACAGTCGCAGGATGACGAGCTGGTCTGCACAGGTGGACGGTGGAAAGATGCCAGGTCCAGAGCTGGAAACGGGGCCACTTCCTGGTCCTGCCACCAAGCAGCTGACAGGTCTTTTCTCAACTCCCGTTCCCTCTTCTGTTAAAAGAGAGTGGAGGAACTAGAGGCTCTTGGGGATCTCTCCACTACTGGAGACCTCCTACAGTGCTTCCTCCAGTAACATCAACTCCATTCCTTCCACCACCGCCCAAAACCACCCAACCCTTCCTCTATGCTCTGCCAGAGGCACTAATTAGCTACAAAAAAACCATATAATGAGAAAAGCGAAATTAAGAAAAGGAAACATAAATGCTTACCTGGAGAGCCCTGTTGCCTGGGGGAAAGATCTGATTAGTGCATAAAACTCAAGGGGCACACAATGGAATACTACTCAACCATTCAAGAAACAATGAAATCCAGCCATTTGTGACAACATGGATGAACATTGAGGGTATAATGCAAAGTGAAATAAGTCAGAGGGAGAAGGTCAAATACCTTATGAGTTCCTTCATTAAGTAGTAGATAATAACAACAATAAACAAACACATAGGGACAGAGATTGGATTGGTGGTTACCAGAGGGGAAGGGGGGAAGGAGGAGGGTGAAAGGGATAATTCGGTACATGTGTGTGGTGATGGGTTGTAATTAGTATTTGGGTGGTGAACATGATGTAATCTATGCAGAAATAGAAGTATAATGATGTACACCTGAAATTTTTACAATGTTATAAACCAATGTTACTGCAATAAACAAAAAATTAAAAAAAAAAAAAAAACTCAAGGGGCGCACACGTGCGCGTGCGCATGTTGGGGGCGGGGGCTGTGTGTGTTTGGGGTGGAGATACCGGGTCTGGGAGCAGCTCCTGGAGGCTCAGCACTGCCCATGAGAAGCACAGGCGGAGGAGTCGCTGGCTCACCAGGCCTCTCAGGCCCGGATTTCCCTTCTCACGTCAAGCTTGTCTGCAGCTGGTAGGTACGGGCCGGCTCTCACTCTTTCCCCTCGTGCAGCAGCAGACGTGGCACCATGAGGTGTCCGCAGCTGATCGCTGACCCCACCCAGGCCACAGCCGTCGGGAGGCGTGGGGGGAGCTCCGGGCCAGTCCCCACCTCGCTCCTCAGTCGCTCTATGTGTGGAAACTTCTCCCCACACTCAGATCCCCATACCTTTGAGGCTGTGACGTCAGACTGGGAGTAAACGGTTTTCCTGAGGTTGCTGAAGAGCCCTGCCATGGTGGCCCGGTGGCGGGCCTGGGACAGGCGTCTGCGGGCCACCGGTGTCTCAAGCTTCTGCAGCTGCGCCAGAGGCCGGGGCACGGCTCTGCCGCTGGGGATGCTGCCTCCTCCAGAGGTCTCCATTACAGGCTGCAAGGTGATATTATGCTTTTTTTGCCCTAAATAATAAAGATACAATATTAAAGGAAAAGGAAGGCAGGTTGAAGCAGACAGAAAGAGGTTACCACCCCAAGTAAAAGGTCCCAGACCAATGAATATAATCAATAACAGATACACAACAAATAACAGATAACACAAGATCTGTTATTTAAGCTTGATTCCTAAAAACACAAGCCGCTCATATCTGATTTACAGTTGAGGGGCACTGCTGCTTTACACCAGAAAGCTTCCAGAACATTGCAGAGACTCATCAGGCACTTGCTAATTGACTGCTGTGGCCAAGGAGAACGAGCCATTCCCTGAGATCTCACTCTTTACAGCCTGTTAAAAGCTGAACAGATATGTGTCCCACTCTTTGAGGTGAAGAATGCACCCCTCTTTGATCTGGGTAGTGGTTACACAGGTGTATATTTATGAAAAAAATTCATCAAGGTGTATTCTTTAGATTTGTGGACTTTTCTGTATAGATATATTATGTCTCAAAAAGAAGAAAACGCACTCTTCTACCTGTGGAAGCAAAGGTCACATGACCACAGAAGTGGAAGTGGGTTCGCCTTGTCCTGCTCCTGGTGGGCTCTGAAGATGATCCTTATGTCGTCCTTTGTCACATCTGAGTTTACAAACCAGGAGCCCTTTCCTAGGAGAGGTGATTCTGGGACTGATACGTAATAGTATTAATAAGAGACAGGGACCAGGGTGTCTTACCTGAGCCATGGACCCCTCCATCAGGCGCTCCCCCCACCACTCAGAGGGAGGCTGGCTCCCCACTGCCCTGCCAGCTCTTTGGACAGAGAGGCTGTGTCTTCATCCCCTCCATATCCCCGGTGGGTGCTCAGTGCTGAGGTTTTGAGTGAATTAGAATGGGAGGTCTCCGCTGGGTCCACTCTCCCCTGAGCTCAGTCCTGCTACACGAGGACAATGCATGACCTCGCCAGGGGTCTGCCAATTTAGATGTATGTCAGTCACCTGGGGAGACTGCTGAAAATACACATGCCCAGGCCCCACCTCGAAACACTGGATCTGAATCTACTGGGGTGGGCCCAGGCATCGGTGGGCAATACCGTCCCAGGCGATTCTGATACCTTCACGATTTGAGCCATCTACACTAGGGCACTCATAGTAGCACCACAGCTGGCAGCAGCTGGGAACAGTATCTCTTCCATAGCGGGAATATTGGGGAAGGAGGTGGAAGAAAGCTCTCCAACTAAGTTCTAGGAGAAGAGTTGCCCACAGAGATAGTGAACCCAATCAGGCAGTGTGGGATTTTAAAACATCTTTTAGGTCAGAAAGCAAACCTCCATCAACAATGTGGTCTTCGCAGCGTGTCTACTTTCCCTCTGTTTGCTTCTCAGAACAATGGCAGGAGGAGGATACGTGGGGGGCACTTTACTGCGTGGATCCCGGTAACTCTTGTAACATTCATCACCAGGGGTTACACCATCAGTGCAGAGAGGACAGTGCAGAATCTGCAGAGGCCCACCCAACCCGAGGGCTAGGTTAAGTCGGAGGCCACCTCTTTATAGTCTCCAGTTTCCAGACGCTGACAGATCTTTAATAGGAAGCAAGGTGAAACAATGAACGTTTTGAACTGCCTAGGGAAAAACGGGACACTTTTGACGCTAAGAATATAGGTTTTCTTTACTTGTTTAAATTAAAGAGAAATGAAGGTACCTGGACACCAGGGAATTTAGGTCAACGTACATAAAAGAGACCCTGATAGGAAACATTGTTCTAGAAGAATGGAGGTAAAAATCCCAGGGTCCTCCCAGGATCTCAAATTCTCTAATAGTCTAAGAATACTAAGACCAAAGGCCTTTGGGCTTGTGGGGAATCTGGAGCTCTTCCAGTGCCAATGCTGATAATTTGGGTTTCCTCCCAGGCTTCTACTTAAACACACTCCCCCTGAAGTATCTGGGACATTAATGCAGACATCAGTCACTGGATAAGGGTGCAGCCCTCTGCCTCTCCCATAGGGGGCAGACCCTCCCATTACTGGCTCTCCCTGGGGGCAACCTTCCCTGCCTGCCCCTAGGGGTGAAGAGAGCGCCAGAGCAGCCTGTCTGGCTGCTGGGAGCTGTGACCTCCACCTCACCCCACCTGCCGCAGGCACCCTGGTCAGGAGCTGGGAGATATTTCCCGCCCTGGGATGAGAGGGGGGAACACCTCAGGGAAGATGGGAGAAGATCCTTCCACTCCGCTTTAAGGAAGAATCAAGCCAAGTAGATGTTAAGCTTGATCAGACCTTGTGCAATTTTAAACCTCCTACCCCTACATGCTGCCTCCTGCTCTCCACTGGGAGTGATTTGCTATGATCCCCAAAAGGCATTCTTTTCAAGCTATTTTCATTGACTTGCACTTGGCCCTGACAGGAGCTTAGGTCGACATTTTTCAGATAGAGCTTTCCATTGCAATGATGTAATGGATGTGACCCGTCAGCACCTGTGAGCTGTGTGAAGGGTGGCTGGCCCAGGACAAGTACCACAGAAGTCACAATCTCAGATGGGGGAGGGGAGGGCAGGACCCCCCCTAGCCTTATTCTGAGGTTTGCTCTTTTGCTAGGAATGGGGGAACTAACTGTATTGTGAAGATGAGATCCAGAAGTCATCTTTTATTGAAATACAAAACAAAAACAAACCTATCCTCCCAAAAGCCCTATGCAGATGCAAAGCATGTTAAGGAAACTGCTCCCAGCACTGTAAGGAATTAGAGCAGTGTAGAGAGTGTAGTCTGAGATACCATCCCAGGGGCCTGGAAATCTGCATTTTAATAGCCTTGAAAACTCAGAATCTCCCATTTCCCCTTTCTGTCACTATTAACAAAAGAAACATTTGCTCTCCTGCCCACTCTCTATTGCCTTTCCTCCCACCTAGAATGCCATTCCTCTCTGCCACCCCCTCCCACACTCAGTGTCTACCTCTCTAGAGTCACTTTGTCTTCAATTCCCAGTTTGAGTCCCAATTCCTCTCAGAAATTTCCCAGCCCTAGTCCACACTGGTTTCTAACTTAATCTTGTTTTGCCAATAAATCAGTGGGGTCCTTGGTCAGGATCCACGTATCCATCATCTAAGGCGTCCCTCCCAGGGTGCACGCCACGTGCGGGCATACGAGATTAACTCCTACACTCCCTTCCCCGGCTGCTCCTCTCAGACTAAATCCACTAAGAGTTCTGCTGCCTGGACCACTAGGATAGAATCTCCCAGGGGTGGGAACAAGTAGAGGTGCTGGGCCGAATGAGATAAAGGAAGATGAAGATTAAGAGAAAACCTTGGGGGCAGGGAAAAACAGCTAGGTCCACCCTAACCCAAAAGACCCCTCTGGATCCTAAGCATTTACAGTCGCATGAGTTCAGTTCTTGGCAAGATTCACAATGAGAGGCATGCATTTCAGAAGCTTAAAAATTTAGCCTCTGAAGGTGATGCTAGCCAATTGCCACGTAAGAGATGTGGGGAGGGATTATACAGCTGCAAGAACACGGATATCCTCTTCTGACTCAGGGAACTGGTCATGAGTGGAGGCGTGAGTGTGAATGTTTGGGCATCTGAAACGTGAGAATGGAAGGCACCCAGTACAGAGACAGTAGGTGGAAGGAAGCTAGTTCTAAGAATCCAGAGTGGGTGGGATGATGTGGGGACACACCCAGAGTTGGTACAGGGCCAATGGGATGAAATGGGTTAGGGAAAGGAAGGCTGGATTACGGATTGCCTCGAGACCTAGAGACCTAGAGATTATAACTCTAGGTCTATGTTAACCAGCCACGTGACTTCATATGAGCCAAGAAACCTAAGGTCTTAATGTCTTTATCTATATAAAGGAGGTGAAAAAGTCTTTAAGTAGATTATAGTTTACACTTTTCCGCTTCTATAAGGTCGATGTCATAATTCTGTGACTATCTGGAGCAAGGGGAAGCGGCACAAGCCGCTCATACTCCAACAGAAGGGGAGCTGGGAACATACAACAGCGTGGGAAGCTGCATCTGATGGAATTCTGGAGACTGTAGTTCAGTGGAGAAATGTTTACTGAGCCCTTTCTCTGTGCAAAGCCCATTCATTCTGCAGGGAACTGAGGCCAAAAATACTATTAGGCATTTCAGAATGGCCATAGCTCTGACATGTTTTCCCTTTTATAAACATTTTACTGTGTTCAAGCCTGTTCATCAGATCAGCTTGCTAAGCATGACCTTCAGTCTAGCAAAGGTAGAAGACAGTTTCCTTGATAGGTTCTTCTAAAATGGCATTTTGTGAAGATAAATACTGTCATGCCATAGTTTTATTACTTCTCATCCATGAAGCAAAGCGTACTTGCATTACCACTTTCCTGTTAAAACAGCACTTAACACATACTTAGAGCTGACATTTTAAAAACTCCTTAGATTAATTAAAAAAATATATGACCTCGTCTTCTCCAAGGCGCAGAGAAACTTTCAGTCATTTTAAAGCATCACTCCACAAAACATTTGAGTGTGATCCATTCTCTTTAGCAAACCCTAGGCAAACGCACGCAATACACTGAATAATGTTTTGCAACCCACAGGCAGCTTCCTCTGATTCCCTATGCCTATCAGATCACACACACACACATCCGCAAAATCCAGAATCATCCTCAGAAATACATAGGTCGTCACAATGACATATACAAACGTTCATATTAAATTCTGGCCCCAGACCGAAACGTTCACCTGTTCCGAGGCACTGGCTTGAATCAATTCTCATGCGCATAAACACCCACGTGGCCAAGTGCACCTTTCCGGAGGTGAGCGGGCACCAGAACCGCAGCGTTTAGTCGATACTCACCCTTGGAGGGAGACGGGCAGCGGTGCACACGACGTCCCCACTCCCCTGATACGCGGGACCCCTGAAGCCCTGACAGCGGTGACAGCGGTGACAGCCTTGACAGCGATCATGGGCCTCGCGCACCAGCCAGGGTGCGGACCGCGGCTACTGCCCGGGCCAGAAGACAGACCTAGCGCCTTGGCACAGAGGCGCGGACCAATCGCAGCGGGTCTCCAGCCCCCACAGCCAATGGGGACGCGCGGCGGCGGGCCAATGAGGGTGCTGACAGTGGCAAAAACAGTTACCAAATTGCCAGAAGGCGGCACAAAAAGGTGAGGAGAGAGGAGGGGGCACGGGGCTGACCTTCTCACCTTGCCAGGTGGCTCCTTTTCAAGTGGAAGCCAATTGGGACAGGGACGGGCTACCTGTGTCACCTCAGGTGCACCACACCGCCTGTAGGTGCGCACGGAGGACTAAATGGATGTCCTCCAAGGTTCCACTCACCTGACACTGAGCCCCACTTTCCTCATTCCTCAAATGGGGCTGTGACACTTGCCTTATAGGGTTATCCTGAGGCTTAGAGAAGCTTCCTTAAATACAGGGTCCAGACCACGGGCTCGTGTCTCAGGGAAAAGATGAAAACACATCGGTCTGAAGGAAATAGAGACATGCATGAAAGGGAGACAGGGGATGATGTTTTAAATAAGAGAAGAAGAAATGGGAGGTGGGGCGTAAGAGGGGTTGTTCAGAAGAGATCTTTACAAGCTCGGATTAAAATTATCAAGAAGAAAAGGGAAAAAGTGCTCACTCTTTGGGACAACAGGAAGCAGACATCCTTCCAGTTTAGAGGAAAGAATTATTTTTTCCCCAAAAGTATAGATAACTATTGTCTTTAGGACCCTCTTTGCTTGAATCCATGCACCCCTAAATATTTCATGATGGTCATGATCCCACTACATCAGTTTGACACTAGGAGCAGCAGCCAGGCAGGAGCCCCCTTGCTGCTCTCTGACCTGGGGCAAGTTACTTCACCAGGGCAAAGGTTAAACAGAGGTCACACAGCCCAGCAGAAGCAGCATGGGTTTGGCGGCACATAGTTTGGATTCTGATCCAGGATTCACCTCGCAGTGACTGCGAGGACCACAAATGAGCCCTACCAAATAGGGTACCTGGTTTGAGGTGGACACTCCTGAAATTCAACTTGGGTGAGTGGCAGACTCATCTTTAAAAGCATTTTGGTGGAACGTTAAATTGAATGATCTGTTATGCAGAAAGAAACTGTCACTAAGAAAGCACCCAGTAAGAGTCAATTCTTCTTCTCTCTTTCAAGGTAAATGTAAAATGATCATTTCACTCCAAAATTCTGCCTGGGTCAAGGCTTTGTCCCTTCTGGCACTCAGGCAGCCTTTGATCCAGGGTCTCTGAGGGCCCCTGAGGAATTGCTGTTTTCCCTCTCTCCCCCACTGCCTGGTTTCTGTCCCCTGGGCCTGCTCCCTGTCTCCCACTGCCAGCCCACTCACTGCATTGCAGGGACCCCATGGGAGCAGAGGTTGTTCAGGAGTCTGTGCACCTCTGTCTTGGAGAGCCTTCCCGTTGCATTGAGAGGACACACAGAGGTTCTGAAACCCACCTGCCCCAGGCTTTCATCCTAGTCAACCAGCACCACACACATCTGCCTCCCTGGGTGCACCTCACTGGAGAACAGATCTGCACCAAGAAGAAATGCAGTCCTGGGTGGGATGTTACTAAGAGGCTTATTTACCTGCAGCACAAACTCTGGGGACCTCCTGATGGCCTCTCACCAGCTTTGGATACAATCAGAGTTCTCCCTGGCAACATCTACGCACACATGCCATCACCTTCTGACCCTGACCCCTCCCTCCCAGTAGCATAGATCCTGCCCTGAAATATCCTACACACACACAGTAGCATAGATCCTGCCCTGAAATACAACCCGCCCCCCGCACTCCCCATGACATGGTGACATAGATCCTGCCCTGAATCATCCCCCTCCCTTCACCAGTTGGAGAGCATTCCCTCCTCCTAGATCCGGTTCAGCACCAGTCACACCAGGAAGCCTTCTAAGATCTCTGCATTAATGCCAAACCAGGCACTCTGTGCCCTGTTCTATGCCCCTCAGCTCTGACTTTCTGGTTGGAGAAACAGCCTTTTGCACTTGTTCTTCATTGTGGGTTTTTATCCATTTCATGTTAAAAAGGGCAAGGACCTCAGACTCTGTCATATTTTTATCCTCCACACAAAATGAGAGTGATGGATCATGTACTGAGTATCTACTGTGTTCTAATCCTCATGCACAACCCTGTGAAGTCTTATCTCCATTTATACATGAGGAAGCCAAACTCGGAGGAGGGCAGTGACTTGCCTAAGACACAAACACCTAAGGTTCTCTCTGGTCCTCTGCTCTCTGTGCCTCCTTGGGTGGCATTTAGTTCAATGAATATCAATGACCTTAGGTCAGAGAGAAATTTGCATGATTTGGTAAGTTTCGGAACGAAAGACCATCAGCTTTGAAGTGAGGTGTGTGGACAGTGGCTCCTAGGGAAGGATGAGAAAGCCAAAGGTCAATGGAAGGGCACTTTCTGACTCCAGTTAGGGACTCCCAGCACTTCTGCCAAGAGGAGGCTCAGGTGCAATCCCAGAAGAGCTTTTGCCTACCATCTCCTTTGCACAGGGCCAGACTTTGGCTTCCAGGGAAGCCTATGAATACAGTGAGCTCCTTTGTCGGCAGCAGGCTTTGCTGGGTCAGTATGGCTGGGCACTTCCTGCTGTAAGTGGGCAGATATACGACCCCCAAAGACATGTCCCAGGGTGAGACTTCCCACCCTCTCCTGATCTCCAGAATAAAACTCACAAGGGTTCAGGACCTGTCGTCACAACTCAGCACCAATGTCCAAGGGACCTCCTTCTGGGGTTTCTGTTTTATGGGTTTAATGTACATGAAAGTGCTTTGAAATGTGGAAAGAGCTATATAAATATTGATAAATAAAGTTGAGGCTTGAAACTGTAAAACACCTGGAGGAAAACATAGGGGTAAATCTTCACAACATTGGTTTTGGCAATGATTTCATGGGTATGACACCAAAAGCACAAGTAAAATAGACAAGTGGGACTACATCAAACTAAAAGGCTTCTACATAACAAAGGAAACAATCAACAGAGTCAAAAGGTAACCTGTGGAATGGGAGAAAATACTTTTATGTCTGATAATGGGTTAATACCTCAAATATGTAAGGAACTCCTACTACTCAATATCAAAAAAATAAACACCTGCCTTAAAAATGGATAAAGGACTTGAAAAGATGTTTCTTCAAAGAAGGCATACAAATAGCCAAAAGGTTCACTGAAAGGTCTTCAGCATCACTAATCATCAGGGAAATACAAATCAAAACTACAATGAGATATCACTTCACACCTAGTTGGATGGCTATTATACATGTTAAAAAAAAAACCCCAAAATAAGTGTCAGTCAAGATGTAGAAAAATTGGAATCCTGTGGACTGTTTGTGGGAATGTAAAATGGTGCAACTGCTATGGAAAATAGTATAGGTGTTTCTCAAAAAATTAAAAATAGAACTACCATATGACCCAGAAATCCCACTTCCAGGTATTTATCCAAAAGAATTGAAAGCAGTATCTCAAAGAGATATTTGCACTCCCGTGTTCATTGTAGCTTTATTCACAATAGCCAAGAAGTAGAAACAAGCTAAATGTCCATCAATGGATGAATGGATAAAGAAAATGTTGTATATACACACAATGGAATATTATTCAGTCATAAAAGAGAAGGAAATTCTGTCATAGTCTACTACATGGATGAACTTTGAGGACATTATGCTAAGTGAAATAAGCCAGTCACAGAATGACAAATTGCATGATTCTATTTATATGAGGTATCTAGAATAGTCAAACTCATAGAAACAGAGAGTAGAATGGTGGTTTCCAGGGGCTGGAGGAGTTGCCAGGGGGAATGGGGCGTGACTGTTCAATGAGTATAGAGTTTCAGTCATGTAAGATGAAAAAGTTCTAGACATCTGCTGCACAACATTGTGCTTATAGTTAACAATATTGTACTGTACACTTACAAATTTGTTAAGGGTAGATCTCGTGTGTTTTTTTACCACAATAAAAAAAAAAGAAAGAAAGTTGAGACTAAGTGACTTACTCAAAATTCAAAAGCTAATCAATGGTGTCTCAATATGGGATTTTCCCCATTTCTATAGTGTCACTCATGAACTTTGTGGTTAATATAGTCTTTACTCATTCCAGAAATATTTACTGCATGTTCACTGTTTGCTAAACATTGCTTTAGGTGCTTGTATACACAATGGTTAACAAAATAGACATAAATGCTGATCTTTGTTGAGTTCTAATTCTAGTGCTGGGAGATAAAAAAATAATAAGATAAATCTGTTTATAGTGTATTAGAAGGTGATAGATTAGCCCACGTCCTAGCTAGCCAAGTAACCCCACCACACTTCCCAGCCAAGGTTTCAACAGACCTCACCAAAATGCCATCTCAAATGGAAGACATCAGGGAAACCATGATGTTCGTGTTTCACAAATTTGCTGGGGATAAAGGCTACTTAACAAAGTACTCCTGAGAGAACTCATGGAATAAGAGATGCCTGGATTTTTAGGAAATTGAAAAAACCCTCTGGCTGCAGACAAAATAATGAAGGACCCGGACCAGTGGTGAGATGGCAAAGTGGGCTTCCAGAGCTTCTTTTCGCTAATTGCTGGGCTCACCACTGAGTGCAATGACTATTTTGTAGTACACACGAAGCAGAAGGGATAGAGGTAGGCAGCATTGAGCAATTACTCCCACCATGATGAGAGTCCCCCCAAAGGGTTGCTTAAGGAATCTGCCCCATAGCTTCCCCTGCATAAGGACTTCAGGAGCAGGTTAGGACCCTTAGAAAATGTACAAATAAAATCCAACTCCCATTCGACAAGCAAAGAAAGAAAAGTCAGTTAAAGTCAGATAAGTTTTTGATTTTTAAATTGCTTGCATCCTCTTGCCTCAATAAACAAATTCCTTTTTTAGTTTCGAAAAGAAGAAGAAGAAGGTGATAAGTGCTAAAGAGAAAAATAAAGCAGGGAGGGAGATAGGGAGTACAGGGGAGGGGGTCCATTTTAAATAGGGTGGTCAGAGAAGACTCTCAGAAAAGATGAGATTTGGGCCACAAGCTGAAGGAGGCCAAGGAGCAAGCCATGTGCATATGATGGGGGAGAGTGCTCTGGGCAGAGGGCATAGCAGATGCAAGAGCCCTGGGGCAGGAGTGTGCCTAGTGCAAAGCAAGGTTAGTCCCTGGGGCTGGAGCAGAGTGAGAGGAGTGGAATAGTGAGAGGTGAGGTTAGAGGGGCAATGGGGAGGGGTTCAGGGTTTTATGGGACCACTCTGGCTACTGTGTTGAGAACAGACAGTGAGGGGGCAAAGGTGGAAGCAGGGAGACCAGTTAAGCCATTACAATATACAGGTGAGAAAATATGAGAGGTGATGGTGGAGGAGGTTAGAAATCACTGGATATTGAAGGGAAAGCCAACAGAATATCCTGATGCATTGACTGGGGAGGGGCACAACAGAAAAAGGAGAGTCAAGGGTGACTTCCAGGTTTTGAGCCTGGAGAACTGGAAGGATGAAATGAAAGGATGGGCAAGACCATGGGTCAGGTGAGTTCAGTTCTTGTAAATCAATCATTGTTCAACTCCTTGATTAATTTTCTTTATAAAATTAATTTTAATTACACAAACAATACACATTCCCCCTGTAAAATGAAAGGATTTTGACCCCACCCTGCTCTTCTTTCAACCTTTACAGAATTAACTACTATTATTAGTTTGATATGAATGCTTCCAGATCCTTTGCTAGATGTTTACATACCTACCAATATTCCCTTGGAAGATATAGTTTTGTGTTGTGAGTTTTTGGAGGACAAAAATTTACATAAATGCATCACTGTGCAACTTGCTGTTTCCATGCAATAATATGAGTTGGAGATGAGTTCATATTTGTACATAGAGTTCTACCTCATTTGTTTTCACTGCTGCATAGTATTCCATATATTAGACAACTATAAAGGAATAGTGAATTCATTTGAAAGTGAAGAAAAGGTGTATTAGTCAGGGTTCTCCTTAGAATTAGAAAAAAAAATATATATATAGAGAGAGAGAGAGAGAGGAGAGAAACAGAAGCTGTTCTAGCTACTGCAGAAGGTGGAAGCAGGATTGCAGAGGGCAAGGAGTTGTTTTTTAGGAGTGTGGCAACAGAGATGGGGTTCTCCTATGCTGTCCTCCACTTGATGTTTGTGAAGGCAATATTACTGATTAACCTGGGAGATTTGTTCCAGCAGTGAAAGTGAATGATTTTATAGACTCATAAATCTACGGATTCCTACTGTTGGCAGTCTAATGCCATTATTGGTGGTTTACTGCCCTGTGCAAATGGGGACTTTGCTGCCTTCTGGGGTGGAAGGAAGAGGGGTGGGAGAGATACGGGTTCTCATTCTCATTGAGCTAGTCCTCAAAGGATATGATCACAGTGGCCTGAGAGAAGGTGGCTCACTTTCAGTCTTTGGGACTCATTACATCTAAACAGACAGACCAAGGTTCCCAGCAGGTGCCTGACACTAGCATGATGCCTGTGGACTGTAAGAGCTGGAAGGACCTCAGGGCCCTTCTGTTACCGAACTAAGTGGGCTCACCTCCTGGTGAGTTAGTTAAATAAGGCACTATACCTGTGGAAGTTGTCTCACAAAGTAAAGTGTATTTGCAGCAAATAGGAGACCATGAGGAATCATTTCCAAAGTCACGGCATCCTCAAAGGGAAGTAGGGACCTTTATTTTGGCTGGGGAATGAATATTCAGAAGGGAGAGGCAGCTATTTGCTTGCACAGGCTCAGTTGGAAAACATGCTTCTATATACACTGCAGGTTACAGTAATGAGTCCTAAGCTCCTCCTGGAGAGATCTTAGCCTTAAAAATAAAGCAAGGGTCATGGATATAGCTCTTGTGGTGAGGCTTGGTCAGTTTCAGGGTAGTTGGTGGTTGCATATCATTAACATAACAAAAGGGGGGAAAACAACTTGGAAAAAACAGTTAAATGCTTCCAAACCCACCCCTGAGTTTCTTGGGGCACCTAGTCAGTGAACCTTCTAATCCAAGGTCTTTATGTTGCAGATGAGGAAGCTGGGAGTCAGACAAGTGACACAACTCGATAATCAGAGTTCAGAAGTGAGGTCCTTTACTTGGTTCCAAAAATGGAATTATATAAGCACAGGACTGGGAATTCCTAGTTTAGCAGCAGTTTATAGTTAAAAGTTTTAGGGGGTTAGTTGATAAAAGCTTTGTGTGAATCGGCACTAAGATATGGTTCTTATGACAAATGAACATGCTGTGTTTAAGGATATCCATTATATTTATAAAATAAAATTAATATGTGTTCATGGTAAGGAATTTGAAAACTATTAAAAAGTATAAAGACAAAGTCAGAAATCACCCATAAAATCCAACACCTCTACTACCTAAAGCCAATAATTGTAAATAATTTGTGTGTATATATATACATCAAAAATATTATACAAATCAATCACATTGCATCTACAATTTTGTATCACATTTCTTAAATTAAACTTTTATTCTGAGAATTGTAGAATTCACATGCAGTTATAAGAAATAATACAGAGAGATCCCATGTACCCTTTATCAAATTTTCCCCAACGGTAACATCTTACAAAACTAGAGTTCATTATCACAACCAGGATATTGACATTTACAATCCTCTGATATTATTCAGATTTCCCTGTTTCCTGGTACACATTTGCGTGTGTGTGTGTATGTGTGTTTAGTTCACTACAATTTTATCGCACATGTAGGTTCATGCACCCACAACCACCGTCAAGATGCAGAACAGTTCCATCCCCACAAGGTGCCCCTTTATCATCACACCCCCTTCCTCTCTTATGTCCCATCCATCCCTGACCCCTGGCAACCAATAATCTGTTCTCCAAAATCTCTACATTTTGTCTTTTCAAAAATGTTATATAAATGGAATCATACCTTTGGTACATATGTAACCTTATAGGATTGGCTTTTTTCACTCAGCTTAATTCCCTTGAGATCCACTCAGGTTGTGTGTGCCTCATTAATTCATTTTTCTTTATTGCTGCATAGTATTCATGGTGTGGATGCACCACAGTTTGTTTAACCAGAAGAGGCGAGGTAGACCGGCCATGCCCTGGGTGCCAGTATTGCCTGTTGCCCTTGTTTATTTTATCTTCTACCAAAAAGAGTTGAAGGACGTTAGAGTGGTTTCCAGTTTTTGACTATTATGAATAAAGCTGCTATGAACATTCGTGTACACATTTTTATGTGAAGGTAAGTTTTCATTTCTCTGGAATAAATCCCAAGAGTACAATTACTGAGTCACATAGTAACTGCATGTTTAATTTATAAGAAACTGTCAGAATATTTTTTGGAGTATGAATGTTTTTAACATGTAGTGTGAGTATTTCTCTAAGTAATTAAATAGTCTTTGAAAAAAAAACATGACTTTTAATGACTACATAATATTGCAAGGATGGATGCGGCATAATTTATTTAAGCCTTTCCCTAACATTGAACATTTGGCTTGTTTCATATTTATTTTTCCACATAGAAATCATCAATAGACTCCTGCATGTGGAGCTGGTGTGAAGAACAGGCCAACTTGACCTGGTTCTTGCAGTGCCCAGGGGTGAGCAAGTTCTGAAAGACTGATTCGTGATAACTGCAATGCCCAGGGGCCTGAGGGAGACATCAGGATGCTACTTTTTTCATTATTCAATGAGAAATACACCTGTCACACAGACAGAGAGTGTTTATGGTAGCACTGGCATAAACAACTTCCCCTTCCACTTATGCTGGAAGGCCATCACAATCAGAAATTCCCTTTTAGTTGACCAGGAGAAAGACAACAGAATGCAACAACTCTTCATATTGTCAAGTGCCAGGAGAATCAGGTGGTCCATTGGTGAACTTGGCACCAGGAAGAGGGGAGAATGACTCTAATGGCCCAATATTGAGTGGTCTCACCCCTCCTCATTTTGGGAGTGGCCTTGTCATAGGACAGAACACAAGACATCTGCTGGCCAAGGCACACAGGAGAGCTTTGATGGGATTTGCCCACAGTCACTCTCTTGATTTCTATGTTTAAAACCTTTTCTGAGAGGAGTGATGTCAGCATCATGCTTGAGTGAGCTCCCACATTTGATTCTATCCCCTAAGATACAACAAAAAGGACATGCATATACCAACAGATGATGTTCACACAACACAAAAGATGTCTGAGAGACCCACACAGCCATACATCTGAAAGTGGAGGTACTGGACCCCGTGGAGAAAGTGGATCGAGGTAAGGAGGCCTGCTCTCCTTCCCCAATGACGGTGACTCTGGGACCATGCAGCTCTCGGTGGGGGGGAGGGTGGCCCTCCATTGGAAAACTGTCACTCTCCAAGTTCCCTCACAGCCCATGGGAAGCTCCCACACAGAGGTGACTGAACTGTTGTGGGGGTGTCTTCACTAAGCTAGCACCCCAGGAAAGCAGAAAGTGAGGGAAGGGTGAGAAGCCCTTGGGATTTGGCAGGCAAAGGAAGAGCCCCTCCACCCTCTGGGTGCTTCAGTTCAGCAAGTTGGCCAGAGCGCCCTTGGATTGTGACAGGCTCAGAATACACAGCTCTTGACCTCCACCAAGTGGCAGCAGGTAGAAGCTGCAACCAGATATTTTCAGCATGAGAAAAAACAAACTAACACCCTCAAACAGTTGCAAAAATATATTAAATCTCAAGACCAGAAGGAAAATGACAAGCACCCAGAAATCAATCCTGAAGGCACAGAAATTTATAATCTAAATGACAGAGAATTCAAAATAGCTATCATAAAAAAGCTCAATGAGTTACAAGAAAATACAGATAGACAGTTCAACGAAATAAGAAACTTCTTCACAACAGAGATTGAAACAATAAAGAAAAACCAATCAGAAATGTTGGAGATGAAAAACACAATGGAGGAGATAAAGAAAAATCAGGAATCTTTAAAGAATAGAGTTGACAATATGGAGTATAGAATTAGCAACCTAGAGGATGGGAATGCAGAAATGCTACAGATGGAGGAGGAGAGAGAATTAAGACTAAAAAGAAATGAAGAAATTCTCTGAGAAATATCCAACTCAATTAGGAAATGCAATATGAGGATTATAGGTATTCCAGAGGGAGAACAGAGGGAAAAAGGGGCAGAGAGCTTGTTCAAAGAAATAATAGGTGAGAACTTCCCAAACCTGGGGAAGGAGCTGGAATTACAAGTGAATGAAGTCAATAGATGTCCTAACTATATCAACATAAAAAGACCCTCTCCAAAGCATATAGTAGTAAAGCTGGCAAAAGTCAGTGACAAAGAAAAACTATTCAGATCAGCAAGACAACAAAACTAATGTACAAAGGAACTTCTATCAGGCTCTCAGCATACTTCTCAGCAGAAACCTTACAGGCTAGGAGAGAGTGGAATGATGTATTCAAAATTCTGAAAGACAAAAACTTTCAGCCAAGAATACTCTATCCAGTGAAAATATCCTTCAGATATGATGGAGAAATAAAAACTTTTCCAGATAAACAAAAGCTAAGGGAGTTCATTGTCATAAGACCCCCACTGCAAGAAAGGCTTAAGAAGGCCCTCATGCCTGGGAAAAAAACAAGAGAGAGAGAGAGAAACAGAATACAAAGCCTTGAACAAGGAGAAAAATAGTTAGACAAAGCAGAAAAATGGCCGCTTTCTATCAGAACAGGTTAGCAAATACTTAATTATAACATCAAAGGTAAAGGGAAGGAAAACACCAAAAATAAATATAACCTCATCACTTTAACCACAAACTCACAACACAAGATGGAGCAAGTTATGACAATAACAACTTAGAAAGGGAAGAGGAGAGGGATAGAATCAAGTAAGTCAAAGAAAATAAGAGGCAATCAGAAAATGGATTATCTCATCTATGAGATTTTTTATACAAACCCCATGGTAACGCACTAAACAAATAATCAGAACAGAGAAACATATGATAAATGAAAGAGAAAACTAAGAAAACCATCATAGAGAACTACCAAACTGAATTGGTAGTCCAAAACATACGGGAGGAGAAACAAAGGAAATGCAGAAGAACCAGAAAGTGAGTGATAAAATAGCAGCATTAAGTCCTCATATATCAATAATCACTCTAAATGTAAATGGATTGAATTCTCCAATCAAAAGACAGAGTGGTGGGATGGATTGAAAAACAAGACCAAACAAAATGCTGCCTCCAGGAAACATATCTCAGCTCTAAGGACAAACAGGCTCAGAGTGAAGGGATGGAAGGTGATTCTCCAAGCTAATGGCAAACAAAAGAAAGCAGGTGTTGCCATACTTATATCAGAAAAAGTAGACTTCAAGATAAAACAGGTATTGAGAGACAAAAAGGGGCAATATATAATCATAAAAGGGACACTCTAAATACACTTATAAATATATATACACCCAACACAGGAGCACCAAAGTACATAAAGCAACTATTAACAAAACTAAAAGGAGATATTAAAACACAATAATTGTAGGGGACCTTAATGCCTCACTTACTGTCAATGCATAGATCATCTAGATGGAAAGTCAACAAGGAAAGAGTGAAATTAAATGATAGACTAGATCTGATGGACTTAATAGATATATATAGAGCACTCCATCCAAACACAGCAGAACACACATTCTTTTCCAGCGTGCATGGAACATTCTCAAGGATAGACCATATGTTGGGAAACAAGGCAAGCCTCTATAAATTTAAGAAGCTTGAAATCATAACAGGCACCTTTTATGACAATAATGCTATGAAACTAGAAATCAACTACAGGAAAAAAGCTGGGAAAGTGACAAAGATGTGGAGACTAAATAATGTGCTACTGAACAACCAATGGATCATTGAAGAAATTAAAGGAAATCAAAAAATATCTGGAGACAAGTGGAAATGAAAATACACCATACCAACTCATATGGGATGCAGCAAAAGCAGTCCTGAGAGGAAAATTCATAGCAATACAGGCCCATATTGACAAATAAGGAAAATCCCAAATAGGCAATCTTTTTTTTTTTTTTTTTCCTGAGGAAGGTCAGCCCTGAGCTAACATCTATTGCCAATCCTCCTCTTTTTTTTTTCCCTTTTTCTCCCAAATCCCCAGTAGATAGTTGTATGTCATAGCTGCATATCCTGCTAGTTGCTGTATGTGGGATGCCACCTCAGCATGCCCCGACAGGCAGTGTGTCAGTGCATGCCCAGGATCCGAACCCAGGCCGCCAGCAGCAGAGTGCACACACTTAACCACTAAGCCACAGGGCTGGCCCCCCCAAATAGGCAATCTTAAATTACAGCTAACAGAATTAGAAAAAGAAGAACAAATAAAGCCCAAAGTCAGCAGAAGGTGGGAAATAATAAAAATTAGAGCAGAAATAAATGAAATTAAAGCCAACAAAACAATAGAAAGTATCAATGAAACAAAAAGCTGTTTCTTTGAGAAGATAAAAAAAATTCACAAACCCTTAGCCAGAGTTAGTAAGAAAAAAAGAGAGAAGGCTCAAATAAATAAAATTAGAAATGACAGAGGAGAAATTACAATAGCTACCACAGAAATTCAGAGGATTATAAGAGAATACTATGAAAAATTATGTGCCAACAAATTGGACAATCTAGAAGAAATGGATAAATTCTTAGACTCATACAACCTCCCAAAACTGAATCAAGAAGAAATAGAGAATCTGAATAGACCAATCACAAGTAAAGAGATGGAAACAATAATAAAAAACCTCCCAAAAAATAAAAGTCCAGGACTAGATGGCTTCTCTGGAGAATTTTACCAAACATTCAAAGAAGATTTAATACCTATATTTCACAAACTATTCCAAAAAATAGAGGAAGATGGAACACTTCCTAACACATTCTACGAGGGCAACATCACCCTGATACCAAAGCCAGACAAGGACAATACAAAAAAGGAAAATTACAAGCCAATATCATTGATGAACATAGATGCAAAAATCCTCAACAAAGTATTAGCAAATTGAATACAGCAATACATTAAAAGGATCATACACCATGATCAAGTGGCGTTTATACCAGAGACACAGGGATGGTTCAACATCTGCAAATCAATCAATGTGATACACCACATTAACAAAATGAGGAATAAAAATCACATGATCATCTCAATAGATGCAGAGAAAGCTTTTCACAAGATCCAACACCCATTTATGATAAAAACTCTGAATAAAATTTTTGTAAAAGGATAGTATCTCAGCATAATAAAGGTCATATAGGACAAAACCACAGCAAACACCATACTTAGTGAAAAACTGAAAGCCATCCCTCTGAGAACAGGAACAAGACAAGGGTGCCCACTCTTGCCACTCTTATTCAACATAGTACTGGAGGTGTTTGCTAGGGCAATTAGGCAAGAAAAAGGAATAAAAGTAATCCAAATAGGCAACAAAGAACTGAACTCTCACTGTTTGCAGATGACATGATTTTATACATAGAAAACCCTAAAGAATCCATCAGAAAACTATTAGAAATAATCAACAACTACAGCAAAGTTGCAGGGTACAAAATCAACTTACAAAAATCAGTTGCATATATATATATATATAATAACAAACTAATGGAAAGAGAACTCAAGAAGACAATCCCATTTACAATCACAAAAAATTACAATTACAATTACAAACAAAAAAATAAAATACCTAGGAATAAATTTAACCAAGGAGGCAAAAGACCTATATAATGAAAACTATAAGATATTATTGAAAGAAAGTGATGATGACATAAAGAAATGGAAAGATATCCATGCACATGGATTGGAAGAATAAACATAGTTAAAATGTCCATACTACCTAAAGCAATCTACAGATTCAATGCAATCCCAATCAGAATCCTAATGACATTCTTCACAAAAATAGAACAAAGAATCCTAAATTCATATGGGGCAACAAAAGACCCTGAATAGCTAAACCAATCCTGAGAAAAAAGAGCAAAGCTAGAGGCATCACAATCCCTGACTTCAAAATATACAACAAAGCTGTAATAATCAAAACAGCATGGTACTGGTACAAAAACAGACACACAGATCAATGGAACACAATTTAAAGCCAAGAAATAAAACCAGACATCTACGGACAGCTAATCTTTGACAAAGGAGCTAAGAACGTACAAGGGAGAAAGGAAAGTCTCTTCAATACATGGTGCTGGGAAAATTGGACAGCCACACGCAAAAGAATGAAAGTAGACCATTGCCTTTCACCATACACAAAAATTAACTCAAAATGGATCAAAGACTTGAAGGCAAGACCTGAAACTCTAAAACTCCTAGAAGAGAATATAGGTAGTACACTCTTTGACATCAGCCTTAGAGGGATCTTTTTGAATTCCATGTCTACTCAGACAAGGGAAACAAAAGAAAAAATAAACAAGTGGGACTTCATCAGACTAAAGAGCTTCTGCAAGGCAAAGGAAAACAGAATCAAAATGAAAAGATAAAGCACCAGCTGGGAGAAAATATTTGCAAACTATATACCCAACAAGAAGTTAATCTCCATAATATATAAAGAACTCACACAACTGAACAACAAAAGAACAAACAACCCAATCAAAAAATGAGGAGAGGATATGAACAGACATTTTTCCAAGGAAGATATACAGATGGCCAACAGGCACATGAAAAGATGTTCAACATCACTAATCATCAGGGAAATGCAAATCAAAACTACACTAAGATATCACCTTACACTTGTTAGAATGGCTATAATCGCCAAGACAAAAAATAACAAATGTTGGAGAGGTTGTTGAGAAAAGGGAACCCTCATTCACTGCTGGTGGGAATGTAAACTGGTGCAGCCACTATGGAAGACAGTATGGAGATCCCTCAAAAATTTTAAAATAGAAATACCTTATGATCCAGCTATTCCACTACTAGGTATTTATCCAAAGAACTTGAAGTCAACAATCCAAAGAGACTTATGCACCCCTATGTTCATTGCAGCATTATTCACTATAGCCAAGACATGGAAGAAACCCAAGTGTCCATCGACTGATGATTGGATAAAGATGTGGTATATACATACAATGAAATACTACTCAGAGAAAATTGTTCCATTTGCAACAACATGGATGGACCTGGAGGGTATTATGTTAAGCGAAGTAAGCCAGACAGAGAAAGACAAACACCATATGACTTCACTCATATGTGCAAGATAAATTAACACACAGACAGAACAGTTTGATGATTACCAGGGGGAAGAAGAAAGGCAGGCGGGCACAAGGGGTGAAGGGGTGCATTTCTATGGTAACTGAGAAACAATAATGTACAACTGAAATTTCACAATGTTATAAACTATTATGACATCAATAAAAAAACTATTCTGATTGACACATTATTTATTTTGTGAGTTGATGCCCTCAGTCACCTCTTGTGTTGTTGTTAGCGCCATAGAGTTGATTCTGACTCCTAGCAACTCTGTGTACAACAGAGTGGAGACCTGCCCGGTCTTTTGCACCATCCTCTCATCTTCCAGCACTGTATCAGACAATGCTCTACTGCTATTCACAGGGTTTTCATGGCCAATTTTTCAGAAGTGGGTGGCCAGGTCCTTCTTCCTCGGGTATCTTAGTCTGGAAGCTCTGCTGAGCCCTGTCCACCTTTCCACCATGGGTGACCCTGCTAGTATCTGAAACACTGGTTGCAGAGCTTCTAGCATCACAGCAACATGCAGCTTCCACAGTATGACAACCAACAGACGGATGTCCTGTGTCCTGACAAGGGACAAGAACCCAAGCTGGGCGCTGAGAGCACTTAATCTTAACCACTAGACCACCAGGGCTTGTTCCATCCTGTGAGCCAGTAGCTTTTCTCTCTTTTTCCACTCTTTGCATCTTTGCTTTCCGATCTATCTAGAATTGCTTCTGCAGTTTAACACTCAGTGGAAAATGCAGTTGCCTCTTCCTCACGTTCTTATAGGATACAACACTATAGCCTCCAAGTACTTACAACTTGCACTACTGCAAGTCACGTTCATTATTACAAGTAACTTGCACTCTTATAAACAACCCATTCTACATGAATCTTGTCATTTTTTTATTATTTCTTTAAGGGAAATTTTAGCAGTGAAATCATTAGGTTCAAGAGTATGAACATTTTGGGAGGTTTGATCATTTATAAATTTATCCCTGGTAAAGCAGCTCATTCTGGAGCTTGATGAGAATGCCCAATTCATTTTATTTTTACCAACACCGGGCAATAGGTTTTTTTTAAATGCAAATTTGATAGGTGAAAACTGCATCTTTTAATTCATATGACATTATTTTCAGTGAGCTCCACACTAGCACATAAATATGCTGCCTCCTGAGGCAAGGCTGAGGATCATCAACAGGGAACCGTGAATTGCTAGACGGGTCCCGGTGGGCCACTTCCAGTTCTCAGAAGTGCTCATACATTTTCATGGCTCTGACCACAGTAAGAAAAGATTCCTCTGCTGAAGGCAATGGCAATGGATGCTCTGTACTGAGCACGTAACTGGAGGTCCAGGCAGTACAGCCATGCGGACTTTATTCACTCACTCATTAATTCAACAAACAGCTATTGAGCACCTACCTTCAAGGGACTATGCTAGGCATTGCAGACACTAGGATCAGCAAGACACACTCTCTGCTCTCGGGTGTTTACGATCAAGGAGGTAAGACAGACAGACAGTTACAAAACAATGTGGTAAGCACATACAGGGTGCTATGCTCTGGGAATAGAGAGTGAGCAACACCCAGTGTTACTGGAGAAGGCAGGGCCAGGGGTGACAAGGCTGAGTCTTAAAGGATAGTGGGAGTTCAAGTGAATAATCATGGGCAGAGTCAGGCAAAAGACTGGGTGAAAAGAAATCTCAGAAATTGTAGGGCACACAAGGGCAGCCCAGAGCATCAAGATTAGAAGTAAGGGCAGGAGGCGAAATTCTAAGGTAACCCCAGAACCTGGGAGAGCTGCAGGGGCTGTTGCATCTCTGCCCTGTTTTCTTTGGCTACCCAGGGTTAAAGAGATTGATCCCTGCTCCATGCATAATGCTCCAGCTATTACAGAGACCCTGTGTGGTGGTCTGTGCTCTAATACTCTTCAGGAGGAGGGGTAGTTCATCCTCATTCACCCAAGTGGCCTGTCGCACAAGTTGATTGACTCACTGACGCTGCTGTGAAGCTCTCAGCAGAGCACTGGTGGACTTGGAATCAGAAACATGAATTTGAGAACTTAAATAAATCATTTAGTCTCCCTAAACTTCAGTCTCCTATTTCTAAGATGAGGAAAAAAGGACTTCATAGGCCTGCATGAAGTTCAAATGAAATAAGTTATGTAGAAGCATTTCACAGCTACAAAACATTATCAGTCTTACTATTACTAGCAAGCTTAAAATAGTCACTGATACATGGAAGCCCTGTTGATTGGCAGGTGACCCCTTCTACCCTCTATTACTATGAAATAAGTGATTCTCACACCTGTGTCCCTAAGAATCACCTGGAGCTTGCTCCAAATGCAGATTCCCAGGCACCATCCCAAGCAATTCTGATTGAGTAGGTCTGGGTTGGTCCCAGGACTTTGTAATTTAACAAGACCCTGAGGTAATCCTGATTTTGAGGTGACACAATTACCATCTGGAGAAACAGGAGCTGAATTCTACAGTCTAATGTAGCAGGACTAAAGCCCTCATTCACCATTTTGAACTCAGAGCCTCCATCAACACTTCTGAACGAAACTGGTGCAGTTAAGTTTGAGACATCTGTAGGATATTCAGATGGAAATATCACCAGATATTTGGGTGGGAGCTCAGGAGGAAGGTCTGGGCTGGAGGTAAGATTTGGGACTTATTAATGTACAGACAATAGTTGAAGCCTCCACAGGGGTGAGGTAGCATGGCGGCCATGCTCCGGGTCACAGTCTTATTTACTGTTTAAGGGTCCCTGTTTGTTTTAGCTTCTACCCAAAAAAGTGTGTCTGGATATCCCACAGTCTCCTCTTCCAGAGTTCTCTCTGACCATGAATGGCATTATCATCCACCAGATGCCCAAGCCAGAAACCTGCCAGTCACTGACCACCCCTGCTCCTTACTCACCTTAGCCAATCAGTCACCAAGTCCAGCTGATCACACTTCTCAATAATCCTCAGATCCTTCCCCTGCTCTTATCCTAATCCCCACTGCCACCAGCCTAGTCTCATCTCTTGCTTGGAATGCCACAGCCTCCTAACTGGCCTCCATCCTCCATCCAGCCCTGCTCCCATCCAATCCAGCCTGCACGCTGCAGCCAGAGTGTGTGTGCTTCAGTCATCTGGCTTCTCCAACCAGCCGAGCTAGTCCGGAGGACAGAGACCCTGGTCTTGCTTATTAATATGTCCCTGACACCTACCACAGTGCCTGGCTTCTAGTTGGTGCTCATTAAATGTTTACCACCCCACCCCACTCCCACCCCCCCACCCCCTGCCATCCCCATGCTCTTTGTCCTCCCTTCTCTCCCAACTTTAAGGCTCAAAGGCAAAGAGATGTGATTAGATTGGAAGAAAAGATAACTTGTGGTTCACCTTGTGGGCACCCACATAATTTTCTTTGTATAATGGAACTGCTGCGGGCCCCCGACAGAACCTTCTTAAATGATCTCCAGGCTACCTGCTACTTTCACAGCAGGCGCCAGAGCATAAGCAGTAAAGGCTTAATCAGATCAACTAACTGCAGCTAACGAAGGAAGTGGAGAATCTAGTGCCTTCTCCACAGCATAAGACAACTCAGTGAAATGTCTCCAAATATCTTTCAAGAGTGAGTAAAATGGTGTGAAGGGAAGATGCGGGAAGAGGAATGCTTTGGACAGGGAACCAGTCAGAAGCCCACACACAGGAGTAATCCAAGAGTTTATATTCCTTCCAGTAGGGCTGTCCTGCCGGAAGGTGGCTGGGCCCTCATTGAAACTGCCCTCCCTCATGCATTGAATAAATATTTATTGAGCATCTACTATAAGCCAGATACTGTTTTAGGCTCTGGGTATACAGTAGCAAACAATTCAGACAAAAATCTCTGCTTTCATGCAGCTTATATTTGTGGGGGGAGGGTGTCCAGACAATAAATAAAATATCCAGTTTGTCAGATGGTGATAAGTACTCCGGAGAAAAATCTATCAGGGCCAGGAGGATAAGAATACTGGAGGTGATAATCACTACATTTGCTCAAATGAGCTCTCCATGTGGGTATCAAGGATAAGACATTCTAAGCAGAGGAAAGAGCTTGTGATAAGGCCCAGAGGAACTGCCTTTCATTGATCAGAAAACCAATCTTAGGTGGTTTTATAGGCTCCCATCTGGGAATGGCCAGCGCAGGTGGAGGTGGGGGAGGTGGGAGCTGTGGCTGCACACTTCAGAAGCCCTCAGGAAATCTAATTCACAACTTTCCTGTAGGGGGAGGTTTTGGCGGTTGCTACTAGTCGGGATTTCCCAGGTTTACTTTTGAAGATCTGAGATCCCAGTCAGTGTCGGATCTGGTCTGGTCCTCTCCACAGTCACTCTCCTTTCCTGCCCTGTGGGGCAAGGCTGGTTGCCTGGGGGATGCTTGCACCTGTGGAGACAGGTAAGGCAGGCAGAGGTGGAACCAGTCTCTACCTTGTCTTGTTGTGGCTTGCTCTTTGTTATCTTTTCAGGTTTCTCTAGTGCAGTGCAGAGCCCCCCTGGAGCTAAATGTCCACATAGTTGGATTGGAGGGTCGGGGCAGAGTGGCAGAAAGATTCTGAGTTGTGCTTTGACAAATACAGAAAACCATTCCATTAGAGGGAAAGAAAAGGGAACAAACATTGAGTTTCACCAGTGGGCTATTTACTGCTAAGCGTTTTACATACATTCTCTCATTAAATTTTCATGACTTCTCTGCAAGGTAGGTGTTATTGTCACCATTTTTACAGACAAGTAAGGTTCAAAGACACTGGCTATTGCCATGCTTACAAAAATATATACACTTTGTAAAAGTTTCAAAGAATGGTAAAAAATAGGAAGTCAAAGTCCCTCCGAGTCTCACCTCTTAAACCACAAGCGGTTAGCGCATAATCTTCCTCAATTTTTAAAATACACACACTTTTTGTTTACAAAACTGGTACCATGTTATACACACTGTTCTGAAACTTGCCTTTCTTCTCTTAGCAGTGTACCTTGGGTACCTGGCCGTGTAGTTAATTAATATTAACGAGACCAGAGCTTTGGGGGGAGTTAGAGCTCTGACGACACACTTGGTTGTGGGACTTCCCACAGGTCACTCCACCCCTTAGGACTCCGGTATCCCCCATTTGTAAAAGGAGGGCAGGGCACAGAGGATTCCGCGATGTAACGCCAATGAGCAGGGCACCTCAGCCCCAGCCCGCCTCGTGACTAGCTGGGATGTTCTCCAACGTCCACCCCGCCTTGAGTTGGACGGCAGCCGCCGCCAGCCCCGCCAGGAAACTCGCGCAAGCAGCTCGTCCTCCAGTCGCTCCCCAGGGAAGGTGCTGATGACGAAACAGCCGGGCGGGGCCAAGGGCTGGACAGGGGCGGGGGCCAAGGGCGGGACAGGGGCGGGGCCTCAGGCGCGCGGCGCCCGTGCGTGCGAGCTGGCAGGCCGAGTGAGGCGTGACGTACCCGGCGCCCGCGCCCGGCCCCGCCCCCGCGGCCCAGGCCCCGCCCCTCCGTCCCTGGTCCGCCGCGTCCCCTCACGGCGCTGGCGCAGCGATGGCGGAGGCCGTGGAGCGCACTGACGAGCTGGTCCGCGAGTACCTGCTCTTCCGCGGCTTCACGCACACACTGCGGCAGCTGGACGCCGAGATCAAGGCGGACAAAGAGAGGGGCTTCCGGGTGAGGGACGGGCGCCGGGCGTACAGAGGCGACCCCGAGGGAGCCCGGGGCGGGCTCTCCCCCCGCGCTGCCTCCGGGGCGGGAGCGGCGCTGTCACCGCGCCGGGGGACCGTCGATGTCGGCGCGTCCGGCCCTCGCTTGACAGAGGAGGAACCGAGGCCCTGAGGGGGGACGTGACCTGCCTGAAGTGGCCCAGCGAGTCAGGAGCATCGCCGAGGCTACCGGTGCCCTGACTCCTGGTCCAGGCTCCGTTCTCCATCTGCCTCCCAGCAGGGGCTGGCCTGTCGTTGGCCAGGGTGGCGATGAGGTTTTAGGAGCTAAGGTTGGGTACATGGTTGAGTTTTGGCGACAGAAATATTCTAAAGTTGGCTTCCGAGGGCGCTGAGAGTAAAGGGGTCTGCAGCCCACAGTGTTAGCAAGGCTCAGGTGTCTGGGATGTTTGTTTAAAATGGCTTTGTCAGCGCCCGGCCTGGTGGCCTAACGGTTAAGTGCAGCGCTCTGCTCCACTGTCCTGGGGTTCGGATCTGGGGCGCACACCGACGCACTGCTTGTCAAGCCATGCTGTGGCGGCCCCATATAAAGTGGAGGAAGATGGGCACAGATGTTAGTCCAGGGCCAGTCTTCCTCAGCAAAAAGAGAAGGGATTGGCATGGATGTTAGCTCAGGGCTGATCTTCCTCACAAAAATAAATAAATAAAACGGCTTTGTCAGTGACTCCTTGGCAATTTTGCTTGGGCGGTTGAGGAAGCCCTTATTGTACATTTTAAAACATTATACTTCCCCTGCTCACACATGGTTTTCTGTTGAGAAGTTCTTGGAACTTATATGTGTGTGATTTGTGTGTATATTTGCTGACCTCAGTCAGTGTTGGCAGGTGAATTGAGAGAGGCAGTGAGCCCGAAGCAAGAGCACTGGAGGGGAGTTAGGAGACCTGAGTTCTTGTCTTGCCAAAGGTAGTGGCTACATAGTGGCAAAAGCAAATCATTCCAGCTTTCCAGGCCTCAGTGTCCTGATCTGTAAAATGGGGGTGTTGGATTGGTATTGGTATCCAAAACCTTTTCCAGGTTGTGTTCTGATGTGATTGCGTCTCGCAAGGAGCTACTTCTTTGGCTGACACTCTGAGCAGCAGCCAGGGCTTTGGTGGTGCGTTGATGACTTGCAGTCAGGCAGTGCGTCTCACCGTGAGTCTTGGAATCCTGGCATGGCGGAGCTGGGAGGAGGACCGTGGAGATTGTCTCACTTGCTCTTTGTTCACTTTTCAAAATCTTAGGCAACTGAGACCAGAGAGTTGAGGTGACGTTGCCATGTTGGTTGAGTAAGTCAGGGGCAGATCTAAGACCTGGGCCCAGAGCTCCTGTTTTCTGGGCCAGAGCACTTTTACAGCTGAAATTTCCACTCTTGTTAGTCAAACCACATATCTAACATCAGATAATAACTTAAAAGCTATTACATTACTATGTTTTGAAAGTTTTATAGATTGCTATGTTTAAAAAAAGTTAACATCCAGAAGCCACAGCAAGAGGAAAAGCTGTATTAACTGGAGTGAGGAGAGAATTCCCTTCTGTCCTGCGCTACCTTCTCCAGCCCATCTTTCTCTCACCAGGTGGACAAGATTGTGGACCAGCTGCAGCAGTTAATGCAGGTGTATGATTTGGCTGCTCTTCGGGATTATTGGAGCTACCTGGAGCGTCGGCTCTTCAGCCGCTTGGAGGATATATACAGACCCACCATCAACAAACTGAAAACTAGCCTGTTCCGCTTTTATCTTGTCTACACAATCCAGGTGCTTGTTGATACGTGGCTCCCTTGGTGGAGAGAGTGCTTTGATCCAGAAATAGATTTTCTTTTAACCTCTAGGGAGGCCTCTGTATGTTACTTTGGGAAAAGGTGAAACAGTCACAGTGCAAGTTATTTTTGACTGTTTTCCTACTTTTTTTTCTATCTCATCTGTAAATCATCTGACCTCTCTTCCTCATTCCTATTTCCCCTCTTGCTTTAAGCCTGTAAGTCTGGGTGGTGTTTTAAAGAACATAAGTAGCTGGGTTAAAGTTTGACTAATAAAGATTATAGCTGACCTGGGGGAATAAGTCACTTAGGTTATTTGAAAATCAACTAGGCATTAATTTTTAGGTTGGCATTTGTCATCAGGACTTCAGTTTATACCAGCTTCTTTGAAATTACAAGGAACCTGAGAAAAGAGTGATGATTTTCTTTATTTTATGGAGTTTGTAGATCATGTTTGGCCACTTACCCAACAGGCTGATATCCAAAGGCTCCCTGTTGTGCAGTGATGAAGAGTCTTACCTCTGGACTTCCGTCTCTTCCCCCTCCTTGCTACCTCCTCTGTGTCTTGGCAGACAAACAGAAATGACAAGGCTCAGGAGTTCTTTGCAAAGCAGGCCACGGAGCTCCAGAACCAGGCCGAGTGGAAGGATTGGTTTGTCCTGCCTTTCCTGCCCTCCCCAGACACCAACCCCGCCTTCGCTACCTACTTTTCTCGACAGTGGGCCGACACCTTCATTGTGTCCCTGCACAACTTCCTGAGCGTCCTGTTTCAGTGCATGCATATCCTTTCGGCTGCCTGGGGCTGTGGCCCAGTCTGAGGCATCAGACAATGTGATCAGTGGCCACTGCTCTTAATATGATCATTTCTCTACAAAATGTCCAAGGATCACTGTTATGTGTTATGTGAGAGCACTGGACAGATTGTGGTTATTTTTGTCAGTCGGCCAGGGAATCATAAATCTTAGTTCTGATGCTCTGCTGCTGAAGAAATAGCTGATGTGCACGGGCAATGGGGACTGTCGTAGCAGTGGGGTGCTAGTGCTGGGCTCTGAGAGGACCCCTCAACCAGGGCTGACATGGGGATTGCTAGGCAGCAGCTTTTAGTGAAACCGCCAGCCTCAAGAATACCCTCCCTGTGCATGCCCTGTGCCCTGGAAGGTGTCAGTTGCCTTTGCTGAGATTAGGTAGCAGGTGAGAACACTTCTTGGGCTGGAACTTCCTCCCTGTGTCACTCTCTCTGACAGTGACCCCAGTGTTCCTCAACTTGTCAGAAGACAGCAGCTTTAAGAATGTATGTGTGGATGTTTAAGAGAGAGAGAACGTAAATAATTTACAGCCTACCATATTTGCCATTTTGTCATGGAGAGCCTATGATCCCAGGGCCCAGGGCATCCTCCGTTGCCTATGCTCTAGGCTAGAATTCTAGGGGAGGAGAAGAGAGCCTGGTTTGAATGGGGTTGCCTGGTGAGTCACTGATAAGTTGGGTGTGTAGAGGCCCACCCCCAGTGGCTCTTTTGGCCTCTGGGAGGAGCATCTTCTGGGGGCAGTAGGAAGGGCGCCCTTTCCTTTCCTGTTGAGGGTGAGCATGAATTCTGCTCGTACCAGGTTTGTCTTTTTTTCTCCCTCTGCTGCTGCTTTTCATCCTGAGTTTCATCAAATGAGACTAGCAGGGGGCTCAGCCCAGAGGTGGTTATGGCATGACTATGTGAGCCCTCTAGGGAAATTGGAAATGTCACACCAGATCTTTTCAGGGCAAGACAGTGCCCTGCAAACTAGGTCGTGCACATTCCAGCCGTAGTACGCTTCCCCAGTGCTGAGGCCCTGCCTGCTCTGCCGCTCCTGACCGAAGCTGTTTGAGATGACTGGGAAAGCCAGACACCCTGACCCAGAATGTGGATCTTAATGGGGTGGCGTGTGGCCAGTGCTCCTGCCCCAGTGGTAGAGCAGCTGGCAGTATGCCTCCAGAGCCACTGGCCACTGGGCTCGCTTTTAGCTGGATGTCGCTAAAGCTTAGACTGCCTGTGAAGCCCACTGGATCCTAGCTCTTTACTGCTGGTATTTGGGAAAAACATTCAGGTTTGGATTTATGTCCTCTCTGTGGGCTGGCCAGGCAGAAGTCATGTGTCTGTGAGTCTGTCTGAAAGAAGTCAGACCAGGCCCGGCGTGGGGAGAGATGATTCCATAAAGCTGGGAAGAGCCCACAGCACCGAGTCTTTCTCTGTTCCCTGCGTCTCACGTTCAAGGATGTTGCTGCTGTGTCAGCAGTGTGAGAAGGGCTTTTACTCGTTTCACAGGCAGGCTTATTCTTTAACTTCCTGCACCAGTTCCCGTGATCCTGAACTTTGATGCGGAGTGCCAGAGGACCAACCAGGTTCAAGAAGAAAATGAAGTTCTGCGCCAGAAGGTTAGTTCTGAACATGCTTGCTCCTCGGGAAGTACTTCTGCTTTTCGTGTGTGAGATTAGGTAGTGGCAGTGGAGGGCTGATTAAATACAGGAAAACACTGATCTCAGGTGAAAGCGTGTCACCAGAAGTCAGTATTGGGGATTCGGGGGCTGCAACAATCTCTGAAAACCGGAGGTGAGGTTCCTATTTTAAGTCATGTGTGTAGCGTGAACATCACAGTAACAGTAATGAACTTCAAAGAGGAGAGGACTGTATGCACTCATGCCTCACAACTAACCTGTTTTCCTGTCTATTTTGTCCCCCTAGTCCTTTTCCACATCTATATTGTTTACAGCCCAGATATAGTTAAATTGTTCTGTTCAACAGCTCTGTTTCTCTAGTTTGGTAAAATGCTAGAGCCAGGAGACTCACATTTGCCTTTAGATTTTTCCTGAGGAGAAGTTCTCTGTCCTTGAAATTAAGATAGCTTCAGAAAAAGGAAGATTTTCATAAAAAGGAAGATTAAAAGCTGTTTAGGGCCGGTCCCATGGCTTAGCGGTTAAGTGCGCATGCTCCGTTGCTGGCGGCCCCGGTTCGGATCCCAGGCGCGCACCGACGCACCGCTTCTCCAGCCATGCTGGGCCGTGTCCCACATACAGCAACTAGAAGGATGTGCAGCTATGACATACAACTGTCTACTGGGGCTTTGGGGGAAAAAAATAAATAAATAAAATTATTAAAAAAAAAAAAGCTGTTTAGGTTTTGGGTTTTAAGATTCTTGGGTTTTGTGAATGGGTGTATGGTTTTCTTTAGGCGAAAGGTCAAACATGCTGAAATTCATTTAAGACATTTTTTATGTGAGAGTTCCAAAGTCTGATTTTGTAGATTCCAAAGAGCAAAGCAGGATAGGGCGGAGCTGTTTTTCTCAGTGAATTCAGGAAGAAGCAAGTCAGATGATAAAAGGGGAGCAAGTCAAATGATAAAAAGAACAAAAGCGGGTTTTGTGTATCTAACGGTTTTTAGTTTTCTCACCTCACTAGAGTCAGGTAACAGCGGCCACTTGCCCATTTTTCTAGTCCACGGTGAGCAGAGAGTGAGATGGGCCCTGAGGCCAAGGGCCAGGGGCCTTTTGGGCTGGTAAGGGTGGGTTTTGGATGTGATGTGTCTAATCTTCCCCAGGGGAGGGATGATTAGGTGGGATCACCATCTGACCCGCCCCCACGCCTATGTAGCTTTTTGCATTGCAAGCCGAAATCCACCGACTGAAGAAAGAGGAGCAACAGCCAGACGAGGAAGAGGCCCTGGTCCAACACAAATTACCTCCTTATGTCTGCAACATGGACCGCCTGGGGGACTCGGAACTGTGAGTGTTCACTGCTCCTCCCGGGTGGGGGGCCGTGTCCCCTCCTCTCCTGTCTCCTGTGCTGTCCCCTGGAAAGCACCTCACCCTGACCCTCCTGCTCCTAGGGAATTCCCAGAGACCCTCCTGGCCCTCACTGTTCTTGTCTGAGCTTTCTGAGTAAGGTTCCCTAGGAGTTGTTCCCCTCTCCCAGCCTCTGAGCCTGCCCAGGGAGGGGGAACTGCACAGCTCTGCCAGGGGTCTGCACATCCAGATGTGAGCAGCCTGCATAAATAAACACAACCCCTGTCGTGAAGCCTCAGGAAGTTTCTGTGCATTGAAAGGAGTGCCTTGTGGATGGAAAGATTGGCCACCCCGGGTTGGATGCATTCAGTGGTAGAAGCATGCTCCTGTCAGGGTTTGAAGAGGTAGGCAGATAGGAGAGAGGTATTTGAGTGACGTTAAGAGACAGCCGGTTAAAGCAAAAGACCCAGGTGATGATAATCGTAGTAGCAGTTGAAGAAATGGAGGCACAGATAGGTCTCAGTGATTGTGAGTTGGGATGCAAACCCAGACAGATTCCAAACCGAGACATAGCCAAGTGCTACACCAGGTGAAATTGCTCTAGTTTCTGAGCTAGCACCATCCGGTGGAGATAAAATGCAAGCCAAGATGTAATTTAAAAATTTTTAGTAGCTATGTTAAGAAAAACTTAAACAGGTGAAGCTAATTTTAGTGATATATTTTATTTCGCCCAATATACCCCAAATATCATTTCAACATGTAATGAATATAAAAGTATTAGTGAAATATTTCACACTTTTTTCATGCTAAGTCTTGAATTCTAGCATATATTTTACACCTCCAGCACATCTCGATTTGGATGACCACATTTCAGGTGCTCAGCGGCACATGTGGTCGGTGACTATGGGACAGCACAGCTCTGAGCTTTCCCGTGGCCCTCAAAGAAGAGCTACAGACGTCACCATTGTCCCAGATAGGCTGCCGGCTCCCTTGGGTACAAAAAATAGTACCAAGGATAATGCCGCCTTAAAGCCCAGGCATGTGGACCCGGCGAAAGCCCTGGCCACTGGCGCCGTCCGTAGCTAAGCCTCCCAGGTCCCCCTCCAGCCCTGTGACCTTGTGGTGTGTCTGCTTGATCAGAGCCATGGTGTGCAGCCAGAGGAACGCTTCCCTCTCCCAGTCTCCTCGTGTGGGCTTCCTGTCCTCACTGCTGCCTCAGAGTAAGAAGAGCCCCTCAAGGTTGTTGCCTCCCCAGTGTCCCCCTCAGGCTCAGAGCTCGGCCAAGAAAGAGTCCTTCAGCAGTCAGGTAAGCACAAGTCCTGCCTTTCTAACTCTTACCAGAGGCCTCTGACATCTGATTGCACTTCCAGACCCGCTCATCAAGTGTAGACTTGTTTGCCCTTCCCTTAGGACTGGTTTCTTTGGTATGCTGATGAAATCCTAAATTCAGGGCTCATTCCCTTTCTTCCTCCTTCCCTGCCTTTCCCCTTACAGACAAGTGAACACTCTGCAGGATGAGAATATAGATAAGAATATAGTGGAGGAACTGAGAGAATAAGGAGGAAAATCCACTTAATGCAATCTCTACCCGCCCCCCATCCTCACCTCTGGCTGGAATTGCAAGTGTTGCAGGTGGAACGAGACACTAGGCGGATGCATGTTTGCTGATCAAGGGTAGCGCCAGATCTCGGACTCAAGTCTAACCCAAAGGGACTTCCGTCCTCACCCAGCCTGCTGCCACTCTGACCACTGCCTGCGCTTCTGTGTCAGCTCTCAAAAGCCTGCGACACTCTGCAGGTGAAGGGTGGGTGGCAGTGAGAGGAAGTGTGCTTTGAAGGGTCCCTTCCCTTTTCTCATAAATTTCCTCTGAACTCATGACGGCTTATGACTGTGATTTGGTGACTTAGCGTGAATTCAAGCAATTCTGGAATTTTGAATTTTTGGTGATATAAAGTAGTGTATAAATAAAAAGTAAATTAGAGTTACTTCTGAATCAATGTATTTCTTTTACAAGTTGGTATTTACTTCTTCTGCAAAAGATTTTCACTTTTATAGAAGCTTGCAGGAGAATTTCTTTTATGTCAACTTGTGTCCAAAACAGCTGAGGGTCCCACCAAGTAGTTTTCCTAGCAGAGATGGTCAGAATTCATTGCTTACAGAAATGCCTGTCAGAGTGAAAGTGTAACAGACCCAGAGTTACACTTTATTGCTTGAGTAGGGACCCTTTTTCTCTTAATATATTTTTATTAGTTACAGATAAAGTGAGTCATCATAGTGTCTGCCTTCCTCTCCTACCACCCTTGGCTTGAGAACACTTGCAGGTGACACAGCAGTTTGGGGCTGCTCACTGCCTCAGGGAGGCAGGGGTCTGCCCCAGGCTGCCATTGGGAAGTCAAGCTTTTAGCACAGCACTTGGGTTCAGTATTGCTGTTGATGTGCGGGTGCGGAGCAGGACACTGGAGAAGAAAGGGCGTGGGCTCTGGAGTCAGGCAACTGTGCTTTCAGCTCTGGCTCCTTGTGTATCCTCCTGGCTCAGATTGCTTAAACTCACCCCAATGTGCTTGGGATGATGTTAATAGTATTTACTCCCTGGGGGAGAATTAATTGAACTGATAGAAGAGCCATTGGTATATGTACTGCCTTGCAGATTATAAGGACTCAGTACAATTGGTAATAGGTGTATTTGTGAAAGTACTGGCCTACTTGGTACCCGAGTCAGTTCTGAGACCTAAAGTGCCAGCACTGTGCCATGACTACAACCTTAGCATCTGTGAGGTTGAGGCAGTCAAAAATCAATCACAGTTATTCCTACGATGGTTTTTCTGAAATTCGAACCTTAAGATTAGAATTCCAGGGGCCGGCCCCGTGGTGTAGTGGTTAAGTGCGCACGCTCCACTGCTGGCGGCCCCGGTTTGGATCCTGGGTGCGCTCCGACACACCGCTTGTCAGGCCGTGCTGTGGCGGCATCCCACATAAAGTGGAGGAAGATGGGCATGGATGTTAGCTCAGGGCTGATCTTGCTCACAAAAAAAAAAAAAAAAGATTAGAATTCCAGTTCTGTAGAATGTGGCGGAGTAAGTTTTACTGTTTGCTTTGCAGATCTCTTCAACTGTGCAATATTTTATAAGTGTAATAGATGATGTGTGGAGTGTTAGGTCCCTTGAAATGTGCATAAAATTATGAAATTCAGTTTTATTAACTTGAAAGAAAACAGAAATGGGTTCATTGGGTTAGACTTGTGGCCTTGCTCTTTACGTGTTCAGGAACTAAGAGTCATATGGTGAGGTTAAAATGGGATTGGAAATTTTTCTTGAGGTTCATGTTCAAGAGATGAGGGTAAGAATGAGTAATTTGCAGCAAACATTCCTTAGGTCTAACACTCCTTGTCTCTAAAATATATTCAAACAAAGCTTGGGTCACCCTGTGGTATGTTAACAGAGCAAAGGTAGCCCTCTTTCCATTTCCTGAATGGAGACAATAGATGTGTACAATCTGAAAATTCCAATAGTTGGGTCACTTGTTTTTTATTGATTTATTAATTAGACTCAGCATTGATGTTTCAATTCTAAAAATTGCTAATATACTTGAGGTTCAAGAAAATCACCAAATTTTAGAGTTGGAGGAAGCTTAAAGGTCCTCTGGCCCACTCTCCTACTGAGTAAAGGAGCGCATTCTCTACTTGATTGCCTCCTGTGATGCCAAGCTCACTGCTTGTCAGCGTGGGGATGTTTGCCTGTTAGAAGCTCTTAGTAGAAACTGCTCTGTCACTTTTGCTCACTGATCTTAGCTTTGCCCTCGAGCTACATAGAATAAGCCTTCTTGTTAGGACAGCCCTTCCTGTCTTTTCCATGCTAAGCACTCTCTGTTCATTCCTCCCTCTCTTCAACTCTTTACCCATGTGGCTGATTTCTAGACCCCTCACTATCCTAGTCCCCTTCCTCTGGGAGGACATTCTGGTTTTTTAATTCCCCTATTACAATTGATGGCCACATTTGAGCATACAGTACGAGATGCTCTCTTACCCATACCAAATGCAGTTAGTGGTATGATCACTTCCTATGATTGTGATGATATATTGCTTTTAACTCAATAGAAAGTGACATTGGTTTTTTAATAAGCCGCATTACTTTGTTAGCACATATTAAGAATGTTGTCTTTTTCTCACTACGGCCACACCAGAGCTCCCTCTTTCTTTTTAACTATTAATGAATAAGCAAACAAAAAAACAAAACCTATGTAATTAAATTAGCAATATATAAAATGACTAGGCTTTCCTATTTTAAATATTTACATGTAGCATTGTAAATTTCAGTCACATCAGCATTTTGCGTGCTTGTGATAGGTCACTATAACGGTTGTCATGATTACTGATGCGTTCACAGCATTATAGATGGCAAAGTATGTGGTGATACACTCTCCGTGCTTTCAGTATGAATCTGGAGGCAAAATTTAAAAAACAAATGGAGTAGCTGTAAAACCACAATTCCCAAGCTCTTCTGGGATCTCTATGACAATAGCCCTGTGGGCAGGCACCTCAGTAGCAGCCTCCCCCAGCCTGCAGTTTTACTCCCTCCTTCCCTCCAACTGTAATTCCGCCCCTTCCACACCACTCAGTAAGCAATGGGTTCCACACCACTCAGTAAGCTATGGGACTGCCAGTGGGAATTATGTTATTACAGACATAACCTCTAATTGGCTATAATGTAAAGAAAGCAAAGCATCAGCCAACTTTTTTTTTTTTTTTGTGAGGAAGATCAGTCCTGAGCTAATATCTGTGCTAATCCTCCTCTTTTTGCTGAGGAAGACCGGCTCTGAGCTAACATCTCTTGCCAATCGTCCTCCTTTTTTTTCCCCAAAGCCCCAATAGATAGTTGTATGTCATAGTTGCACATCCTTCTAGTTGCTGTATGTGGGACGCGGCCTCAGCATGGCTGGAGAAGCGGTGCGTCGGTGCGCACCTGGGATCAGAACCTGGGCCACCAGCGGCGGAGCGCCGCGCTTAACCGCTAAGCCACGGGGCCGGCCCGCAAACTTCTGTATTTGTGACTCTTGTTAGTATCAAATGACCTCATAGCTACTGAGACATCAGTAGTAAGAATAGCTGCCCTTGGGGCTGTTTCCATGGATCTTAGCCAGATGGGGAAAAGGGAGCCCTCTTCCACGTCTTTCATCCTGTAATTCCTGTGTTAGGAGGGCTTGTCTTCTGGGTGGCTTTATTTTGCTTCAGGTGAGACCAAATTACTGGCCCTTGTTCCCTGCCCCATTTGGATGACTGCCTGGCAAGCTCTTTTTAGGCCACTGAAAATTAATTTATATCCTTCTCCAGAGTGAAAAGCAAGAAGGTCAAATGATAAAACATAGGTTCAGATATCTCTGCTGAGCTGTAGGACACAGGTAGGTTATGATAGAATGTGGCAGAATATAATTTGGACCATTGGAATGTTATATGAATCCAGTAGTTAAGATTTTTATGAGGTTTGCTCTTAAAACAAAATAAAACATTCAATTACCAGTTACTTCATAGTAAAAATTTGTTTATGTACGTTTGTAGCTAGAGGCAAGTTTATCTTAACCTACTTAAAGTGTTTTATGCACAGCTGCATTCAGCGTTTAGCACATTATTTTTTGTTGTTGTTGTTCACCCTTGTTTAGTAAATAACTTAGATGCAGTTTAAGGAGAGGCTCTCTTTCAGCAGGCTCTGATGGGTCCATAGCTCTTTGGATGTGAACTACTCTGTCACTGTAAAAGTGGTTCTTAATTTATTGCAGTGCCCTTTGTTAATGCCTGTGTGAGTTTTCATTTTGGAATACTGTCCAGCCCCCAGCCTGGTGATGTACTGGACAACTTCCTTTCCTTCTTGACTTGTGAGGGAAGCACTGCCTTTGTACGTCTTAATGTTATATTTCCTGTCCGTGCTGCAGAAGTGTTAACAAGTGGCTTTTGTGTCAGCTAGAAGAATTTGAAGTCCACCTTAAGCCTCCCTGTTCCATCCGTGTGGGCCAATTGAATCAAGTACTCTTAACACCAAATGGTGAAAAAGACAAGACACCATTTATCAGGTGTAGTGGGTGAGTAAGGAAAGAAAAGAGGCCCACAAAGTGTCTCCCCTCTAACATTCCCCATCTTTGGTCCCAGGCAGGATACCTCTGTGGTCCGAGTACTTTCCCTTGTCATGAATGCAATATTATATCGGTTCTTTTCTCTTTTCTTCTCAAATATCCAGTTTAAAGATCTCTTGGTCAGGTTAATAAATCTGTCAAACCTGCATAATAGTTCTGCATAATAGTTGTTCAAGGCTTTCTGAGACTTCCTCACTTGCCAGGATCCCAGTCTTTTGGAAAACAGCTGTCAACCCAGGAAACCGATTTTCCTTCTCCTTAGCACTGTTTACATAGCTAGCTGTGGAGTTCCCATAGCCATCTTTTAGATTTAGAAAATGTGGTCTCTACTACCAGTTCTTTTGTCTTTTCTATCAAAATGTTAGAGCTTTTAGAGACATGTTTGGAATCCTTCATTTCTCATTTCATTTATTTGAGTCCTCTTTTTCTTGGTAAGTCTAGCGAAAGGTTTGTCTCTTTTGTTTATCTTTTTAAAAGATCACCTTTTAATTTCATTGATCATTTTTATTGTCTTTTTAGTCTCTATTTCATTAATTTCTACTCTGATCTTTGTTATTTCCTTCCTTCTACTAACTTTGGCTTTGTTTTTCTTTTTCTAGATCCTTGAAGAGATTGTTTGAGATCTTTGTTTTTTCTTAATGTAGGCATTTATTGCTATGAACTTGCTTTTTAGAACTGCTTTTGCTGCATCCCATAAGTTTTGGCATGTTGTGTTTCCATTTTCGTTTGTCTCAAGATATTTTTTGATTTCTCTTCATTTCTTCTTTGACCATTGGTTGTTTAGGAGCGTATTGTTTAATCTCCTATATTTGTGAATTTTTTAGTTTTCTTCTTGTAATTGATTCTTAGTTTTATACCATTGTGATGCTTGATATGATTTCAATCCTCTTAAATTTATTAAGACTTGTTTTGTGGTCTAACATATGATCTATCCTGGAGAATGTTCTGTGTGTGCTTGAGAAGAATGTGTAATCTGCTACTTTTGGATAGAACGGTCTGTAAATGTCCATTAAGTTCATCTGATCTAACGTATAGGTTAACTCCAATGTTTCCTTATTGATTTTCTGTCTGGATGATCTCTCCATTGTTGAAAGTGAAGTATTAAAGTCCCCTGCTATTACTGTATTGTTAGCTATTTCTCCCTTCAGTTCTGTTAATATTTGCTTTATATATCTAGGTGCTCCTATGTTGAGTGCATAAATATTTACGAATGTTATATCTTCTGGTTGGATTGACCCCTTTATCATTATATAATGACCTCGTCTCTTATTACAGTCTTTGGCTTGAAATCTGTTTTGTCTGATATAAGTTTAGCTATCCCTGTGGAATTCTTCAGTCTAATTTGCCCTCTGGATCAGTAGATATGGAGAGGAATCAATGGATTTATGTAATGAGGGCCGTCACCCTTGGGTCACATCCCAGGGAGTAAGCACAGCCCCCCTGGGGACCATGTGAGGGGTGCCATGGTTACCTCAAGACCTCTCTGTTATCAGTTGTCTTGACCATGTCTTGCTTCTGGGAAGGATGAGAGGTCTTCTATCACTTTCTAAATCTGTGGAAACTGTTCAGTGTTCCATGGACCATGGGATATTCCAGAAGCACTGAGAGAAGGGCCTTGTCTTGGTTGTGTTATGTAGCTCTAGGATTATGACATTTCTTATTATCTTTTCTATTCAGCGTCACTTTCTTCCATGGTGCTCTGTTCATGGTACTGCTTTCTTCAGGTTTCTTAGAGCATGGGGTTTGCTGTCGGATCTGGGTGTGAATTCCAGCTCTGAGAAATTCTCCCTGTGTTGAATAAGTAGCTTAACCTCTCTAAGCCTCAGTTCCTCATGTTACAATCATGTCCTCATCTTTAAGGGGATGTTTGTGAAGTTCTTAGCATGGTGCCTTGCATATGGTAAACATGCAATGAGTGATATATATTGACTCTATTATCGTTATTGTTGTTGTTGGTTTTCTTCTTAGATTATTTCTTTTCTCTTGACCAAGAACTCTACTTCTCCCCAAATAAGCCAGAATTCAGAGAACAAATACTTTCTCTAGAAGAAACATCTGTTACAAGCATAAGTAGATACCACTGGAGGTCACCTTGGTCAGAAAAACAAAAATAACAAATACCCTGTAGGTCAGCCACAGTTAGGCTCCAGGTAAACTAATCGTCCTTTAAAATTTCGTTTCTTAACACATATTCACATGGCTCCAAGGTCCCAAGGAGTCTGTGTTAATCATTTTAAGATGTTTAGTGTTAACATAAAAAATAACAAGTAAAAGAACTAGACGGCAACAAGCAGACTTTGGTTGAGTTATTCTCTCTCTCTCTCTCTCTTTTTTTTTTTGTGAGGAAGATTGGCCCTGAGCTAACACTTGTTGCCAATGTTCCTCTTTTTGCTTGAGGAAGAGTGGCCCTGAGCTAACATCTGTGCCCATCTTCCTCTGTTTTGTATGTGGGATGCCGCCACAGCATGGCTTGATGAGTGGTGTAGATCCGCTCCTGGGATCCAAACCCGTGAACCCTGGGCCACCAAAGTGGAGTGCACCAAACTTAACCACTATTCCACCAGGATGGCTCTGAGTTTATTCTCTTGACTTAGGCCTTGTGTACAGGTGGCTTGTGAGGAGATTGGTCTCGAAGCCAGGTGGCTGTTTGCATCCCTATCCCTTTGCTCAGAGTATAAAACAAAGGGCTGAGGGGGAGGCAGTTTTGACCATCACAGTTTCTGGGGATAAGTTTGGAAAAAGCCCAGCCAGAGAATCTGGAAACATGATGAGGTGACAGCTCCTTTTAAAAAGGCTCTAGATGAAGAATCTTCTCTCCATGGGGGCAGGGTGGGGGTTATTGAATTCATTTGCTGTAACCTTCATTGACCTTATCACTCTTGTTATGAAAAGGAGCCAGAAGATGCCAATTTCTTTCCTGTCCAATTTATCTTGCTCAAAGGTCCTTGAGTTTTAACAATTTCTGTTAAGAATTTCTGGTTGCCTAGTAAACATTTCTAAATACCTCAATATTTGTTAACATCAGCTGGCTTAGTCATAAACTTGGCCTGAAACAAGAGAGGGTACTGTGTTCCTTTTTCCCTTCATATTGTATGTCGCATAAATATTTTTTTTGTTGCCCAAACATATAGTTGATGTAAATGTTTATCACACCAAGCACAGGGCCTGACTTGGCTCTTAGTCATCGCTTAGTAAGTGCTGATCTCCTCTCCCTTAACTAAAGTTCACTGTTCCGATCAGATGAAGGAGATAGACGTATATCTACCTCCAGGTGACAGCTATGGCAGGCTGAGGGGTGCTGGTGACCTGTGCTCTTATGATGGGGACTAGAGGATGGAGAGGAGGAGGTCTGAAGTTGCGCATGTTTCACTCTTGACGTTGCGCACCAGCTGAGATGGTAACATTTTAACGCCTTGCTCAGCACAGCCAGGGAGGACTCCTACCCAGGAGCTGTTGGGTAGAGATACTGGTCCCTTGCTCCTGCTCCCCTCCTGGCCCGAGTGTCATGGCCTGGGCACAAATGAGACGAGACTTACAGCCTGTTGTCTCCCCTTCTAGATGGCTAAGGGAAAAGACCCGGTGGGCACAAATGAGATGAGACTTACAGCCTGTTGTCTCCCCTTCTAGATGGCTAAGGGAAAAGACCCGGCGTGTGGTCCCAAGGATGGGAAGAGTCTCTTCAGCGGGCTGGCCACCGGGGAGTCCAGCTGGTCGCAGCATCGGCAGCGGCGCCTGCAGGATCACGGCAAGGAGAGGAAGGAGCTTCTCTCTATGACTTTGCAGGTACCGCTTGTCCTCTCCTCCTGCCGCGGGGACAGCACGCGGCTACTGCAGATGACAGTGGGAAATGGTGGGAGTGCAGTGCCTGCTCTTACCTCTCTCGATTTCTGCTGCTGTGTAGAGCATGGTTTTGCCTAACTGGGTTTAATTGCCTGTGCTTTGGTTGTTTTGTTGATATTGTGCCTGGCTCTTCCATGGTCCCTTTTCCCGATGTAGCATTTCCCTAAGTAGGGGCCATAAGATGCCAACTGAAAATGTTCCCACAAGATAAGTTCTATGATTGAATTGGTTTGGGACCCCTTGCGTACTGCGTCCTTCCCCGAAGTTAACTGTGCATATTAATGGTAGCGTGTCGCAGGCTCTCAGACTCCACAGAGAGACCTGTTTCCCTTGGTTTAACCCAGAATCCCCCAGACTTGCTTGATCACAGGAGCCTTTCCTCCTGAGCCCCCTGAGGCCCATCTGCTGAAGTGGCGGCCCTGAGGGCCACATGCCCACACAAGTGCCATGCTGTGGCCCAGGCCCTGGCCATGCTGACCCTGAGGCTCCCCTCACTGCTGAATGTGGGTCGGAGTCTGCTCTTCCTGGCAGTGTGAGCTGCCTCCTTTTCCTTCAAATACTCTGGCTTGAAGACAAAAGCCCAAGGGATTTACTGCCTAAGTCACTCTGTTGTCCATTTATCAGGAGATAAATGCCTATTTTAAAGGTATTTCTGCCAAGTCCCAGCCCTCTAGGGCTCCGGGTTGATGGTAATAGACACTTATGGCTCCAATCTCAAATCCTCCTGTCCGGCACTGTAGGATTAAAGACACTCCTGAGCTCAGCCACTCCCATAGGGCACTTTTCTGAGCCCCAGTCTCTCTTCTCTGTTATTATTTTGCTGTAGAACTGCTCTTCCTGTGACCCTGGGGAGCGCTTAGAGATGCATCAGGAGCTACAGGGGTGGTGGTGATGCCAGCTGATGCCCTGGCCTGGGTTATGTCTGGGTGAGTGGGTGGTAATCATGGTGGCCACCACTTAGTGCACCAGGAGCAGAGACCAGGGCCGCTGCGGACCAACGGGCGGCAGTGTGTGTGGGGTGCCCTCTGGCGTCTGGCCTTGCTCTGGCTCTGCTGCTGTCCATGGGTCTCTATCTTTATGCCTGGCCAGTGGCCTCAGTGTCTCAGTGAGCCCCTCCCAGGAGGAGGCGCTGCCTGGCATGGTGGTGTACTGTTGAGGGGCCAGCTTACCTCTGACTGACCTGGCTTCACGTCCAAGTCCTGCCCCTGGCCAGCTCTTAACCTTGGGCAAGTTACTTAACTTCTGCTGCTTTCAGTCCTAAGTTTCCACAGCTGTAAAATGCCGTTAATGATAGGATCTACATGGTTTGGGGAAGGATTAAGTGAGAAAATCAGTCGTGTTCACAGTGTCTAGCTCACAGTAGGCGCTCACTAACCGACTTCTGTCATCATTGGCCTGGCCTGTCAAGATGGTGTGTATCCTGAGTCCCCTCAGCTCTGACAGGGAGGGGCACCCGTGGCCCACTCCTTCCTCAGCAGGGCCTGTGTGAGGAGCAGGGTCTCTAGAAAGGGGCTGTCGGTGAAGCAGGCACCACCTCTCCAGGGGCGAACGGGGCGCTGCTCTCGCCGTTCAGAGCTCTCTCCTCTAGACTCCAAGACCACTGCGAGCCCCCTCAGAGTGCTGCGGTTTGGCGTTCTAGATGTTCTGCAGTGTGTCGCTGGGTGTGGCAAATGGCTGGGCCCAGTGCAAACCTGTCACAGCTGACTTGTCCCCATTTTGCTTGGCACAGTGTGTGGAGAAGAAGCCTGAAGCTAGTGGCCCAGAGGGAGAGCCCTGCCCAGAACTCCACGTGGAGGCCCTGGAGACGCTGACGCGGGCTTCCACAGCAGGCCCTGAGGGCGGAGGGGTCCACCCGGAGCAGCCGTTCATCGTGCTGGGGCAGGAGGAGTATGGAGAGCACCACTCCTCCATCATGCACTGCAGGTGGGTTCGGGCCAGGGTCGAGGCCCACCAGGGAAATGCTGACCAGGGTGGGGGCTGGTCTTTTCGGGCTATGTGTATGAGGTGTGGCCGGCAGGAGGATGGGGGTGAATGGAGGTACAGATGGTGGAATGGTCCCTGAAGGACCGTGCTCACCCCTGAACAGTCAGAGGAGGACTGGGCAGCTGTCATCGGGGGTCCTGCTCAGAGCTGCTGTTGGCTTGGTCAAACCCTCTATCCTTCCTAACTGTGGGAGTCTGAGTTTTAGGAACAAGTTACCTTTTATTTTAACCCTCTAAGACTTACTCAGTTTTAGTTTGCTTTATGTGGGTACTTTTAGGTAAATATTTACCACGTGTAAATATTTTACTTGGTGAAAGCATGACGTTTCATGAACAAGCCCTCCTGGGGTATCATGTTCAGAGGGTCAGTGGGTTCCTTGCTCTGACAGCCCTGATGGGCTCCGGAGCTGTGATGCAGGAGGCTCTCCGTCTCCAGACCCTGCGATGGCCGAGCGTGGGGTTGGCTTGCCCTCTGTTCTGTCCCCAGGGTTTACCACCGGGCTTAGCACACAATGCTGAACTACATAGGTAGTTCTTGGATGAGTAAATATTTCTAGAAATTGTCCATGCCCACCCTTGGAGTATAGGCATTTCGGGATTATTTTTTAAAACAGTAGGAAAGTCAGAACATCCATCACCTGGTGGGCGTTAGCTGAGGAGGATGGCCGAGGCAAGGATGCTAACAGCTTCCCTCTTTCTTTGGCCTTAGAGTGGACTGCTCAGGGCGGAGGGTCGCCAGCTTAGACATAGACGGCGTCATCAAAGTGTGGTCCTTCAACCCCATCATGCAGACCAAAGCATCGTCCATTTCCAAGTCGCCGCTGCTCTCTCTCGAGTGGGCCACCAAACGGGACAGGCTGGTGAGTAACGTCTTGCCTCGTTGCTTGCTCTGCAGTCTAAGTGACGAATTCCTCAGGGCTCTCCACCCGGCTATGGCACCACAGGCTGTGTGGGGCAGCCAAGCAGACCCCCTCCCTTCTCTCTGTCATTGGGAATTTGGGGACCACACATCCAAGACTGTACCGGCAGGCTTCTGTTGGGGGGCGGCAGGGAGGTTACTGGATTCACAAGAATTGTGATTAGACTGCATGGGACCTGGAGAACACTCTCCCATCAGACGGCAGAGGCCTTCTTCCCACCTGTGGTGATCTGGGCTGCTTCTCCATCTGCCTGGGGAGGGACTGGCTTACTTCCTGTTCTGCCCCAGGAGCTCCTGTCGTCTTTCCGCATTTCTAACAACCCACCACGAACATTTTCAGCTGCTCCCTCCGACTGTGAAGACGCCTCCCTGTGCCAGGACCCAAGGGAAGCAGCTTAAGCTGGTGGGGGTGGTGTCCTATTTCGTGGTTCCCGGGTCTAATGCAGTTGTGTTAGTACAGTGTTCTTCTTCCTTCTGAACTTTAATATTTGTGATAGCATTTGTAGTTAAGGAGGTAAAGTTGATTTATAGTTTTTTCTTTCACTGTGTTCCATTTTGAGGGGGTTATACCAGGCAGCCCAAGGGGCAAACCTTGTTTGTTTATAATTTTTGACAACTGCAGGAATTATCCTTATGGTACTAGGATCTTGGGGCTTACCCTGTACCACTGTAATTTGCCAAGTGAATGCTGAGGTCATGATGTAGGGAACATTCCTGGGGGACACCCTCAGACCTGCTTCTGGTGCTTTCTTCTGGCGGCAGTCATTATTACCTTTGAAGCTTTTCACCAAATAAGTCACAAATTCCTGAAGGCAAGGATAGCTTCTTCTATTTCTTCTGGAGGCCTTCACAGGCCCAGAACTGGAGCTGTCCCCAGAACCCCAACATGGGCCAGTGACCCAGGTGTGGTGAGCACCGGGACCAGTACCTAGGGAAGTGGTGGTGGGGAGGTCAGGAGCGAGAAGGTAGGGCTGGAACAGCTGGGCTTTAAAACTGAAAGAAAGGGAGGGAAGTTACGAGGGTGTCATTTAATCAGCCAGAACATTCCCACTGCCTTGTATCTGAGGTGATACCTCTCTGCCGTCCACAGATCCTTTTGTGATTGTGCTTGTGTTCAAGGCCAGCTCTGATGTCTTTATTTAAATGTGAAATGAGGTCCTTTTTAGCCAGATTTCAGAGAACTACCTGGATAAGTGGAGGGGCCTCACCCCTGCAGCCTGCCCACACCCGTACCTCACAGGAGCAGGTCTGGCCCCACGTGGTCCTTCCTGACCGGGCCTGACCCCGTGCTGTTCTTCGCACCTCCCGCCCCTTCTCATTCCAGCTCTTGCTGGGCAGTGGTGTGGGGACAGTGCGCCTTTATGACACGGAAGCCAAGAAGAATCTCTGTGAAATCACTGTCAATGACGATATGCCCAGGTGAGTTGGAGTCCACTCCCCCCACTCACTGTGCTCTGCAGGGCCTGGTCCTTTGCTGAGCCTTCTGCCCCACCTCCTGTGGCGGGCCCCAGCCTCAGAGCTGAAGCTCATCCTTCCTCTGCGCCAAAGGAGTGCTGACTGTGCCCCACCCTGTCTGTTGCAGAATCCTGTCTCTCGCCTGCAGCCCCACCGGGGCCTCTTTTGTCTGTTCAGCTGCAGCTCCGAGCCTTGCTTCTCAGGTGGACTTCTCAGCACCAGACATCGGCAGCAAGGGCACTAACCAGGTTCCTGGCAAGCTGCTGCTGTGGGACACGAAAACCATGAAGCAGCAGGTGCGGGCCCTGCCCCTGCGGGTCACCCTCCCAGGACTCGATTTCTGAGAGTCTCTTTGCTCTCTTTGCTTTGGTCTCCTCAGGTTTTGATTTGTGAGGAAATTTCAAAGTTCAAGTGTTGAAAAGGAGTAATACTCCAGCTGGGCAGATTGCTAGCAACTTAAGTCATTCAGAATTGAGCCACAAACTGAGAAGTCACACAGAGCCTATGAGAGGGCCCTTGTGGTTTATTTAAAAAATTTTTTAATTTAATTTTTGTTTATATATAAAGACTTTATTTTTGAGCAGTTTTAGGTTCACACCAAGACTGAGAGGAAGGTACAGAGATTTCCCATATACCCCCTGCCGTTCACATGCATGGCCTCCGGAGCTATCAACACCCCCACCAGAGTGTGGTATGTTTGTTACAATTGATGCATCTACACTGACTCATAATAATCACCCAAAGTCCATAGTTTACATTAGGGTTCATTCTTGGTGTTGAACATTGTGTGGGTTTGGACAAGTGTGTAATGACATGTATCCCCCCTTGTAGTATCATACAGGGAATTTTCACTGCCCTAAAAATCCTCTGTGCTCCATCTGTTCATCCCCCTGCCCCCCGACCCCTGGCAACTGCGTATCTTATACTGTCTGCATAGTTTTGCTTTTTCCAGAATATCGTATAGTTAGAATCATACAGCCTTTTCAGATTGGCTCCTTTCACTTAATATTGTGATTCCAGTAGTTATTTTTGGGGAGACGACTGGAGTCTCCTTCTGACTCCCTGTTAACTTAGAATTGCATAGAAATGACAGCAGCAGTTCGAGTAGTGCGGACACGTGTATTCTTAAGAAGTGACAGACATATGAAGCTCGCTCACAGGGCCGTGTGGCCCACCTTCCTCAGGAGCTGAGGACCCCTTCCCATCCAGAACAGGAGATGCTTGCAGCTGTGACCCGAAACCCTAGAGAGATTCAGTGATGTCTAAACTCACCTCTCTAAAAGGCAGTGATGTTTCTTGTCAAAATTAGTGCTGGTGCTCAAAAGTGGTGTGGCCCTTATGTTGAACAGATTGTTTCCTGATGTTGCTGGATGCTTGAGGGGTCCCTGTCTCATAGGTGGGCTGTGTTCCAAGTGTTCAGTTTGCACCTTACTGCATCTGCTGGTACAGATGGTGTAAATTCCCATTTGGAAATCTCACAAGTGTCTCAGGCCTATGTGGGCCACACCGGAATTCTTGACCACGCCCCACCACACCTGTTCCTCCTCTAGTCTTGCTGCATCCCACTGAGAAACCGTGCCTTTCCAGGCCCCTCCTTCTCCCTCAGCCTACACCACCAATCTATGAGCAAACAGTGTCAGTTCCACCTCCAAAATGTGTTTCCAGTTTGACCACTTCTCTGCACTTCCAGGGACACACCCTAGACCCGCTGTCTAGTGCCCCTCAGCTGGATAGCTGCAGGACCTCCTGCTGTGGCACCCACCCCCCCGTCTCCCCACCACCACCTAGGGGACAGGCAGACACTGCAGCACGTCATGCTCCTTCCTGCTCTTCCAGATTTCTCATCCCCTGTCCCTCAAGGCCCTGCACGCTGCCCCTCCCCACACTCCGGCCTCCTGGTACTTCCTGCCCTTTTCATCCTGCAGCTGCAGGCCCTTCCTATGAGCTGTCCCCTTTCCAGAGGCTTCTTACCCCACCCTGTCTGGCAGACATCTGTGCTCCAGCATCTCTTAGAAGCTTTCCTGTTTACAACCCAGTTTAATTAGGTCCTTCTTAGTCTTGCTGTTTTCCTCAAGGCACTTACCATAATTTCTAATTTTATGTGTACTTGTTATTTTAAAATTTCCAATTAAATATTGAATACATACAGAAGAATATTGAAATTATAAGTCTATGGTATAATGAGAAGAAAAGCAGTAAAATAAGCACCTATATACCACCGAAGTTTAAAAATGAAACATTACCAACTCTGTTTATGCTCTTGCATGTCCCTCCCCAGTTTTGGTCTCCTTCCCCCATCAGAGGAACTGTCTTGAATTTTGGTTTATTATTGCACTACATTTTTGCATTTACTTTTTATTTTTTTGTTACCAGCTCCAGTTCTCCGTGGATCCAGGGCCGATTGCTATCAACTGCACGGCCTTCAATCACAACGGGAACCTGCTGGTCACAGGGGCGGCTGACGGCGTCATCCGGCTGTTTGGTAAGCATGTGTGCTCACAGCAATCCTGGTCCCCTCCTTAAATGTCTCAGAGAAGAGAGTTGGATTTTTGCCAGCTGCACTAGAGGCTGTTGCAAACCAAATTCAAGATGCTCACAATAGAGCTTAACTGGGCAGGGTCTGCTGTTTCCAGAGCACCCTCTGTAATCACCTAGCACGTGGTCAGTGTCCGTGGACGTGGGAGGGTGGAGCTTAGCGGTCCTTCAGTCTTGAGCTGTTGCATCTGAGTCCTCTGGCCTAAGTGAGATCCAGGAGGACACACAAGGTGATGCTGTCCTGTCCTCTCAGTGCGGCTAGTTCATTCTCCCCATAAAAGTGTTAGAACAGTGTGCATGGGAATCATCTGGCACGCTGTTTAAAGATGCTCATACCGCCCGTGTCCCAGGAGACCCAGAGTCAGAGGGTCAGGGATGGGACTAGGGACTGTATCTTTAACAGATCCCCAGGCCGCCCTGGTGGGAAGTTACAGAGGCCTCCTAGGAAGGACTTGTGTGTCCTCCTAGACATATGGGCTCTGCCCAGGGATTCTTGAACCTTACTTTTGACCCAGTGAAATAAGCTGCTTGTGGGGCTCAGAGGCAGCCTGGCTTCTTCAGCAGGCATCAGGTCCTGGAGGACCCTCTACCTCCAGACTTCTGTTGGGTCCTGGAGGCCCTCTACCTCCAGAACAGCTCCCACCCACTGAGCAGAGGGCGAGGGGTGCCTCCTGTCGTGGGCTGATGCCTCCCCGGGGCCCTGGCGGGAATCTTAGCACCGTCTGTTGCCTCAGATATGCAGCAGCACGAGTGCGCTATGAGCTGGAAGGCCCACTGCGGGGAGGTCTACTCCGTGGAGTTCAGCTATGACGAGAACACCGTGTACAGCATTGGCGAGGACGGGAAGGTAGGTGAGCAGGGTCCAGATCGGGAACTTCCCTCCCTCTGGCTTAGGCATCTGAGATTGCAGAGCGCACCAGGATAGCATGATGGGCTGGGTTAAAATCCTGACCATTGCTTTTACTAGCTCTGACCTTGGGCCTCTCTCTGCTCTGTTTTGTCATCTGTAAAATAGGGATAATAATAGTAACCAATCGGAGAGGATCTTTGTGAGGTTAAAATGAGTTTAATCAGCATTGGCTATTCTTATGAAAGGGGACTATCCACATCCTTTCTCCTTGTGGTAGCAAAGTGACTCACCCCACTGTAGATGGAGCACTGGGGTCCGGATCTGGGCCCAGGTTGTACTGGGCTGAGCTTGGTTGGTGGGTGGTCACAGCATGGATGTGTAGAGTTTGCTGAGGGGTGGGGACAGCTTCCCAAAGGCAGCTGTGTAGGCCTGAGCAGAGTCAAGAAATGTTGTAAAAAGGAAGCTGGGGGAAAAATGTAAAACTGCTCCCTTGTAGATTCTCTACAGGGTGGGGCAGGCAGAGGTGGGAGGAAGACTTTTCGTGTATGCTTTCCTGGACCTTTTGGATTTTATACTATCTCCCTGTCTTATCCATTGAAAAGAGTAATTAAAAAATAAATTCTTCATTTGAAAACTGTGGGAAGATATTTTTAAATTAAAGCTTGATTTCCTATTAATTTGGGTAAGATTCTCAATTAAGAAATGGTCACACCCAGGTGGCCTGTCATGGGGTAGGCTGAAGGATTATATATGCTGCAATGCATGAAGCTAAGTTTATAACTACATCGCTTGTGTTCAATTGATTGCACTGCTGAGAAACTGGAAATATATTTGGATTTTGTCCTCTACTTTGTTCCTAAGTCAGAAAAATCTAGTTGGATTCTAATCATCATCATAATAATAATGATAATAATAATTAATAATAATAAATAGTCACTTGAAGCATTCTCCCTGCTTGAGAGACTGGGAGTCCATGCAGAGGAAATTGCCTATCGTTGTCCTCTCCTGGGCTCAGGCCAGAGAGAGAGTTCAGACTTTAACATGAGGTTGCTGACTTTTTCTAGATTTTGTTGCCTAAAAAAAGGCTTAAATTGGTTGGGAAGAGATGGGACGGGGGGGGGTCATCCCACTACCTTTTCTGGTGGCCTGTGGACCCATTACCTCTGCTCTGGGGTCCGGCCCCTCTCCTCCTGCCAGGCCTGGGTCCTGGCGGGCCGTGGCCAGCCCCTGCCGAGAGAACACTCTGGTTGTGCTTTGTGGTTGCAGTTCATCCAGTGGAACATCCACAAGAGTGGCCTGAAGGTGTCTGAGTATGGGCTCCCTACAGATGCCACGGGCCCCTTTGTGCTGTCTGGTTACAGTGGCTACAAGCAGGTTCAAGTCCCCCGGGGCCGACTCTTCGCTTTTGACTCGGAGGGAAATTACATGCTGACGTGTTCTGCCACAGGGGGCATCATCTACAAGGTACCTGGCGGGGTGTCATGGTGGGCAGGGAGGTTTCTCCCTAGAGTTCTGGGCTGGGCTGAGCATGGGCCTTCATCCTCATCCTTGTCTCTGCCCTGCATGGTTGTGCAGAAGCCTTTGACCTAGGATGGACAGTGCCCAGAGCCTCTTTGCTGCAGGCTGAGCAGGGGGCTGATTCTCAGCTCAGAGCAGGCAGGAGTGGGGGCAGAGTATGACACGTCTGTCCTCCTCTCTGCTTGTCTATTAGCTGTCTTTTGACAAGATTCTGTCCGTTCTCTGCCTCCATTCCTTGGAAATAATACCTTTTACAGTCATGTGTCACTTAACGACGGGGACATGTTCTGAGAAATGTGTTGTTAGGCAACCTCGTTGTGCGAACATCATAGAGTGTACTTACACAAACCCATATGGTATAGCCTGCTACACACCTAGGCTGTGTGGTACTAATCTTCTGGGACCACCGCTGTACATGCGGTTCGTCATTGATTGAAATGTTGGTATGCGGCACATGACTGTATAGAAAACATTAAGAAATAGGGAGAAGGGTTGGGAAGTGTGTTGGTTTGGGGAAACAAGCCCCAAACAGGTAAGTGCTTATGTGGTCTATTTTATTACTCTAATCTGGTATAGATTTATTATTTTATTGGCGGTTCCGTGGGTCAAGGACAGTACAATCCATGGCTGAGACAGAAATTTGGAGGTGTGATTTGTCACACTGTAATGTTTTGTCCCTCAGTTTATATGCTTGTTTTAATTCTCATGTCAGAGCTTTTCTGGCTCATGTACTTTTTTGTATAATTGTATGAAATTATAAACATCTTCTATTTTACTAGTATTATCAAATAGACTCACACTGAGGATTTGTATTGGAGGCTCAGCACATATTTCTGGTACCACGTGAGTTCACTTCTTAGCCTCAGTGTTAGCTCTTTGCCGGGTGGTGGTGGGTAGTCTGTAGGGATCAAGAGTCACAAGGTAGAATGTTCTCTGCTTGGGGGCTCTCGGTGCTCTCATTGCCATGCCTCTTCCGGCAGCGGACAGCACGTGCTTTGGGCAGCAGTTGTGTGCAGGTGTCGGCGTGCACACAGGAGGTGGTAGTGCAATCCTGTTATCCTGGGTCACACTCAGAGACGCGAGCACCAGCGCTGGCAACAGTACAAGGTTGAGGGTTTACCTTAACCGGGAAATTTGGGTTTACCTTCAGTAGGCTCCTCTCTTCCACAGATGATGATGATTTGGGTGGCTCTTGTTCTCTCCTTAAAAATTAGCTCCGTGATTTCTTGTAATTGCTATTGAGAGATACTATAAAAGCTTTCTGTTTACAAGCCTAATTTTATTTTATTATTTAAACATTGAGTTTCAGGTAGGCTCTACTTTGCTCTCTGTATGATTTTATGTGTGTTGTGTGTATGTTATGTGTATTTATATGTATTTTATTTTTCATCATGCAGCCTTTGTCATTTGTCCTGATCACTTCATATAATTTGTAGTCAGACTTGCTCTCTAACCAATTAATGGGTTGAAAGGTTTTCCTCTGTATAATTTTTAAAATGCCAATAATGGGGTCTAATTATTTAAGAAATATAATGAACTTCAGATCACGTTTTTACAATCTATAAACAATTTATGATTTTGGGGGGGGTTATTTTTTTATTTTACTAAGGTCATATTGGCTTATAACATTGTGGAAATTCAGGTGTACATTATTATATATATATATATCAGTTTCTGTATAGACTGCATCATGTTCACTACCAGTAGTCTAGTTTTTATCCATCACCATATTAAAGATGTTTTCTCTATGAAGGCTGACTACTTCTGCCTCTTGCTCATGGATGTTATCTGTAGCCAGCTTGATCATTCTTCTGCCTTTCCTGGTTTCCCCTTCCTTATCACCTTCGAGTCCTCACACCTGTGCAGAGTCCTGATGGCTGGTGCAGGTGGGCTAGATGAGAGCCATGATGCTTATACACTGATGGATGGTCTGCCCGCGTCAGCGCTGTCCTGGGTGCTGCAGGCTTGCCACACTGCGGGAGGTGACCAAGATCCTGTCCGGCAGCGTGCATTCCCTGGGGGAAGCAAACATAAAACAAAGAAGCAGATATAGTCCATGATTTAATGCCAGAAGCAGTAAATGATGCTGGAAGACAACAACTGGGGTGGTGCAGGGGGCTTTGGTCCACAGCAAGTTAAAGGCGGCAGAGAAAATTCTCTGACTTTAGCACATATCAGGGACTTGTTTTCCACTTAAGATGGAGTAACTGTAGTCAGGATAGTGAAGGCACATCCTCAGATTGGGATGCCAGCCCCCAGGCTCGAGGCGGTTTGGTGGATAAGGTAGATGTGTTTGTGAATGATATCTGCTGACACTTCCTCCCCTCTCCTGTCCTCTTGCAGCTGGGCGGGGATGAGAAAGTTCTGGAGAGCTGCTTGAGCCTGGGTGGCCACCGAGCCCCTGTGGTCACTGTGGACTGGAGCACGGCCATGGACTGTGGGACCTGCCTCACCGCCTCCATGGATGGCAAGATCAAGCTGACTACCCTCCTGGCTCATAAACTCTGATGGGACCCACCCCAAGGGACACCCACGAAAGCAGTATTATCCTGGAGGTTGGGGAGAGACGAGACAGGAAGACAGATACTCCACTTCCGGCTCCTTGCCAGTGCAGGGGATCTTCAGGGAAAAACTGTCCAGGGGGCTCGGGGCACTTCCAGCTGTGGTGACTGGAACAGGAGCCACATGGAGTAGTGTCATGTGTCCCCTGAGACCAGAATGCTGGGTTCTGCCAGAAGCACGCTGCAGATGGCAGGAGGAAAGCTCAGGAAGCAGGAGATGCATTGTGATGGCTGCTCTGTTGGACCAGGAGAAATGGACAGTATTTTGTATATATTTGCTCATTTTTCTTCTTTTTTAATGAAAGAATGCTCTTGTGGTCACCTAGTATCTCTTTCTGGAATATGTGTGTGTGCAGCAGTGCGTCTCATTCACCCATTGCCCTGGCAATGGTCGGCCGCAAGCCTAGGTCCCCCACTCAGCTCTAATCTCCTGGCCGTGGAACTGACCCGTATCGGAGGTTTGCTTGTTGCTTTGCTGTAGAAGTACGACATCCTCTCTCTTCCCTTCGAGTGGCTAACTAAGGTTTGTGCTGTTCCTATGCTTTGGGCTCAAGTCAAGGAGGCCATAGTGTTCCTTTTCTTCCCTGAATTGTGGAGCTTCTCCAGATGAGGGCAGGGTCTGAGGCTTCTGCTCCTGGTTGCCCCTCTCCGTCTGGTGGCTGCACTTTCCCAGGACTTTTGTCATAGGTGGCTCCTCTCCTTTCAACTTCACGTCCTCGATGTTGAAGGGAGCCACGGCCAGCACCCTCTGCTGGTGAATGGCCAGAGGACTGGAGCAAGTCAGCCAAGTTGCTGGGGCTGGAACTTGGGCTTCGGGCCATCACTGCTGTGGCTGAGCAGAACCTCTTTCTGCTGTGTGCACGGCCCTGTCGGTGGCCTGCCCTCTGCTCCTTGGCTGGGGTGGGACCTTGAAGAGACAGATGCTCCCAAAAGGGGAGGAGGAATGAGAGCTACTCGCCTCCTCCCGCTTGCGTTTCCATCTGAGGTGGGCGAGGCCTGAGCCTCAGGATCTGACAGTTGGCAGGGCGGCCTTGTTGCTCGGAACAGTCCTTGCAGAATGTCTTTGGGCTCCAGCCCAAATCTAGGGGTGCAGGTCTGAAGTGGGGGTACTCCCAGGTATGTACTTTTGAAAAATCATGAAGAAATTGGTACTAAAGCCTCAGCTCCATTCTGCTGGGAGTTGGCTTAATTATGAGAAAACACCAGAGACTTAGTAATAAGTAGTTACTGTACATTTTTACTCATTTCTACCCTGGTAATCCTCCCTTCAAATGAAGACGACCAAGACTTGTCCATGTGTAATTTTTCCTATCTTCCTCATTGAAACAGCAACCTTATTTATCTCCCCCAGTGATTCTCTAGGGCAATTAGAAGTCGTCATGTGTTTCATTTGGGTGAGAGAATTCATTGTTTAACTTTTCTTCAAAGTTTTTTCTCAGTTTCTGCCTTATTACCCGTTCTCTCTTCTCAGTACGGTCTCCACAGCTTGCTGAAATGTCTTTAAGGATTGCAGAACAACAAAGAACACTTGGAAAGCTGTGTCTTCCTAATGTTTTGCTGTGAGCTCGACACCCACCTCCCTGTTGTTTTGAGCTTGGCTCACAGCTGGATGTGATCAAGGCTCCACCAAGAGGGATTGTAGGGGGTTCCACAACATTGCCTAAAAACACAGAACAAAACCTCAACATTGCCTAAAAACATAAAACCAAAACACCATTAACCTCTGACCTTTGGAAATCAGCAAATACAGTATTACCATGCTGTGGCCAAACCTGTCCCCTCCTGGCCTGTCTCTTCCCAGCCTTCACTCCATCTTGCGTGCTTGTTAGGATTCATTTACCCTGGTGGTCCTCCCTCTCCCACCCCCTACCCCTTCCAGGATGAGCTCTCATCCTCTGATAAAACATGTCAAAAGCAGAATTTACCTCTCCTTCCAATACCTGCTCAGCATCTATCCAAGAACCCCAGCAAGAACCTCCATTATCTTGGGTGAAGGCAGTGTAGAAGAAAACCACCAAGCCAGTCCAGCCTCAAGCCCCTGACCTGCACACCTGGTGCAGGTGTGGACCGTGGCTCTGGCCTGGGCTGTGCCAGAGCCTAGCAGTACTTTTCCCTCACTGTCCTGGGACCTGTCTGCACTTGTCCACCTCTGCTCAGGCCCCCTGAGCGTGGCATTCAAACTGCTTCAGGGGGTAACTCTAACCCATCCAAATCCCACAGCTCGGGTTTCCTATTCTTGCTTGGGCTTCTCTCCCTTCAAACAGGAATATTTTTATGCAGACGCACAGGTTTCCTGCTCCTCAGACTTCATTTTTCAGCTGGCTGTGGGAAGAGGTTTTAAGGAGACAAATATGGAGGAAGTGGTTCTGCTCATAGCAAGTATTTTCTGTTCCGTTAGTCACAAAACAAAATGATGCTTCTCCACCAGTAAGACTGGGGTTTGCTCTGGCTCACAGCTTGTGGGAGTGGCGGACCCTAGAGGTCAGGGATTTAATACCTTCATGGAACCAGAGGAGAAGCAGGTCCTGCCTGCTGGGTTGCCCTCCTGAAGAGGCTGAAGGCAGAGCCCAGGTCCAACCCGCAGGTAAATGACCCCAGTGCACGGCAGGTTGGTGTGACTTGAAACCACTGACTTATCTCCTTAAGCCTTGGTTGACTTAAAATTTCCCAGCCCAGCCTACTTCCTGAGGATTGAGGATCAGTTTTCAAGAAGAGAGGTGGAGGGCCAGCCCGGTGGCTTAGCGGTTAAGTGCGCGCTCCGCTGCTGGCGGCCCGGGGTTCCGACCCCGGGCACGCACCGACGCACCACTTCTCCGGCCATGCTGAGGCCGCGTCCCACATACAGCAACTAGAAGGATGTGCAACTATGACATACAACTATCTACCAGGGCTTTGGGGGGAAAATAAATAAATGAAATCTTTAAAAAAAAAAAAAAGGTGGAAGTGCTTTGGGGAAACCAAAGGCACAGTCAGAAGGGAGAGCTTCTGGACTCAGGAGTCTCCAAAACTTTGGATGGAGCTCCCCTATCCTGCACCTCTAATATATGGAGAGAAATTATTCTATTAGCTGATTTGTGTAAATCACATTCCAAATGGCTGTCAGGATAATTTCACATTTTAGGGGCAGACATCATCCTTTTGCCTCAAAATGCAGTAGGAGAAGGTCCACCTGTGACTGCTTCTGCTTGCGTTTTGAGTCGTGTCTCCGACGGGGGGGTTTCTTTGCCAGCCTCTTGTACACTGCTTTAAGCTGTGAGTGTGATTTTAATTAAAACTAGATTCTAACACCACGTGTGAACTGCAGTGCTCAGCACCAGGCTGAAAGCAAACTGGCAGGGACCCCAGGGCAGCTCTGTGAAGCCATCCTGTTCGCAGAGGGGACATGTTGGCTGTGAATCTGAATATTGAATATTAGAAACACCTACTTCCTTTATCATAAGATAATAAATGTAGGCAGAGGCATTAATTTCTCTTCCTGAACCCCGAGGGGCTCACTTTGCACCCCTCTCCCCCTCCCGCCCTGGGTCCATGAATGAACTTGGTTCCTGTGGGAATCCTGAGCTTGCAAAAGTGCAGGGCCCCCTCTCCTCACCCTAATTTCTGATTTTGGGGCCCTGCGAATCAACACTTAAAGTCCAACTAGCAAGCCTCATATGGAGCCACTTCTGGGGACTGTTAAAGAAAAAATATTCTGTTAAATAGAAAATTATTCATGACACTTGTTAAAGACGTTAAGGCAGACTTTATTCAAGGGCGGCCACTACAATGGGGTTTTGCAGTGCAGGAGAGAGATCAGGCTCAACTCCCAGTACAACAAGAAAGAGGGAATTTATAGCCAGGGAGCAGGGTGGGGGTCAGTGGATGGAAAACTACTAAGGAAACATCAGGGGTGAGGGGGGATGCTGGCTAAACCGACCTCACAGATTCTTGCTGAAGGCAGTCTAGGCGATTACACATCACCTGGGATGGTGGGGGATGAGGAAGCGGATCAGATTCGAGGGTGATCAGAATTGGAGGGTTGGGGGTCCTGACTAAAATGACTTAGCGGGATTCTTGCTAAAATTGGACAATACAGAGAGGAGCAGAGAAGCTCAAAAGTCAGGGCCGAGTTTAGAGGAGAGTAGAGTTTGGGCAAGTAGAGACTGAGGACCCGGGACAGCGGGGACCCCAGGGTCGACGTTTCTGGCATCCAGGGGCAAGTCCTGGTCCGCAGGCCGTGGGCGCGGACATCGGAGCTGCCTGCAGGGGGCGCACGCGGGCCCCCGCGCGAGCAGCCGGCCGGGAGCCGGAAGTGCGAGACCGCGCTGGCACCCGGCGGGCGGAGCTGCGCGGGATTCCGGCCGGTGTCGCCGCGTTCTGACGTCCGGGCGGGGCGCGGGTCCCCACAACCGCCCCGAGTCCGTTGTGCAGGTCCGCCCCGGAAGCCAGGAAGGGTGCGCGGGCCCGGGAGGCAGGAGCCCGGGCCGGAGCAGCGCGCCGTGCGGGACTGGGCTCGGCAGGGAGCGCTGAGCCGCGGGCGGGCGGGCGGCCTCTTTCTGCGGGCCGGGAGTCAGCGAGGCCCCGCGGGCATGTGCCCGTGTCTCCAGGCCTCTGCCCCGCAGGTTGGCACCGGTCCCGTCGCCGCCGGGGTGGGCCCTGAGGCGGGAGCCCGGGACACGGCGTGCCCGCGGGGTCGGGCGCCCCCTGCAGCGCGGGCTTTCTGCCAGCCCGGCCTGTGCGCCTCGGCGCCCGGGCGGCGCGGCGGGCCGTTAGGCACAGGGTCTGGGGGCTGGAGGACCTGGTTGCGCATCCTGGCTGGCTCTTTCAGACTTTTTTGTGACCTTGTGCAAATTGCTAAGTCTCGGTTCCTCGACGGTAAAATGGGCTTAATAATATCTGCTTCAGGGTCAAATGTCTGGATCGTCGCCTGCAGCGCCATGCCCGGCCGTTCCAGTGATCTGTTAGACATGGGAATGACTATCATCACTGCCTGAGTTTTGACACAAATGAGGTGCATGGACAAAGGTCTGTCCTCTGTGGCTAGACAGGTTAGGATCATGTCCTGCTAATTTTCTTAAGTTGTAAACAGCCATTCTAGATATGCAATAAATGATCAAGTTACGACTCAGGGAGGACTCTCTTATTCTTGGCTGATATTTTCCCAGGCAAACCTTGCTTCAGTGAGGTCCTCCCTAGGTGAGAACCGCGAGCTGCTTTCAGGGTTGACTGCTAAGTGGCAGGTAGAACTGCACCCTTCCAGTCACAGGGAGCGGCTGAGCTTTAGGATGGAGGTGCTGAGGTGGAATCAGGTGGGGGTGGGGAGAAGAGAGGCCACATTAGATGAAAGGCCCTTCTGGCTGCCACATGCGGGAGGCAGGCAGTCAGAAGTATCTTTGGATTAAGAGAGGGGGTCTTGGCCAATGGAACCTTCTTGTGAATTAGAATGGCCTGAGACCACACCACGGTAGACGAAATGAGAAGTCTGGAGCTGAGGGAGACAGATCATTGAGTGATGAGATTTTTAGGGTAGGATAGGTTGGATACCCTGGGGACATTGAGATCTGGGGTGGCGAGGAAAAGAGGGGGCCGCCTCCTTTCTTCCTTTCTCCTGAGAGGGCGCTCATCCTCTCCTGCTTCCAGTGGCTCAGTGCAGAGGCTCCTGGAGGCATTTCTGGTTGGGCCTGGTGGCATGTGTGGGACCCTGGGCCCTGCAGCAGGTCGGAGGGCTGCTTCTCCCCGAGCCTGTCAGCCTGCCCACTTCCACACCTCTCACTTGATGCCCTGTGAATGGACCGTTTGAGTCTCGTGGGCCCTGCTCACTGTCCGGCTTGCCTCTGGCCTGCCCTGACCAGTAATTTCCACTGATGACTGGAAGTATTCTAGCTTATTAGAATTCACTAGACTTTGTTCTTTGTAGGAATTAAAGCTTGACTCCTATTCAGGACCAACAGACCTATGATCCCTGGTGTGATGAGAGTGGAATTTGCTGTCCTGAATAAGAAAAGCAAGTCAGGAAGCTTGGACCCTGACTCCACTTCAAGAGACACTGGAGAGATGGAAGCCTTAGAACCTGGGAATAAAAAGAGGGTCCTTCCCACATGGATGACAGCCCAGATGGCTGAGAAGAGAATGGCACCAATGAAGACCCCCAAGAGGAGGAGAATGGCAGCAGTGCCGGCGGCTGCTGCAGCCAGGTGGGACAACTTCTGGTCAGGGTCCTCCTGGGGAGTCAGGAGCAGGGCGGGGTTGGGGGGGCATCACAGTTGCTGGGGCCGGGTCATCCAGTGTTGGCAGAGCAGTGAGGTGGGCGGGCGTTTCAGTCCTGCAGACGTCTCTTCAGCTCTTATGAGGAGCACAGGCTGCGGGGGGCAGAGTGAGCTGTCCCCTCACAGACAGGTGCCTGCTTCTGCCCCTGTTGGTGAGTCTCCACCGTGAGGCCCTCATGTGTCACCTCCCAGATAGTGGCTCTCCCTCTTGGGGTTACACACATTAGCCAAGCTCTCAGACACCAGTTGTCCAAAATGCCAGTCTGTTCATTTGCAACAAAAATCGTGACCATCAATGGGGTAAGACAGGTGGACCAGGTGGTCCTGTCTTACTGTGGCAGGTCTCCAGGGACAGGCAGATGAGCAGCAAGTCGCTGGGCCAGCATGAAATCAGAAGCTGTGGGGCCGGATAGTGGAATGATGGTAATTTTGGGGGTCTTCAGACTGCCAAGGAGGGGATGTCCCTGCACTCTGCTAGACGAGTCACCAGGCACTCAGTGCTGCCCTCTGGCTCTTCGTGTTCTAAGTTTTCTTCAGGGACCAACCTCCCGTTCTGCTTGCTGCAGCTCTTCTTTACTGTGTTCATGCGTCCAGGTAGGTGTCGGTCAAGTCTCCGCCTGATGGTCTGGTCTGCTCACATCCATTGTGTGTGGGTCAGTTTGACGCTCAGGAGCTGGCCGTCATGCACTATTTCCAGATCCCTGGGGTTGCTGGCAGAGGGTGGTAAGCTCCCTGCCATTGCCTCCATGAACCCCCTGTGCCAGTCACTGGTTACAAGGATGAGGAAATTGTGTTCGTGCCTTGAGGAAGCTGTTGCTCTCTTCCCTGGTGGGAAGTCCCAGGGTTGCGACTCTCTTCTTCTTCTCATTTTCTTATTCCTTGTGAGACCTGAGACCCATCTGTCCCCAACTGTAGCTTCATGCCCTTGTTTCAGACTTCCTGTGCTGAAGACTGTGTACTGCATGAACGAAGCTGAAATGGTAGATGTTGCCCTGGGCACCCTGATTGAGGTAAAGTCAGCTGTGTCTTTTCTTACTCTTATAACCAGAAACTCTTTACAGGCAGAAAGTAGACTAGGCCCTTGGTTAATGTCAATCTCAAGTGGCCTCAGGGAGCGCTCTCACGTGTCGGCCCACTTCCGCCTGCCCCTGTCTAGCGCTTCTCTCAGGTCATGCTCCCCTTGGCCTCTGCCCCTGAGAGGTGTGCACCCACCCGAGCATTTGGGCCCGGATCCCCGGGGAGGATATGGCTGTGAGAGGGAGAGCAGCCTCTGCATTTGGGGTGACTCTGTGCTAGTGTGTATGTGGAGGGGACAGGAAACCTTTAACTGCTTTGAAAGGGTCTCAGTCGGGAGAGATGACATCTTAGCACTGCACTTCTGGCAGAACGCCACTCAAGTCTCCTGGCTTCCTGAAGAGAATAATTATTGTACCACCTTAGAGTTGTCTATACTTTATCGTGGACCAGGTACTCTTGTGTATTGTACTGTCTCATTTAATCCTTGCAGTAACCTGGTGATGTAGTTATTTCAGAGATTATCCCCATTTGACAGATGAAGAAATTGAGGCTCAGGGACATTCCCTTGTTACATAATCAATAAGTGACAGAGCTTAGGCCACACTCAAGTTTTGTATCCTGTACTCCTTCCGTTCTGTCAGCCTGCCTTTCCCGATAAGTTTTTTCTGTTTGTTTTTCTTTCCTACTCGGCTATTCCTCGGGCCCCTGCCCACCTCTCTCCCAAGTTGGTCTTGATTTCTTCCAGAGCTGGGAAGGGGTGTGGGAAGGGGAAGATGGGGTGAAGGGAGGGTAGGGTGGGCGCTGATCTGGGAGCAGTGCCTGACCTGGTCACCCACTGGCTTTACAGTTGCTTCTGGATATGTTCTGCATCACTGACCAGCGCGTTAGGAAAATAAAACCCGTGTGTTTTCCCTGCCATGTCTTCTATTCCGCAGGGCCGAAAACAGGAAGAGTGCTCAGAACAGCCGGCTCTGGCAGGCGCTGATAAGGCAGAGCTCTCCCCAACCTGCTCAGCGTCACCCAGTTCTCCTGGGAGCAGTGAGGACGAGGACAATGGGAAAGATGCTCTTCCCCCAGGCCACAGCCCTTCTCAGGGGCCTGCTGGTTCTGACTCTGGCTGCAGCAGAAGCCCTGAGGAAGACGAGGATGTGTTGAAATACGTCAGGGAGATATTTTTTAGTTAAGGGACAAACTTCCCAGGACTTTCTGTCCAGAGTAGCTGCACGAAGCTGGGATCCCTCCCTGCCTGGGGGCTGCCCTGGGACGCCGTGGGCCTTTTCCTCCTAGCTCCACAATCCCTGGGCTGGGCAGATTCACCTTGGAGCAGAAGCCCCAGGACACTCTGGGCCTTGGGAAGTGAGGCATCAAAATGAGCTCCTGTTGGAATTCCTCTGCACTGTGGCCTCTCCCAGCTCAGGGGTCTGCAATCCCAATTTTCTGTTTTATTCAGTTACCAGGGAAAATGAGGTCATGGTGGTCAGACTTATTGGAACAAAAGAGTCAGCTTAATAATTTTAAAGAAAAAAAAGCATGGCTGCTAGGTACACTGGAATTCCTATAATTTAGTCAGCACGATCTCTCCCTAAGGAGGAAGCCTATTGTAAAAATAGCTTCCATCATGAGGCAACCAGCCAGCCTGTGAGCCCTCAGTTGTCCAGCCCAGCTGCCCTCAGTGCTCTGCTCGGTCTGGGAGCTTGCAGCTCAGTGCGCAGATGGGCAGCCTTCTTACCAGCCTCCTTACCAATCAGACAGGCCTCCTGCCTGAGCTGCCACCTTCCTTCCACTTGGCAGCCTTCGCCTAGGTCCCTAGGCCGTCGTAAAGGGAGAGTGGGGCAGGACCCCAAAGGAGAACACTAAGGACAAGAGATCACACCAGAGTCATATTTCTGCCTCTATTCAGTGTGGCTTTTGACAGGCATAGAATGAGGCGATCATATGCTGTACAGGTTTTCCAGTAAACAGGTGCTGAAAAATATACAACATTCCCCAGTGTGTCAGTTGGTGTACTGATATTCTTTCTAATTCTGGGATGAGAAGTGGAGGATGCAGCAAGTCTCTGTATGTGGAACCATTCGTCTGGTCACCTTCCTCCCTGCCCAAGGATTTGGCGTCTTCTGCTCCCGAACTCCCAGTCTCATGTGAGGAGTGATTTGCCAGCTGACTCCTCTCCTCTGTCTGGCTTCAAGTCCAGGAGCCTTTTCAGGGGAACCTTTGAAGCCACAAGGCTTCTCTTTGTGCCCTTGTATTCTGTCTTCAGTGAATCTCTCAGAAATCATTCCTGGGCCTTTGGGAGTGGCAACACAGGAGAGGGGTCTTCACATCCCACCCACCACAAATGGAGACAGGAGCTTGCTAGCCAGGGCCCCGAAGACACTGAGGTGCTCTCTCTTGCAGTGTCCCCCATGTTGCCATAAACCTTCATGGGATTTCAGTTTGGCATTTGGCAGCTCATCCTGGAAATCTGGCCCCATGACAGGAATGCTTATCTCCCCTCCATCCTGAGGATAAACTAAGAATGGCTTTCTTAGATCAGTTAATTAAAGCAGGAATTCTCATGACAATGAGCTACGTGGTTTTAGAGAGTCCTGGGGAACCTTGCAAGTCCCAGAGGACAGACAGCCCTACGCTAAGAAGCCGCAGGTCCCCCAGCCGCCCTTGCTGCCTCTCGGCCTCCTTGACTAGGTCCACCTTTTCTGCAGTGGGTCCCGTCTGCTAGAGCTTGAGATCAGCAGTAGCTATGAAACAGGATGGCTGAGAAGACATACCAGCTCGTGAATTCTCTGGCACCTTCTCTGAGCATAGTTCAAACTGAACCCTTGCAATCATGTAAGCGTTTAGACAGGACTAGCGGCTCTCAAGTTTGCTCTCATCCTTCTCTGCCCTCTGAGGGAACACAACTGTGGCCATAAGCAGGATGATGAGTAAAGCCTGGGCAAAGCCCAGAGCTAGAAACCCAGGCTCTAGGAGGGAGAGCCTGACCCACTTCCATGTGCAGGTGAGGAAGATGCCCAGGCCGCTGGCCAGCAGCATGGAGGACGTTGCCAGGAAGCCCACCGCCAGCTGCCACTCTCCCTCGTTACTGTTGCACCAGCCCAGGAGGAGAGGCAGGGGGACAAAAAGGGTGAGGACCAGGGCCCCGTACACGCCAAGCCTGGCCAGGGCCAGGCCAACCCGAGGCACCCCCAGGGCCTCCAGCTCAGGGAACTGGTAGCACTGTAGGGAGCCAGTGCCCTCGTTCCACAGGCAGAAGTTGTACAAGCCGATTCTCAGGTTGGGCAAGTCAGTGAGGTTGCCGGCCTTCCAGAGGAGAGCGTAGAACAGCAGGGAGATGACCATGATCATGAGGATCATGATGCCCAGGAACAGCAGCTGGTTGCCTTGCCTCAGCCTTGGGACAGTCATTTTCTCCTGCCCTTTGCTGGGCTGCCCTCCCAGGTACCTGAGGGGAAGTCATACCAGTAAGTGTCCAGCTCTCCTCCTCTCCCTCCCAGTTTCTTCACAAGCTCATGTTCTCCCTTCTGGAATTCCCTAAAAACCTGTGGCAACCCTCTCCCCCCATTCCCCTTATAAAAGACAAGAAATCCGAGGTAACCTACAGGCAGGACCCACCTGATAAGTCATCAGCCACCTCTCTGGGCTGAGGTCAGGAGGAAAGCCTGTCCCAGGCAGTTCTATGCCTTAGCTCCCTGACTGAATGCCCTTTGGCCAAAGGCTTTGCTGCAGCTTAAACACCACAAGCTATTGGAACCATTTGTGAGAGAGTTTCTCACCTCCTTACTGAGGGGTGGCTTTATCTGGGGTGAAGGAGAAGGCTCGCTGTTACTGGGGACCTGAAGGAGGAGAAATGTGCTGAAGGCCTGGGGACCCAACTTCTGTCAGTAGCACCACCTGGGGAGCTGTCACATTTACCATGGCTGGGCCACAAACCAGTCAAATCAGAACTTCTGAGGTGTGTTCTAGAAGCTCTTCAGCTCATTCTAATGTGAGCCAGGGTTGAAGACCACTGCTAGACCACTCTGTGGGTTTACCTGCCCTGCTCTGGGAGCTCATTACTGGTTAAGACAAGACGCTGCCTGCTAGTGAAATCACATAGTAATACTCATTCCTTTTTAAACATCTACAATTCTTTCCTGACAACAACAGTAATGTATGGTAATTATAGAAATCTTGGAAAATATTTTTAAAAAGAAAAAATATATAAAAGTAACCTTTTATCCTACTACATACATAGAACCACTGTTAATTTTCTACTAATATTTATTTTTTCCTATGTGCTGATGTATTTTTAAATAATCATACCATTGACCATAATGATTTTCTCACTGAATATTGTATACATTTTTCAAAGCTGTTACATATTCTTCAAAAACATGGTTAATGGTTGCATAATAGTTCATGTCATAGATTTATCCATTACACTATTAGACAGATTGCTTCCATTTTTCATATTGTAAGTGATAATCAAGGAAGATGCTTGTATGATTCTTGTTTGGAATCCAATTTTTCCTTAGGCTAAATATCTAAAAGTGCAATCATTGGGTCAAGGGTAGAAATGTTTTTTAATGATTTTACTGCATATTGCCAAATTGATCTACAGAAAACTTGCTAATTATAGTCCCTCTAGTAGTATATAGTATATATTGTAAATGCCTTCCTCATCATTTTTGAAAAATCCTTTTACTGCATTTTTAATCAGAAGTACTTCTCTGGCCTCCAAAACAGTAGTCTGCATGCTATACCTTTATATTTATAAATTTTCCAATGTGGAATAAGACATCATGAAGTGCCTAGGAGCTCAGTGCTGCAAGCCTTATGAGACACAAAGTGCTGGGGCCAAAATACATACAGAGTGGCATCCTGTCCGTCCACCCAGCCAGGAGTGCAAGGGGGTGTCCAGCAGAGAAGTGAGTGGTGGCCATTGGTGGCCCTGGGGAGAGGCCCTGTGGAGATGTACACAGCCCTGGAAATCAACTCCTGAAGGAACCCCTTGAGAGGAACAGCCCCCTCCTCTTTTCCAAAGCTTACTGGAGGATCTGTCTGACCACACCCCACATTTGTTCTGCAAGAACAGAAAGGGACCAAATGGAAAAAAAGAACCTAGTATGAGGAAACAGAATGTGGGACAGGTGAGGGAGAGGGAGGTGTCTTAGTCCATTCAGGCTACCATAACAAATTAGCATAGAGTGGGCGGCTTATAAACGACAGAAATTTCTCACAGTTCTGAAGACTGAAAAGTCCAAGATCAAGGCGCTGGCTGATTTGGTGTCTGAGAGAGCCTACTTCCTGGTTCATAGATGGCTGTCTTTTTGCTGTGTCCTCACATGGTGGAAGGGACCAAGGAGCTCTCTGGGGCCTCTTTTATAAGGACATTAATGCTGTTCATGAGGGCTCTGCCCTCGATCTCCCAAAGGACCCAAGTGAGCATGAATAATGAGAATAAAGATTTATCAGCGACTCCTTTGGCAGAGACCTGGGCATGTTGCCTGGGGTGAAGCAGGTGCCGGTTAGAACAGAAACGTAAACCCATGCACACAGTGAGGGCCTGAATCCGTGCTGCCACCACCTAACCATGGTCCCCTGCCCACGGCTTCTCCTTCAGGGGAGCTTGGCGGGGAAGCGCTGAAATGGAAGAGTGAGGGTCCATCTCAGTGGAGGCCCTGGGAGCTGCCCCTCCAAAGCACTTATCGCTCAGAGTCTTTGAAGCCCTGAATTAGTTAAAACCCGAGAGGCTGAAGGCCCCCGTTTGAATGTAGTTGGGAGATTCTTGGAGCAATGATGCTGCTAAAGAAAGACTAATCAGGTATAAAAAAGGTGTCTTTTGGGGCTGGCTCGGTGGTGTAGCAGTTAAGTGCACGCGCTCTGCTTTGGTGGCCTGGAGTTCACAGGTTCGGATCCTGGGTGAGCACCGACGCACCACTTGTCAAGCCCTGCTATGGTGGCATCCCATATAAAGTAGAGGAAGATGGGCACAGATGTTAGCCCAGGACCAATCCTCCTTCAGCAAAAAAAAGAGGAGGAGTGGCATCGGATGTTAGTTCAGGGCTAATCTTCCTCACCAAAAAAAAAAAAAAAATGGTGTCTTTAGTCCATACGTTATTAGACTTGTATAATGAGAAGTTTTAACCAGTCCAGCCTGCAATATGGGAAAGATTCCCAACAGGAACATATTTTGTATGGTTTTGCATATTTACCAAATGTTTGTAAAAATCTCTATCTGCAGTTTTAATGGATTTAGGTATTTCAGGGGTAGAATGGATTCCCAGGACTGGAACCCCAACTTATACCATTGTGTGGTAGGAAATAAGTTTTGACTTGCCTCCATTGTCCAGGATCCAGTAGGTTGGGAGTTGGAGGTGACTTTATATAAATGCTCCCTCTTATTTCTCCTGTTTCAAGCTTGTTACACTTGGCTTCAAAAAACTTATTATTAAGCATTTTTGACTTGAAAACAGAGCTCGGTTAGAAGAGTCACGGAAGAGATTGCATCAGCCACCTCACGCTGCAGCTCCCGCAGGCGCCCAGAGCCTTTGTTTTCAACTTCCTCCTTTTCTCTCAACTGACCTTTCGGAGATTGTCAGTAGACAGTGAAACAAAATAAAACAGCAGCCAAGAAGCCCATGAGCAGGCACATGGAGAAGGTGGTGGTCCCTGGTGTCCCTTCTTCTTCTCACCTGTGCACAGAGTTCAGTCCCCACTCCTGTGCCTGATGCCTGAGGCTCACCACCATCGGGCACGACTTAGAACTGGAACTTGCAATTCTTGAGTGAGGCCCTGCTCCCTTTGGTCTTCCACTCTTGCTTTGCTTAGTCCAGCGTCTGCTCAGCTGTCCCTCTTCCCATCTGCCCACCTCTCAGCCACTCCCCAACTCCTAAAGTCCCACCCTGCTTTCTGCCTCTCTAAATCCCACTAACTTTTCACCAGCTTTCCTGGGCTACTTCTGATTTAGCTGAAAGCTAGAATTGTATGCTCCCACCAGGTGTAATCTCCCCAAGGAACGATCTTCATCTATTTTGCTATCCATTTTATCCCCAGCATGGTGCCTGATACACAGAAGGAACTCATTTTTTTTTTGAATGAATGAAAATAGCATGTAGTATCCTTTAGTTATTTCCTGCGCGTATCTTACATATGTGTCTTAACAAGAGAGCAAAGCTTCTTGAGGTGAGGGGCCATGTTTTATGTCTCATACATACTCAACACAGTACTGGGATGGCTTCCACATGCATCCTATTGGAAATATGGACAGACTTCAGGAACTCGTGGACAGAGAGGTTGGAGGCCAGTCCTAGCTTCTTTTTCTAAATGTTTCGCAGTGAAAGCATACGGATATTTGGTTGGAAAACCCCATGGCACTCTTCTCTGCTGTCCTAAGAGCCTACCCCATTTTTATTGTTGTTGTTGTTGTTTGGCTTTTAATGATCCTGTAATCACATTCTCACCACAATGAGCTTTTTAATTCCCTTTAATGATAAGCCTGGGCTTCCTTCAGAGGGCAAAAAGGGAGACTGCTGAGTCACTCTTGCCATTTTTAGGTGAACTTTTTCCTGTTTATAATAAAGTAATACATGCTTATTGTAGAAAACTAGAAAAATATGTGAAAGTATGGAGAAAAGACTGAAAATCATCTATAACTTCAGGTCATAGAAATAACCAGTCTTAACACATTTCCTTCTATAATGTTTTACAAGGTTGGGATCACATAAATATATATGTTTATATCCCAATTCATAAACATCATTGTCTGAATATTTCCCTGTGTCACTAGAAATGTTTCCTAAACAATGATTTTAATGGCTCCATATAGCTGTATCATAATTTATAGTTTATATATTATGTTTTATGATATTATTTTGTAATATTATAAATAATGTTATGGTGGATATGTTTGTGAATCAATTTATCCTTCCACCAGCAGTTTAAGAGAATGCTCCTCCCCAGTGGAATATTCTCAAGTCTTTTAACCTTTGATAATGACAAATGACATATCATTGTTATTGTTTCTCTTTAATGAGTAAAAGTTAACATTTTTCAAGTGTTTGTTGACCATCTATATTTTTTCTCTTGTGAAGTGCTATCAGTTCCTTTTTTTTTTTTTTTTCGCGAGGAGGACTAGCCCTGAGCTAACATCCAATGCCAATCCTCCACTTTTTTCTTGAGGAAGATCGGCGTTGGGCTAACACCCGTGCCCATCTTCCTCTACTTTATATGGGACGCCACCACAGCATGGCTTAACAAGCTGTGCGTCGGTGCGTGCCAGGGATCTGAACCTGTGAACCCCGGGCCACCGCAGTGGAGCGCACACACTTAACCGTTGCACCACTGGGCCGACCCCCCCCTTTTTTTGTTTTTATCATTTTGAGTTTTAGTTTTTGTCTGTATGAGTCTGTATGAGTTCTTTAGAAATAAAGGCTGCCAGCCTTTTGCCATCATAATTGTCATCAGAAAGCTTAACCCTTTTGCTGCACTGGGGCCACTGGACCAAGACACAGATTTAGACTCCAAGTCAATGTGTTGGCTTGATCGTCGTCACTGGAGAGACCCAGGGAGAGCAAGTTCCCAGGTAGGTAAACAGAAGGAAAATATTCTCAGACTATTCATTTGAAGCAGTTTTGTTTGTTTTTGTTTTTAGTTTAAGCACTGCCGAAATTTTCACACCGATGGGATGGTGGCTGAAAGAGACACAAATATCGTATCCTGTTCTTCTAAATTATGTTCTTGTCAGTTTCATATTAAAAGAGTGAAACTTTCATGAGGTTCTGTCTGAGAGAAGATTAGAATTCTGGCAGATTGTTGCAATGAGAAAACACTCTGTCTGTCCACCATGCTGGGTGACAGCACATCAGGCTGTCCTGGCCCAGAGTGCAGGACACTCAGCAGGCAGAGAACCGATGAACTCAGAGCTTTTTCCCAGCACAGGTTTGCATTCCCTGCCTGTCTCTGAGTAGGAACAACAACTTGCCTATACAGAGCCACTCCTTGAATATGAGGAACACTTGAAAAGGGTTGAGTGTGCAGGGAGGCCATTTCTTGCCATTGACACTTGCTTATTTACTTAAGATGGCTGAAGTACCGCTTACTCTCTTGAGTTGCAGGATCAAAGTGAACTTTACAAACTGCCCATAATACCTCTTTGGTCCTTTTCATAGAGAACAGTTTGTAGCTCCAATCTCCAGCTCCCAAGCAGACTTTGTACCTTATATGGTAAAATATCTATCTGGTGATCTAGTGGCTAAGATTCAGCTCTCTCACCGCTACAGCCCCGGGTTTGCTTCCCGGTCAGGGAACCACACCACCCGTCTGTCGGTTGTCATACCATGTTGGCTTCATGTTGCTGTGATGCTTAAAGCCATGCCACCGGTATTTCGAATACCAGAAGGGTCACCCATGGTAGACAGGTTTCAGCCGAGCTTCCAGACTAAGACAGGCTGGGAAGAAGGACCTGGCCACCCACTTCTGCAAAATTGGCCATGAAAATTCTATGAAGAGCAGTGGAGCATTATCGGATACAGCACCAGAAGGTAAGAGGATGGGGCAAAAAGACCAGGCAGGGTTCTGTTCTTTGTACACAGGGTCACTAGGAGTCAGAATTGACTTGATGGCACTAACAACAACAAAAATATCCATCAGCTTTGTCATTATATACCTCTATTGTATACAAATCTTATCATACACTATTTATAACTTCTAATTTGTCACTGCTCCTAATCATGGCTTTACATATTACATCTTCATCTTATCCAAATATTTGAGATCCTCACAAACTCCCTTCTCTACTCTGTCTTATACAAAAACAACCAAAAACCCCAGAAAACAAAAAACCTCATTCTATTTTTTCTATTCATTCTTCCTGCCTGAATGTCTAATGATATTCAGTGAGCAGATTTTATCTAGAGATGGAGCTTATTCAGTCTCTTCTTTAGCCATTTACCCGAGTTCACCACCTGCATGCCTCTGTCACAGAGAATGCCCCAAGGCCAGCATCAAAGAGCACCCCTACGCTGGCTTTCCTACCAGGTGACCGCTCATCCACCACCAGTGGAAATTCTGTTTCATTCATTAAGTGGTTACTAAACCCTTACAGCATGCCCGCTGGAGAGGAACAAGAGCACTAACAGAGAATGTCCCCTTCAGTTAGAGTTCCCTCTCCAGGAGGGGGGGGACTAGACTCGGGAACATTTGAATTCCTCCACCAGGAATAATATATGCTTTACCTGGCAGGTGTGTATATGTTCTGGAACTTGCTACCAAGGATGACTTTTGCTACCAAGGTGCCCTCTTTTTCCTGGGTAACATTAACAATAAATTGACGTTCTTCCTTCTTCTTTAGGAACCAATGCCGTTACTGCCCATGGCACCTCTTTAGACTTGCTGTCTTATTCTTGCTCCCCCCTCCCTCCCTCAGCTCCTGCTACACTGGCTTCTTTGGTATTTTCCAAAAGCTTTAGGCAAGCTCAGGACATTTGTACTTGCCATTCTCCCTGCCTGGAATCCTCTTCCATTAGTTACGTTACCCCCTCTCGCCTCCTTTGGGTCTCTGTTCAAATGTTCCTTTCTCAGTGAGGCCATCCCTGGTTAACATTTTAAAACTGTAACAGTCCCCCCAAGACCCCGCCCACAGCACCCAGCACCTGGCATCCCTGTGCCCCTTCCCTGCTCTTCTTCCATAGCATTTATCACCATCGAACATTCTAAATATTTTATTTACTGTCTCCTCTCCCCACCCCCAGTCAAATGTAAACTTCATGAGGGCAAAGATTTTTGTCTGTTAGGCATTTTTATGTATCTATGGCTGTCTGTCTATCTATCTATCATCTACTTATCTATCAAAAATCTATCTTTTACTGTTACAGCCCAGGTAGTCCAGGTCTACGTGGCACATAGTGAGAACTCAATAAGTATCTATTGGATGATATATGAATGGCTGAATGAACATCAGCAATGGCACATAGAGCTTCTCTTAAACTCCTCCCTCTGTTTACTTTTTTGACAGTTCTCTGTCCTGGTTCTCCATCATTTGGTCCTTCTCTGTTTATTTTTCTCTTCTCATTTCCTAAATAGAAGTTTTCCACAAGGTTCCTCTCTTTCTCAGATATGTCATGTAAGGCTACAGCTTGAAGAGTTGAACACTTTAAGACCACTTGAGAGGATGGACACTAGATGTGGTGACAGCTGCGGTCAGAGGGCAGCAGCTCCCTCCTTGACCTGGCACCACTAGGAGCAGTCACTACCATGGTCTTCAGGACTGCCTGGTAGAATTTTTCTCCTATAAGACATTACACATTTTGCAAATTTTGTAGAACAGAAGCTTGAAAGAAAAAATAGGCAAGTTATTAGGTGGTTATTAGCCACAAATTCATCTCCCAGCTTTTATTTTCATTAATGATTTAAAAATGCTATAGGGGACTAGAGAGGAAGAACTTCCTTCAAGAATTCTCTTTGATCACTAGAAGGGGCCTAAGAAGGACTCTAATTTGATTGAGGGCTTAGTAATAATTAAAAACGACCTCAGAATCTCTGGAGCATCTGCTTTGTGCCAGGCCCTGTGCTAAGCATTAGTAGGTACTATCTTATTAAGTTCTCACAACAACCCTATGGGAGTAAATTCACTATTATTATCTCCATTTTCCAGAGGAGAAAACTGAGGCTTAGTGAGCATCAGTAACTTCCCAAAGTTCACACAGCCAGTGGATGGTGAAGTCTGTCAGGCAGGATTGTCATAACCACTGTAAGAACCTGGCTGTATCTAGTGAGCATATGCAAGCCTGCTGGACGTTATTATCACTGTTCGCACTGCAGGTGGTAGAGACAGTATGAAATAATGGTTCTGGGCATATTTGAAGCTGTGTGTCCTGGGTTCAAATCCCAGCTATACCATTAACTAGCTATTAACTAGCTATGTGACCTTCGTTACTTAATGTCCCTATGCCTAGTTTTCTCATCTGTAAAATGGGTATAATAATAGAACTTATTTTGTAGATGTTATAGAAATCAAATGAGGTAATTTATGTACAGCACATAGGACATTACCTAGTAAATACTATTTAAATTATAATCATCATAGAGAGGAAACTGAAGCTCAGAGAAGTTAAGCCCAGGCCACCCAGCCTGTCAGCGGTGAAATTCTAGGAGAGATAAATAGTGCTGGAGTTCATTAGCAGAGCCTCCCTGGAGGACCTGACCTCCAGGACGCTGTCCTCATTGATGTCCGGTGGTGAAGATTCCAAGACGCAGCTGTCATGGGAGGATGTGGTGCTTAAGAGCATGGAGCCAGACCACTGGGGTTCGAGTCACTGTTCTGTCACTCATAGTCATCTGACTTTGGGCATGTCACATAGCCTCCCCGTGCCTACATCCTCATCTGTAATGCGTCCGCTGGCCTGTTCCTGGAGGCTGTTGTGAGACTGAAGTGAGTTCATTTCATCCGTACAAATGTACTGGTGCCTGGCACACAGTACATACACTGTGCCTGCTCTGATGATGCTGATTTTGGGGGAAAAAAGAGAAATGAGGGAAGAGTGAGGCAGAGGGGGAGGGCCGGGAGTGTAGCATGAATGCAGAGAGAAGTGAAGCCCAGGGAAGAAAATATTAGCAGATAAAGCCAGAAAAACAGACTGACAGGGTAGAGAGCCAGGTTGAGTGCTTACTTGTCAGAGGAGGCCGCCAGCCCAGCCTAAAATCTCTGTGGCTGAACACATTTAGGATTAGTGTGATCATGGTTTGGGCATGGCTCTGACAAGAAAAGGGAAGAAGAAAGGGAAATGTGTCATATTTCCTTTGGCAGAAACATGAGCCAGGTTCTTATTTTTCAAAACCAGGCCACAGCGGCGTTTGCCAAATGTATTTCGGTTGTGGCAGCAGGCTGGGGTTCACCGTGGGCTCTGGCACTGCCACGCCTCACACCAGCTTTTTATGGAATGCTGTGCTGTTGGATTTACTTAATTCTTCCATGTAAATAAAAACAGCTTTACCAGCAGAAATATGACCACATCATGAGACAGCAATACAGAGTAAGCAGCTCAGCCCTGCTCCCTCCACATGCAACAAGCTATTGAAATAAGCTGTTTAAATGGTTCCATTAATATTAACCCGCTATTTGTTCAGTTGCTTTGTTGCTTAATAGCCCTTGCTAGCAGATGATCCAGCTGGGAACAAAGGTCAAAAATATTTTAGAAGGAGAAAAAAATCCTTAAAAACGAGAAAATGCCTGCACTTCGGAACCCATTGTCATGTGGTTTTTATTGGTGGGACTCTGCAGTCAAGTTTATGGGAGGCTAAGCTGCACAGGAGCCGAAGTGGAGTTCAAAGACCAACAGTACTAGAAATGAGTGACTGCCTTTGTCTGTCATTCTTGGTTCTCCTGCGGCAGCCCTCTCTCCTATGATCACGATGGAGATTTACAGTCCCCCTCCACTGATGATCAGGGTTTCATCTTGTGGCTCCATCATGACACATTCTGTAGGATTCCCTGAGCCATGGGCCCTGGGGAATCAGTTACACACAGGGAAAACCAGGTGCCACCTTCATGAGCTTGCATTCTACTTGGGGAGATAAACACCAAACATATATTTTAAAAAAGTTAATTATAGGGGCCGGCCCCATGGCATAGTGGTTAAGTTTGGCACGCTCTGGTTCAGCAGCCCAGGTTCACAGGTTTGGACCCCAGGCACAGACCTACACCACTCGATAGCCATGCTGTGGCGGTGACCCACATACAAAATAGAGGAAGACTGGCACAGATGTTAGCTCAGGGTGAATCTTACTCAGCAAAAAAAATTATTATTATTATTATAATTTTTGAAAAGATTTGGGAAGGAAATAAACAGGATGAAGAGAAGGAGAGGAACTGACAGGAGGAAGAGATAAGTCTAGGAAATGTCTGCAAAGCAGACATTTGGTTTGAGGCCTGAGGGATATGAAAGAGCCATCCCTGGCTTGGGCCAGGAGAAGAGCCTTCCAGAAAGAGAATGCAGTAGTTATACAAACCCGGTTGGGAGAGGAACAGACCTGAGGCCAGGGTGGCTGCAGCCCAGTGACTGAGGAGAGGAGACGAGATGAGGCTGGACCGGTGCGTGGGTGAGTGGACCCAGCTCCCTGAGGCCTTGTAGGCCATGGTATGAGGTTTGGATTATATCCTTCTAGCCAAGTGCTTCATTAACTCATTCCCCTATTCCCCCAAACATCAGAAGACAGGCCCCTAGATGGAGGGGCTAAAAGTGCAAAGAGAGGAGCTGAGTTGGGGAGGAGTGGAGCAATGCCAGGTGTTTATCTCATGACAATTCTGCTCACCAGCCTGCCGTAAAGACCAAGGCCTATGAAAGGCAGTTTGTACCTAACAGTCAAAAGAAAAGTTGAGGAGGAGGTAAGAAATGATAGACAGTCACTAAGACCTAGACCTTAACTTTTGCAAAAGGTATTTGAGAGTTGGCTGGAAGGGAGGCTAAGTTTTCCACAAACTTCACCTCCATCCCCACACAAGAGGATGTGGTTCTTACCTGGTGAGATTGCACATGAAATAGCTTGAACCATGCAAAGTAACTCAAAGAAAGCAAATTACAAATTGAGTAGCAAATGCCCGCTCTGTCCCTCACACCTGTATTTGGGAACGCGGGAAAGCTTCCCCTGGTCACTCTTGGGCTCACATACTGCAGCCTTCTGCTTCCCGAGTGCTGGATGATGTCCGGGGGAAGGGCAGAGATTGCTGTTCCTTGCATTCTCTGCTCTGTCTGGGGACTTTGCTGTTAGCACCCTCACCTCCTTATTGCTACCAAGTGGAAAAAAGGTATCTGTCCTCACAAAAGTGCTGGGGACCTGCGGATCACTTCCCAAAGTCTACTTAAGTCTAGGTTTGAGCTGACAAAACTCATTCACATATCAGGACCCACAAAATGGAGGCTGCCCCAGTAGCCCTGCCCACATCACAAATCTAAACCAGTCAGCCTGCCCCGAAGCAGGTATCAAGGAAACCTAACATACTCCAATCACAATCCTCCAACTCAGTATCAGCTAGCTCACGTGACCCTAGAAAACAGGACCTGGTCCCTTAAAAGGAAACCCCAGAGCTCCTAGCCAATCAGGCGTGGTTTCCGCGTTAGCTTTCCTAAATGCTCTATAAATGCATTCTTGCCCCAGATTGCCCCAGATCTCTTGGGAAGAGTCTCCACTGTTTGTGAGCCACTGTACTTTCCCAATCCCGGGATTGTTTTCCCTGAATAAATTCAGGGAAAGGAAGGAGTAAACTCATTACTAAATTGTTTTAGTTGTATCATTTGATAGGACTGAGAAAGCTGAGGGGGTGTGAGCCCAGGGGTACAAAATAACGTTCTGCAAGATCTAAGGTGCTAATGAGAACACACTGTCCACATATTTGAAGATGGAACTTCTAAGATATTTACTGTATTTATTAATTCACTTTAAGATGTATCATTTGGAGGCCTAAGGCAGGCTAGAGTCACTGAAGTAATTGCAGGATCCAGGTCCCAGGTAGATTCCTAGAAATAACTTGGCAGAGTGGGGAGGGAGGGTGGTGGGGGGTGGTATTGGGCCAAATAAAAGAGAAGGCAGGGGTGCTGGACCAACAGCTCAAAAGAGCAGAATGTCTCAGAAAAGCTCTATACATGAAGTTGATATATGATAAAAGTGGCATTATACTTCAGTGGAAGAAAGGGTTTTTCATTAACTAATGCTGAAGCAACTTATTAATTAATTGAAAACAAAACTAGTTTAGGTCCTCATTTCACTCCACATACCAAAATAAATTTCGCATGGATCCAGGAGTGAAATGTAATGAACAAACAGATTAAAAAAAAATCTAGAAAAAGGTAAATATTTGATTTATGAATGAGAAAGAACACTTTGAGCTTAAAAGCAAATTGAAACCCCAAAGAAAAAATTTTACAGATTTAACTATTTAAAATATACATTTCTATACAACAAAAACAACATAAGTAAAACTAAAAGTCAATGAGCATGGAAAATGTCTGCAACAAATATGAAATGATTAATATACTTGATATATAAAATGTTCATGCAAACAGATAAGAAAAAAAGTAACCCCCTTAAAAATGGACAAGGAATATGAAGAGATATTTCACAAAAGAAGAAATGCAAAGTAGTTAACTGTAAAAGACCTGTTTTTTCCTTCTCTGTACTCTCCACTAAATGTGTGGGAGTTTTCCTCCACCAAGCCATTCTCTCTGACACCCAGATGTCCTACAATTTAACTTAATTCTGACATTATCTACTTGGAGTAGATCCCACAGGTTAAGGGTTCAGTCCCATGAGATGCCCCACACCCACCTGCCTTCAGATGCGAATCGCAAGTCTAGGTTGTCACCTGTGCTTCTGGACCGATCAGCTATGATTTGGAGGTTCCCATGACCCTTCCTTGGGTTTGACTAATTTGCTAGAGCAGCTCACAGAACTCAGGAAAACAGTTTACTTCCTAGATTACTGGTTTATTATAAAAGAATACAACACAGGAAGAGCTAGGTGGAAGAGATGCATAGGGCAAGGGATGGAGGAAAGGAGAGGGGAGCTTCCATGCCCTTTCCAGGTGTCACCCTCCCAGGACTTCCACGTGTTCACCAACTCAGAACCTCTTGGACCTTGTACTTTAGGGATTTTTATGGAGGCTTCATTATATAGGCATGATTGATTAAATCATTGCCCACTGGTGATTGAGCTCATCTCCAGCCACTTACCTCCCTGGAGGTTGGGGGTGGGGCTGAAAGTTCTAACCCTGTAATCACATGGTTGGTTCCCCTGGCAACCAGCCCCAATCCTTAGGGACTTTCCAAAAGTCACCTCATTAATATAAACTCAGATGTGGTTGAAAGGGGCTTGTTATAAATAAAATCCCTATTATCCCTATTATCACTTAGGAAATCCAAGAGTTTTAGGAGCTCTGTGCCAGATACGGGGACAAAGACCAAATATATATTTCTTATTATAAATCACTATATCACATTAACTAACATGAAAAAAAGTCTATACCTTACATAACATAATCAGAGATATGCCAAGTAAAATAACTTAGGAGTTTCCTTATCAAAACTGCAGATAAAAACACGTGATACCAAGAATGCAGTAAAACTGGCATTCTCATACAATGATGGTGATGTGAAAATTCTTATAAACTTCCTGGGAGGCATTTTGGCAATATGCATTAAAATCCCTAAAAATAGTCGTATCTTTTTGGCCAAGTAATTCCACTAAATTTAATCTTCCACAAAGATTAAAAACATCTTTTAAGAAAAGCACCAACAGAGCTAAAATCCCATCATGAATTTCCATAGGTATGAGAAGCAGTGTAGTCCAATAACATGGAGCTAATATTCTTTCTAAGTCAAGAACACAGGTCTTTCTGACAATCTTAATCCACAGAGAATATTTTAAGGATTCATAGTGCTTCTGTAACTACCTCTGAGTAAAAGTTTAGCCACTGCAAGTTAGTGGTCTGCTTTTGTTTGGCTGCCTTTTTCTGATTAACTGTCCACTTTACACATCATCTGTACAGACTTTGTGCAAGACCCTACTGCCCACCGTTATCCCTGTGTGCTTCTAACCAGTTATACTGGCATTACCTTCACCATTTTTGAGGCTGGAGACACACAGGGTGATGCTGAAGGGAGGGAAGGCGAGCAGAGAGTACGAGCGTAGATCATACATGGGAGGAGGGGTCACAGACACTGACTACCAGTAATTTCCCCAGGCCCATTGCTAGAGTGTGAAAAGTCTGAGGAGAAAACAAACTCATCGTACAGAGTGGTAGCTGTCTGGGCAAGACACGGTGCACTCAGGGAAGGTACTTACAAAAAGAAGATGAAGAACCCACAGAAACACTCATAAAAAGGAGGAGCAGGAAATCGGGTTCGGTTGAGTCTTGTTTCTTGCTGGCTTTCTAACGTCAGGCTCCAGAAACATGCACAGTGGAGAGGGCAATAGCAAATAGTTGCAGTCCTGAGCGTATGACCCGCTCACATTCTCAGTTGTCCCTAAGTAAACAGCTCTTTAAACTTGGGTACATTTGTGCTGGCTGACGTCATGAATCAGCTGATTTCACTTTCATTTCTTAACTTGCCGGTGGCCCATGACTTTTGGGAAAGAAATAGTGTAAACAACACTTGTTCATGGGACCACACACTTTACCCACCACCCTGGAGCCAGCTAACCAATTGACTTAAAGAGCCAGGTAAGTGTTTTGATTATATCACACAACAATTCCAGAAAGGAAACTGGCCAAGACACTCTCAAAGCTCCTAGTGATTTAAACTCCAAGATAAACACAACCTAGAATCTTATTCAGAAGAGACCTTCAAGATCATCTGGTCCAAGATCCCAGACCCAGGTCACCCCTTGGGAAGCAGTTATGTCATCTGTCCCTTTTTCAGCTATGTAGAATGACTGGGCTTCTCTGGAGACAAAACCTTGTTTTCTTAGTGTTCTCACGAGGGTGTTTAGGCCCATGCTGGAGCAGCAAAAACATCTCTTATTTCAAAATAAGAGCAGAATGAAACTTTTATTTTTGTAATCATAGGGGATCCTAGCCAGAGTTTAAAAATTACTTCCTTTGCTCACATGATCAGTTGGAAATTCCGATTTGGGGTTAAGCTTGGTTAAGTCAGTAGACAGCTACCTAGCAATATTGCTGAATCCTTTGGGGTTTCTTTTCCCCTCCCCATGCCCCCCTCACGCCTAAAGGAGTTCTTTTTTCTTTTTTTGTATGGCTACATTTTTTCCCTTGTAGTTCTTTTAAACTCAATCCCTAGAAAGAGGTGATGTGATCTAACAGAAAGGAAGAACAGAGGCTTTGGGATCGGGGAGCTCTACTACAGATTAGCAAATTATTTAACTTCTCTGAGCATGTTTCTCATCTGTAAAATGGAAACAATACCTACTTTGCCTGACTGTTGTGGAAATTGGAGATAATGTATGAAAGTACTTAGTACCAGTACTGCACACACAGTCATGCCAGCTGTTATTATTAAAAGCAGAATTTGCAAATATCTAGTCTAACATTCATAATAATGCCTTCAAGGCAGAGACAAAATTAACATTTGGTACTAATATAAACTAGTTACTCTAAAAACTGAACATAGTGAGTGAAGTGATGCAATATAGAAGAGACAGAAACAATTGAAACAATTTACTCAAAGTTATAATGCATGTAGTTTTTAAAGAGTCAAATAATTCTTCAGAGTTTGTTATGTAAAACAAGAGTCCCACACTCTCCCTTTTTTCTTCTCCAGAGGCAAGCACTTTCATCTGTTTTTTACCTCAGTTCTCAAAATAACATTTTGGTGTTATTGGTACTTGATTTTTCAGTTTCAGGCATAATCTATTGACTCTTAACTAGAGGAGATGAAGATTTAGCTTTCTTCTCCCTGACTCCACGTTCCACAACTCTAAGTCCTATCTCCCTCCTCCTTTCAAATTGGTTATATTATAATCTTGTTTAAATCAATATTCTGTGTCTACAATATTGTAACCATGTAAATACCATATACGGTAGCTGAGTCATATAGAAAATTATGATTTCTTTTCCTTTTGTGCATAACTTTTTGTCTTCCCTGGAGATAATAATTGCCTTAATTTTTTGTTTGTTAGCTTAATTTTCTATGTGCTTAACACTTATCCAACCCTCAAATCTTCATCAAATCTTTTTTCAAGAAATTTGTATGCATGGTACTTGATCTCTTCCTGAGAAAGGCTCTTCCAGCACCTTCCAACCTGCTCCAGTCTGGGATGAGGGCCTTGACACCTAATACACAGCTGTCATCTGGGAATCTCATTTCAAAACCACCATCCTGTGATTCCTTTTGCCTCTATCCTATGCCGGATCTCCTATTTCCTGCATCAAAGGCTTTTCTTGGTTTAGTCTTCATTCTACCCTTAAACTTGATAGATCAAAGTTAGAGTATAGAATTTTAGGTTAAAAATAATTTGCCTTTGGGTGCCAGCCCGGTGGCGTGAGCAGTTAAGTGCGCACGCTCCGCTGTGGCAGCCTGGGGTTCGCCAGTTTGGATCCCGGGCGCGCACCAATGCACCGCTTGGCAAGCCATGCTGTGGTGGCATCCGACATATAAAGTAGAGGAAGATGGGCATGGATGTTAGCCCAGGGCCAGTCTTCCTCAGCAAAAAGAGGAGGATTGGCAGATGTTAGCTCAGGGCCAATCTTCCTTATAAAAAAAAAAAATTATAAAAAAAATAATTTGCCTTTTTAAGTTTGAAAGCCTTGTTCCATTCTATCTAGCTTCCACGTTATTGTTGAGAAGTTTAACGCCATTCTGCTTTCTAGCTTCAAAAATGGTTTCCTTTCCTAGTCTCATCCTTGCAGGTTTGTCTTAAAAAATAAAAATGATTTTTATTTTAGTGGGTTTTTGAGAAAGAGCAAAATTAAATGTGTGTTCAGTTTGCCGTTTTTAACTGGAAGTCTAATTATTTTATTATTTATTTATTTTACCCTAGAAGGGCTCTTTCTAGCTGTCTCTTTCGCTGGTTCCCTCTGGCAACATAGCTGGCCTCTGGTTGAGCTTGTTGCTCTTATCAAGTTACTAGCCTCCTCTTAATCACCATCAAAATCTCCATTATTTATTTATTTACTTTTTTGCTGAGGAAGATTTGCCCTAAGCCAACATATGTTGCCAATCTTGCTCTTTTTTATGTGAGCTGCTGCCACAGCATGGCCACTAACAGATGAGTGGTGTAGGTCTAACCCTGGGGAACTGGGGCCAGGCTGCTGAAGCAGAATGTGTGGAACTTAAGCACTAGGCCACTTGGGTTGGCCCTCCATTATTTTTGATAGCACCCTTAGGCTTGAACTTCCCCACACTCTGTTCCAAACAAATTAGTTTACTTGCGGAAAACTTCAGAGTTCTCTGTTTTCATGGCATGCCTCTCCTCCTAGGGCAAAATATCTGAGCCATTGCTGTGGAGCTGAGGGTGCAGACAGTGACCTGCTTCTTCTAGAGTGACGCCTCTGCTTTTTGAGCATGGTGCCGGGTGGGGCAGTAGCCTCTTGTCTTTTCAGCTTGCCCCTCCTCACATGGAACCTCCACCCTATAAACAAGCTCGGGCAAAGGTGAGCAAGGCTCCAGTTTTCTTGGCCTGCTGAATCTGAGAGACAGACTTTGCACTCTGGCTGGGTGGAGGAAGGGAAGCCCTAACTAACCTCTTGGCTGCACTAGGCTGGAATTTAGCCTCTGCAACACAGAGGTAGGGGCATGAAAAATGCTCACCCCTCCCAGGGAGGTACCAGAACCCTAGGGCTGGGAGCTGGGGAGAGTGCCACCCCTGCATTCTTGGCCACATGCTTCCAGAGGAGAGCTTCCTTCACACTGAACTGGGGTCAAAGGAGGAGTGGGTCGTGGCTTAAGTGCCACAGACTCACACTGAGATTTTCTTGAATGAATGTTTCTTTATTTGTTGCCATAGGACAATTTCCATACTTAAAATTTTTTTTTTCCTAACTTTTACCAGTTATGGTATTCTCACAGGGGAATACCCACTCTCACAGGGGAGTGGGTGGAGGAGTTCCTCAGGCTGCTATTCTGGAACTGGATCTCTGCCCCTTTATTGTTTTTCAAAGGGAATAGTTCTAACTGCATAAAATCTAAAGACTTTTAAATAGCAAAGAATATCATGAACAAATCTGAAAATGACAACTTTCAGAAAATTACAAAATAAGAAACAAATGGTTGTAAATTTTGAGTCCCTTAAATTAATCTATGAATTTAGAACTTAACTAATAAAAATATTGATAGGTTTAACTGGGAATGCCTTTGTGGTTGTTTAAGTTTTTTGTTTTCTTAAAACTAATAAAACCAATAAAAATTTATTGAGGTAAATATTAAGCTACTTTTACAGATTTCTAGTAATAGATATATTGAAATAGTCTTCTGTTTCAAATATCTCCACCTGGTTTTGTAAAACATCTATGATGGTTTAAATAATAGTAAAAACAATACTTATGCCATCTAATTATGGGGTGCCCAATGAAATGGAAATAATGTTTCACAATTAAATTAAAATCTCTATATTTAAAAACACTCAGGAATTATAATTCTATTAAATGTCAATAAGAGCAAACATAAAATCAATTAAGTGACAGCAGTTAAACTACATAGAGGTAAATCTAAACTTTTAAAAAGAGGAAAAAACAGATGTCTTGCAGTGGGTGTGGTGTTCAGGGATTGGCTGCTTTGAAGTCTGAGTTGAACCTGCATGTGACCCTGGATCCCTGTGATCTCATGGCATAATGTTCCCCTTTTGGATGGAGGAAGCTGCTATCATCTGTGTCATCTTCTCTAAAGACAGCAGCTAAACTTATCATCTGCAGCACAGTTTCAGTCAGAGATTTTAAGAGCTCCCTTTATCATTTACAGCCTGTTTCATTCACGTGTAATACTTTTCAAGCATTTTTTTTTTTTTTGGACCGTCGGTTCCCACACTCTTTCTATCCCCCATTTTCTTGGGAAAGCAGGTTTAGGCTTTCCTATAAATGAGTGTTTTCATCCAAACGATCCATTGTTTCCCTCTAAAGTTGTTCTACATTTTTTTCTGAGATGCCTTGGGCATTAGTTGGGAATGGAAGGATTTTTTTTTTTTTTTTACTAGGAAGAATTGCCCTGAGCTAACATTTGCTGCCAATCTTCCTCTTTTTGTATGTGAGCTGCCACCATAGCATGGCCACTGTTAGATGAGTGGTGTAGGTCTATGTCTGGGAACCAAACCCAGGCTGCTGAAGCTGAGTGCGCTGAACTTTACCACTCGGCCACTGGGGCTGGTGCGGGATTGGAAGGATTTTGATCCATCTTTGGCCAATCATGTCTGTCCTTGAACATGAGCTATTATATGAGGGAGCTCGCTTTTCTATTCATTTTTGAGAGGTCTACTGTACCCCCAAGTGAAGAGGTGGACCTGTTCACATTTCTATTAAGTGTTGCCAAACACAGAGTGTGTATCATCAGAAGACTGGCCTCTACAAGAAGTGACTTGAGGGCTTCATAGGCTTGTGTAAACTCTTTAATCTTTTCACGATATAACAACATTCTTCAACTGGTGCAGAAAAGTATTTGGCTAGCTCTTTATTCCTCTTTAAAGTATGTTGGCTTCTCGCTAAAAAAAAAAAAAAAAATCATAGCAGCACATACTCAAGGAAAACACAAAGGGATTTGTCTCAAGTAGTCAGATACCACCACCAGAGCACTGCTCCAGGACTAGCTGGACAGATATTTCTGTGGTAGTCCAAAGGGCCTCCATAGCTCCAAAGGCACTGAAGCTTGGCCCCTGGTTGTCAGTATCCTGTAGACCACAGCTGCCTGCTTGGAACCCTATGGAGTGATGTACTTCTAAAACAAACAAGTGCCTGGCAACCCAGCCAGACCATCAGTGGGACAGGGCAAGTGGGTGAATAAAATGTTACACTCTTTGTTCTGTTCATTGCTGCACACACAGAAAGTGATATTATTTGTACTGTGCATTGGGGGAAACAGAGAAGGATGATTGCAGCCAGAGGTGACTAGCCCATGAGCTCTGGGTACTCTAGGCCCTGCCTGACATAACACAAAACTACAGGGTTAAAGTAGTGTCATGCTACAATCCATTCTCTGCACACAAGCGTGTCAGGGCACAATGGTGAGACAAGTTGCAGTAGAGAACTCACATGCCCATGTTCCTGGGTGAAGCTCCTTCTTCCGATTTGAAGTTTCCTTCTGCAGCCTTGAGGCCTGATCCTGTCTACAAAGGTTACAGGAATCTCTTTTCCCTGTAGGCTCGCTGGAGCCTGTGTTTGGTCAGCACAGGCAAGCAGGGTCAGAGAAATGAAGCACCTCACCAAAGGTATTACCTCACTGATCTGGATTTCAATTATAAGAACTCAAGAGGCATCAAGAGGAACAGATAATGTCTTAACATTTTATGTATTTTCAGTGGACCCTTGTTGTAGTTCAATCCAAGTGGTCTCCAATGGAGTGATTCATTGATCCATGCTCCTTCCATCATGTGGCCCTGCTATCGTCAGCACACAGTCATCTTCAGAGGAGTGGTTACCTCTGCAGAGGGAGTACATCATGCTATCAGCTGAATTTGCCATCTTTTGTTTCTTTAAACAAAATCTCACTCTCTTAGTATCTCTCTGGCAGACTCAGGCCCAGAGCCTCTTTTACCCATCACCCGGGACTCTGCCATGAGCAATTCTCTCCACACAGCCTTTGTCCACAGGAGAAAGGATAGGACAATCAGCAGAGGCTGGTTTGGGACTGCTGAAGGGTGCCAGGGTTTGCGTCAGTGGTCCCCCTATGAATGCGGAGAACAAAGGCTCTTCCCAGGCTTGGTAGTGAGAGTGATGCCTGATGAAGTGATCATTGTTTATAATTTATTTATTTGAAGGAGAAATTGCTAATTAAGAGTTTATAACATGTTTCTAAAAGTAAAGAATTCAGCTATGGTATAGAAGATCATCTTTGTTATGGAAAAAAATGACTTAAGCAAACCCCTTTTATATGCAGAAAGAGTGTTCACACTTCTGGGATAAAAACAAAATATCACGTTTTTTGGTGGTGGTGGGCAGATCACTCTTATTTTAAAGCCTAATTATATAAGAACAATTTAGTGATGTCAGGATGAAAGCCCCAGAGTTAATGTATGTCTTTTGATTCATCTTATAAAGCCCTTCTGCCTGGGTCAGTAGCATCAATGCCAACTCCAGAACATAGGCTCCACCAGGCATCATTGCTGCCATGTGTGGGGAGCCAACGATGATACAGAATCTGGGTGATGTCTGTGGAGGGGATGGGGTCACAGCAGATACTCAGCTCTCCTTTCACAGTGGCCTCAAATTTTAAAGGAATTTTTTTGCTCGACATAGAATTTAAGGTTGTCAATACCACACTGTCTTGATGATTGTAGCTTTATATTAAGTCTTTTAAGTCTTGTAGTCAGGTAACATCAGTCCTCTGACTTTGTTCTTCCCTTTCAATATTGTATTGGATATTCTCGATCTTTTGTCTTTCTATATAAATTTTAGAATCAAGTCTGTTGATAATAATTTGATTGGAATTTCATTAAATCTATAGATTAAGTTGGGAAGAACTGACTTCTTGACAATATTGAGTCTTTCTATCCATGTACATGGAATATCTCTCCATCTATTTGGATCTTTGATTGCTTTTATCAGAGTTTTATAGTATTCCTCATATAGATCTTGAACGTATTTTATTAGATGTATACCTAAGTATATCATTTTTTGTGCTTATGTAAATGGTATTATATTTTTAATTTCAAATTCCAATATTCGTTGCTGGTATATAAGATAGTGATTGACTTTTGTATATTAACTTTGTATCTTGCAAACTTGCTATTATTGCTTATTAGTTCCAGCAGGTTTTTTTGCTGATTCTTTGGGAATTTTCTATATAAACGATCATGTTCTCTGTGACCAAATATAGTTTTATTTCTTTCTTTCCAAGCTGTATACCTTTTATTTTCTCGTCTTATTGAATTATCTAGGACTTCCAGTATGATGTTGAATAGGCATCAGACAGTGGACATCTTTGCCTTATTTCTGATCTCAGCAGGGAAGTATGTAGTTTCCCATCATTAAGCACAATGTTAGCTGTAGAATTTTTTTTTGGTAGATGTTCTTTATCAAGTTGAGGAAGTTTTCCCCCATTCTTAATTTGCTGAGAATTTTTTTTTTTTTCTGTGAGGAAGATCAGCCCTGAGCTAACATCCGTGCTAATCCTCCTCTTTTTGCTGAGGAAGACCAGCTCTGAGCTAACATCTATTGCCAATCCTCCTCCTTTCTTTCCCCAAAGCCCCAATAGATAGTTGTAGGTCATAGTTGCACATCCTTCTGATTGCTATATGTGGGACGCGGCCTCAGCATGGCGGGAGAAGCGGTGCGTCGGTGCGCGCCCAATATCCGAAGCCGGGCCGCCAGTAGCGGAGCGCATGCACTTAACCACTAAGCCACAGGGCCGGCCCTGCTGAGAGTTTTTAATCATGAATGGGTGTGGGATTTTGTCAAATGCTTTTTCTGCAACTATTGATGTGAACATATGATTTTTCTTCCTTATTCTGTTGATGTAGTGGATCATATTTATATTTGAATATTGAATCAGCCTTGCATATATAGCATAAATCCTACTAGACTGTGATGTTTAATTCTTCTTATACATTATTGGATTCAATTTTCTAATATTTTGTTGAGGATTTTTGCATCTATATTCATGAGAGATATTGGTTTGTAATTTCCTTTCTTATAATATCTTTGTCTGGTTTTACTATTAGGGTAATGCTGGCCACATAGAATGTGTTAGGAAGTATTCCCACTGCTTCTATCTTCTGGAAGAGATTGTAGAGAATTGGTATAATGTCTTTCTTAAATTTTTGGTAGAGTACATCAGTGAACTCCTCTGGGCCTTTTGGCAGGCTATTATTTATTGACTTAATTTCTTTAATTGACATAGGCTTATTCAGATTGTCTATTTCTTCATGTGTGAATTTTGGCAGATTGTGTCTTTCAAGGACTTGGTTAATTTCATCTAGGTTATCAAATTTGTGGGTAGAGAGTTGTTCTTAATATTCCTTTATTATCCTTTAAACGTCTATGGGATCAGTTTTGGCGGCCCCTCTTTCATTTCTGGTATTAGTAATTTGCTTCTTTTTGTTTTTTTAGTTAACATTGCTAGAAGTTTATAAATTTTATTGACAATGGAATATTATTCAGCACTAAGAAAAATGAGCTATCAAGCCATAAAAAGACATGATAGAACTTATATTCATATTACTAAGTGAAAGAAGCCAATCTGAAAAGGCTACATACAGTATGATTCTAACTATGTGATATTCTGGAAAAGGCAAAACTGTGGAGACAGTAAAAAGACCAGTGGTTGAGTGACATCAATATCATGGTGGAGTGAGTTGTTCCCTTTGTCTTTCTCCTCTAAGTTACAACTAGACAGACATTCATTGACCAACAGAGGATTCCCTACACAGCACAAGATGACACCTAAGAGATCCATGTGTCCATACATCTGAAGGTGGGTGAACTGGACCCCTGGGAGGTGGTAGAACTAGATGAGCATCCCCCTCATCCTCCCCCAATGGCAGGGATCCAGGGTATGGGTCCTTACACAGCAGCTCATGTGACTGTGAACGGAGATAGTAGGTCCCCAAGCCCACCAGACCTGCCTTATAAGAAATGTTGAAAGAAGCCCTCCTACCTGAAATGAAAAGGCAAAGTTTTACAAAGCTTTGAGCAAGGAGATAAATAGACAGACAGAATCAGAAAATTGCAGCTATCTATCAGAATAGGTTAGTAAACACTTAATTATAACATAAAAGATTAAGGGAAAGAAAGCATCAAAAATAACTATAACCACTTCAGTTTGGTCACAAATTCACAACACAAAAAGGAATAATTTGTGACAATAAAAACACAGAAGAGGAAGAGGAAAAGGATGGAACTTTCATAGGCTAATGGAGATAAGAGGCTATCAGAAAATGGACTATCTCATCTATGAGATCTTTTATACAAACCTCATCATAACCACAAAATAAAAAATCAGAGCAGAGTCCAAAATCATAAATAAAGAGAAAGCTGAGAAAAACATCACAGAAAACCACCAAACTGAAATGGCAGTCAGAAATACAAGGGAAAAGAAACAATGGTAATATAGAACAACCAGAAAACAAGGGATAAAATGGTGCATTAAACTCTCATATATCAATAATCACTCTAAATGTAAATGGATTGAATTAGCCAATCAAAAGACAGAATGGCTGGACGGATTAAAAAATAAGACCCAACAATATACTGCCTCCAGGCAACACATCTCAGCTCTGAAGACAAACATAGGCTCAGAGTGAAGGGATGGAAGATAATATTTCAAGCAAATGGCAAGCAAAAGAAAGCAGGTGTAGCTATACTTATATCAGACAAAACAGACTTCAATATAAAAAAGATAACAAGAGACAAATATGGGCATTACATAATGATAAAAGGTACATTCCACCAAGAGGACATAACACTTATTAATATATATGCACCTAACAGGAGCACCAAGGTATATAAAGCAACTACTAAGAGACCTAAAGAGAGAAACTGACAGCAACACAATAATAGTAGTGGACCTTAATACCCCACTTATGTCAATGGATAGTTCATCCAGACAGAAAGTCAAGGAAAAAGTGGACTTAAATGAAATACTAGACCAGATGGACTTAATAGATAATATAGAACTTTCCATCCAAAAACAGCAGAATACACGTTCTTCTCAAGTGCACATGGAGCATGCTCAAAGATAGACCATCTTTGGTCAGAAACAAGGCAAGCCTCAATAAATTTAAGAAGATTGAAATCATATCAAGCATCTTTTCTGACCACAATGCTATGAAACTAGAAATCAACTACAAGAAAAAAGCTTAGAAAGTCACAAATATATGGAGACTAAACAACACGCTACTGAACAACCACTGGATCAATGAAGAAATCAAAAAATACCTGGAGACAAATGAAAATGAAAACACAACATACCAACTCTTATGGGATGCAGCAAAAGCAGTACTAAGAGGGAAATTTATAGCAACACAGGCCTACCTTAAGAAACAAGAAAAATCTCAAATAAACAAGCTTATGATATACCTAAAACAGCTAGAAAAAGAACAAAGTCCAAAGTCAGTATAAGGAAGGAAATAATAAAAATCAGAGCAGAAATAAACAAAATAGAAACTTAAAAAACAATAGAAAGTATCAATGAAACTAACAGCTGGATCTTTGAGAAGATAAACAAAATTGACAAACCCTTAGCCAGACTCACTAAGAAAAAAAGAGAGAAGACTCACATAAATAAAATCAGAAATGAAAGAAGAGAAATTACAACAGACACCACAGAAATACAAAGAATTATAAGAGAATACTATACAAAAGCTATACACCAAAAAAAAAAAAAAAAAAAATGGATAACCTAGAAGAAATGGATAAATTCTTAGAATCATACAACTTTCCCAAACTGAATCAAGAAGAAATAGAGAATCTGAATAGATCCATCACAAGTAAGGAGATTAAAACAGTAATCAAAAACCTCCCCAAAAAACAAAATTCCAGGACTAGATGGCTTCACTGGTGGATTCTACCAAAGATTCAAAGAAGACTTAATAATACCTATTCTTCTCAAACTATTCCAAAAAATCAAGAGGGTGGAACACTTTGTAACTAATTTTATAAGGTCAGTATTATCTTGATACCAAAACCAGACAAGCACAACACAAAAAAAGAAAACTACAGGCCAGAATTGCTGATGAACATAGACGCAAAAGTCCTTGGCAAGGGGCCATCCCCATGGTGTACTGGTTGGGTTTGGTGCACTCTGCTTTGGTGGCCCAGGTTCCTTGGATCCTGGATGTGGACCTACACCACTCATCAGCCATGCCGTGGTGGCAATCTGCATATAAAATAGAGGAGGATTGGCACACATGTTAGCTCAAGGCAAGTCATCCTCAGCAAAAAAAAAAAAAAAAAAAAAATCCTCAACAAAATATTACCAAATTGAATACAACAATACATTAAACGGATCATACAACACGATCAAGTGGGATTTATTCCAGGGATGCAGGGATGGTTCAACATCTGCAAATCAATCAATGTGATACACCACATTAACAAAAGGAAGAATAAAATTCACATGATCAGGGGCCGGCCCAGTGGTGCAGTGGTTAAGTGTGCACACTCTGCTTTGGTGGCCCATGGTTCTCAGGTTTGGATCCTGGCTGCACACCGACGCACTGCTTGTCAAGTCATGCTGTGGGGACGTCCCATAATAAAGTAGAGGAATATGGGCATGGATGTTAGCCCAGGGCCAATCTTCCTCAGCAAAAAGGGGAGGATTTGCATTGGATGTTAGCTCAGGGCTGATCTTGCTTACCAAAAAAAAAAAAAAAACCAAACACATGATCATCTCCATAGACACAGAGAAAGCATTTGACAAGATCCAACATCCATTTATGATACAAACTCTCAATAAAATGGGTATAGAAGGAAAGTACCTCAACATAATGAAGGCCATATATGACAAACCCACAGCCAACATCATACTCAATAGTGAAAAACTGAAAGTTATTCCTCTGAGAACAGGAACAAGACAAGGATGCCCACTCTTACTCAACATAGTACTGGGAGTTTTAGTCAGAGCAATTAGGCAAGAAAAAGAAATAAAAGGGATCCAAATTGGAAAGGAAGAAGTAAAAGTGTCACTATTTGTGGATGACATGATTCTATGTATAGGAAACCCTAAAGAATTCACCAAAAAACTATTAGAAATAGTCAAAAAAATACAGTAAAGTTGCAGGGTATAAAATCCACATACAAAAATCAGTTGCATTTCTATACATTAATAACGAACTAGCAGAAAGAGAAGTCAAGAATACAATCCCATTTACAATTGCAACAAAAAGAATAAAATATCCAGGAATAAATTTAACCAAGGAGATGAAAGACCTATACACTGAAAACTATTAGACATTTTTGAAAGAAATAAAAGAAAACATAAAGAAATGGAAAGATATTCTATGTTTATCGATTGGAAGAGTAAACACAGTTAAAATGTTCATATTACCTAATGCAATCTACAGATTTCAATACAATCTCAATCAGAATGCCAATGACATTCATCATGGAAATAGAAGAAAGAATCCTAAAATTTATATGGAACAAATAGAGACCCCAAATGGCCAAAGCAATCCTGAGAGAAAAGAACAAAGTTGGAGGTTATCACACTCCCTGATTTCAAAATATACTACAAAGCTATAGTAATCAAAACAGCATGGTACTGGCAGACAAAAATACACAGAGCAGGAACAGAATTGAGAGCCCAGAAGTAAAACCACACATTTATGGACAGCTAATCTTTGACAAAGGAGTCAAGAACATACAATGGAGAAAGGAAAGTCTCTTCAATAAATGGTGTTGGGGAATAGCCACATGCATAAGAATGAAAGTAGACCGTTATCTTACACCATACACAAAAACTAACTCAAAATGGATTAAAGACTTGAATATAAGACCCAAAACCATAAAACTCTTAGAAGAAAATATAGGCAGTACACTCTTTGACATTGGTCTTATCAGTATCTTTGAATATCATGTCTATTCAGGCAAGAGAAACAAAAGAAAAAATAAACAAATGGGACTACAACAGACTAAAAAGCTTCTGCAAGGCAAAGGAAACCATCAAAAAAATGAAAAGACAACCCACCAACTGGGAGAAAATATTTACAAATCATATATCCAACAAGGGGTTAATTTCCAAAATATATAAAGAACTCATACAACTCAACAACAACAAAAAATGAACAACCTTATCAAAAAATGAGCAGAGGATATGAACAGACATTTTTCCAAAGAAGATATACAGATGGCCAACAGGCACATGAAAAGATGTTCAACATCACTAATTATTAGGGAAATGCAAGTCAAAACTACAATGAGATATCACCTTACACATGTCAGAATGGCTATAATTACCAAGATAGGAAGTAACAAATGTTGGAGAGGATGTAGAGAAAAGGGAAACCTCACACACTGCTGGTGGGAAGGCAAACTGGTGCGGCCACTATGGAAAACAGTATGGAGACCCCTCAAAAAGTTAAAAATAGAAATATCATATGATCCAGCTATTCCACTACTGGGTATTTATCCAAGGAACATGAAATCAATAATTCAAAAAGATTTACACAGCCCTATATTCATCGTTGTATTATTCACAATAGCCAAGATGTGGAATAACCCCAAGGGCCCATCAACAGATGAATGGATAAAGATCTGTATATCCATTGTATATATATGCAGTGGAATACTACTCAGCCATAAAAAAGATAAAAATCATGCTATTTGCAACAACGTGGATGCACCTTGAGAGTATTACACTAAGTGAAATAAGTCAGATAGAGAAAGGCAAATACCATATAATTTCACTCATATGTGGAAGATAAACAAACACAGATAAGTAGAATAGATTAGTGGTTAGCAGAGAAGGGGGTGGGAGGAGGGTGAAAGGAGTAAAGGGGCACATATATATGGTGATGGATAAAAACTAGACTATTGGTGGTGAACATGATGCAATCTATACAGAAACTGAAATATAATAATGTACACCTGAAATTTATACAATGTTATAAGCAAATATGACCTCAATAATAAAAAAAAAAGACCGATGTTGCCAGGGGTTAGGAGGAAGAGAGGGATGAATAAGGAAAGCATAGAGAATTGTTATGGCAGTGAAACTACTCTGTATGATACTATAATGGTGTATATATTTCATTATACATTTATCTAAACCCAAAGAATGTACAATGCCAGGAGTACACCCTAATGTAAACTACTGACATGGATGATTATGATGTATCATATTAGGTTTATCAGTTGTAACAAATGTATCACTCTGGTGGGCGATGGTGATAATGGGGAGGCTATGCATGTATTGGGGTCAGGGAGTATATGGGAAATCTCTGTACCTTCTGCTCAAAATCGCTGTGAACTTAAAACTTCTCTAAAAACTAAAGTCTATTAAAATGAAAGCAAAAATATAATAGTTACTCTTTTAATATCCCAACAAGCTCTCCTTGTACCCTCTATGGCTACTGGAAATGTGAGAGTAGACTACCCAACCTCAGATCTTCCTAGTTTCATCTTGCTACCATGACCTAATTAGGCTTGTGACCTGTAACTTTAATGTACCTCTCCTACCTTATCCTCATTCTGCTTAGCCTCATTTTGTAATGGACGCCATTGTGGACCTGTAACTCTAGGCTGGTTGACTCTGTTTTCTCGCTTACTGCACCCATCTTGACTTATTGGCCTGACATACCTGTTTCTCTGCATTGTCCTTCAGGAATCTCGCTAGTGCTCACTGTCTTATGAATGACAAAGTGAGGTCCTCCACTTGCTTCCCCATGAATAAATGACTGGAGATGTACATTCACCAGCTCTAAAGGAAACTGCACATCTAATCTTTTACATTTTGGCTAAATTTTGAAAAGTAAAATGACTATTTAAACCATAATCTATGCATTCTATCAGTGCCATTTTGTGCCACACTTTTGCTCTGTACAATTAGCATCTTCTAATATATAGTATTTTTTACTAGTTGTTGGAGGTACACTACTTAACACTTTACTATGCACTATCTTACTCTGTAATTATTTTAGTCATGTGTTTTATATGTACAATTAATCAGTAATCTTTGGGTAGAAATGCCTTTCATATCACTAATGGTTTCTAGCACACTACAGATATAACAGAAATTCAGGAAATGGTGCTTGTTGACTGATTCATTAAAGTGCCTAACTTTAGGAACATTAAAGTCCGTGTTAGTACATGTCATTCCTTCCTTGAGTTTTTGGTGTTGTACGAATAAGTGATTTTGAAAGAAATCAAAATTTCCAAGATTTTTTTTTCTATCTTGGTAAAAATTAAATATAAATATCTAAATGATTTAAAATTTTCTATATTTTCTCTGGATTTCTTTTTAAATCTCTGAAAGATGTTCCCACTAAAGAAGATGGGATATCCAGAATTTGTAGTTTAGTATATGCATATGCATGTGTAGGGGGAGGAATAGGGATAGAGGGATGGGCAGTGCTTTTTTTCTCTTTTTACTATGTAAGCCTATGTTATCTTTCACCCACAGTCTTCAGAGCAGCGTAAAGCTAGATTATTTGTCGCTTTGGAATGTGACATCACTCCAAAGTGTGTCCATCATTCTTGTTTGGTTGCTCCTCCTTATTTTTAGTTAGATGGGGGGCTATTTGCATAGAACTTTGCTGGTTGGATGCTTCAGCTTGAAGATTCTTGTCTTTGGTAATACTTGCATCCTTCTCAAAACTTGAGGGTATAGTCTCCCATTTGCTGCTGACAGGGTTCATGTCTTTAGTCTTCGTGGCCTTGATTTGAGAATGTTTTTTCCTCTTCCTGGGCCCTTTGAGAGGTGACAAACTTTCAAATGACCTCTGGGACACACACTGGAGCCTTTCGGAAGAGCTCAGCATAAGATTCCTTTGGCTTATAAAAGGAGGATTTCTGGGTGGTGTCCAAGAAGTGCTGTATCTCTTTGTATTTATGTAAGTAGCTGGCTTTAGTCTAGAAAAGAAATGAAATGTGTGAGTTTTTGCCCAACATGCACCCCAGGTATCTGTAATCCTTAAGTATTTGTCATAGTATAAGTTATATTTTTCCTTTGGTTAGTTCATTTTCCCTTAAGACTTTTACCATTATTTCTATGAGAATGATCTAAGTCTTCATCTCTAGTCATGAGTTTTCAGCACTACTCCAGTCTTGTATTTCTAAATGCCTAGAGAATATGTTCATTTGGATACCTGTCCTGACCCCAGGCTTCCTGATATAATGGCCACTCTGGGCCTCAGCTCCTTACCCTACCCATCTAGTTGAAGTAAATGTTCTCTAAAATTCCACTTTGCTCTAGAAATCTACTTTTTTTAATTCTATTAGAATGAACTCAGTATACATGCTGTAAAGTTTTTTCTATCATCAGTAACAAGATAAATAGGAGTCCAAGAGAGGGAAGTTTTCCTCAAGAGGGAGGTTTTGTAAATTACTAATTGCAGCCACTTAAAGTCTCTCAGTTTTTCTTTAGAATTCCATTCTTTTCCACAAAATTTCAACTATATTTTTAATTAAACTGTTAATTTTTAGATAATTGTAGATTTACCTGCAGTTAGAAGAAATAATAGAAAGAGATCCCCTATCCCCTTCACCCAGTTTCCCCCAAATGTAATATTTTGCAAAATATCACAATCAAGGTATTGCCATTGATATAATCAAGATACAGAACAGTTCCTTCATATTTTCCTTTTATAGTCATACTTTCCTCCTTCCCCACCCCCTCCTTAAGTCCTGGCAATCATCACTCTGTTGTCCGAATTGTAAAATTATGTTATTTCAAGAATGTTATATAAATGGAATCATACCGTATGTAACCTTTTGGGATTGACATTTTTCATCTAGCATAATTCTCCAGAGATTCATCCAGGTTGTTTTGTGTTATCAGTAGTTCAGTCATTATTATTGCTGAGCAGTAGTCCATGGCATGGATGTACCATAGTTTGTTTAATGATTCATCCATTGAAGGATATGTGGCTTGTTTCCAGTTTATGGCCATTACAAATTAAGCTGCTAAAAACATTTGTGTACAGGTTTTTTTTGTGAACTTAAGTCTTCATTTCTCTGGGATTAACGCCTGGGAAAGCAATTGCTGGGTCATATGGAAGTTATATATTTGGTTTTTTAGGAAACTGCCAAACTGTTTTCCAGAGTGTATAATTATACATTCCCACCAGCAATACATGAGTGATCCAATTTCTCTGCATCTTCATTATCATTTCATGTTACCACTATTTTTTATTTTAGCCATTCTGATAGGTGTGTAGTGATATCTTACTGTGGTTTTAATATTCATTTCTCTAATGGCTAATGATATGGAACATCTTTTCATGTGGCTATGTATCATCTGTATATTCTGTTTGGTGAAATGTCTATTTATGTCTTTTGCCCATTTTTTAAATGAAATATTTGTTTTTTTACCATTTATTTTTGAGATTTCTTTAATCTAGATACTAGTCTCTTGTTTATGTGGTTTGCAAATATTTTCTACTATTTTATAGCTTGTCTTTTTATCCCTCTAACAGGGTCTTTTGAAGGGCAAACATTATTATTTTGATGAAGTTCAATTTATCAATTTTTCTTTTATGGATCATGATTTTGGTGTAAAGTATGACTTTTTCTCAACTCTAGATCCTGAAGATTTTTAATTTTTTTCTAAAATTTTTATAGATGTATGTTCTGCCATTAAGTCCATGATCCATTTAGAGCTATTTTTTGTATAAGATATGAGATTAGGTCAAGGTTCATTTTTTTGCCTATGGATGTCTAATTACTCCAGCAATGTTGGTTGAAAAAGCTCTCTCTCCTCCATTGAATTTACACTTTTGTCAAAATTAGTAAAGCATATTTATATGGGTCTATTTTGGGGTTCTCTGTGAGGTTCTGTTGATATATATGTCTATTCCTCCTCCAATACTACACTCTCTTGATTACTGTAGTTATATAAAAGTACTTGAAATCATATAGACTGATTCTTTCCACTTTATCCTTCTTTTTCACAATCATTTTTGCTATTTTAGTGCCTTTGTATATAAATTTTAGAAGAATCTTATCTATATCTAAAAAATCTTGCTGAGATTTCGATAGGAATTACATTATCTATTTGGAAAGAATTCACATTTTTACTGAGTTGAGTCTTCTAATCCACGAACATGCTATGTCTCTGCATTCATTTAGATCTTCTTTAATTTCCTTTTTGTTTTTATGTTTTATAGTTTTCAGCATACAAGCCCTGTACATATTTTGCTAGATTTACAACTAAGTATCATTTTTTTGATAGACTGTAAATAGTATTGTATTTTTTACTTTGATGTCTACACCTTCATTCCTTATATATAGAAATATAATTAATTTTATATGTTTATCTTATATTTTGGGACCTTGTTGAAATTGCTTATAGTTACAGGAGGTTAACTTTTGTAATTCCTTGGGGTTTCTACACAGATAATAATGTTCTTTGCAAATGGGAACAGTTTTCCTTCCTCCCTCCCTCCCTCCCTTCTTTCCTTTCTTCCTTTCTTCCTTCCTTCCTTCATCTGTATGCCTTTTATTTATTTTTCTTGCCTTATTGCAGTGGCTAGAACTTCCAGCATGATGTTGAATAAGAGTGGTGAGATTGGACTTTATTAAGTTGAGCAAATTTCCCTCTAATTTTATTTTCTGAGAATTTTTACCATGAATAAGTGCTGAATTTTGTCAAATGCTTTTTCTGTGCCAATTAATATGCTCACATGATTTTTCTTCTTTAGTCTGCTAGTATGGAGAATTATATTGATTGACTTTTGGATAATGAACAAGCCTTGAATTCCTGAAGTGGACCCCACTTGATCATGGTGTATAAGTCTTTTGATACAGTGCTAAATTTTATTTGTTAATATTTTGTTAAGAATTTTTGCATCTATATTTACAAGGGATATTATTCTTTAGTTTTCTTTTTTTGTACTGTCTTTGTCTGGTTTTGGTGTCAGGCTAGTAGACGCTTCATAAAATAAACTGACAAGTGCTCCCTCCTCTTCTATTATCTGGAAAAAATTGTGTATAATTGGTGTTAATTCTTCTTTAAATATTTGGTAAAATTCTCCTGTGAAACCATCTGGGGGATTTCTTTTTTCAGAGTTTTAAAATTATGAATTCGATTTCCTTCATAGTTATAAGAGAATTCAAATATTCTATTCCATATCGTTTGAGTTCTGGTAGTTTGTGTTTCCTTTAAGAAATGATCCATTTTTTTAAGTTGTCAAATTTGTGTATTTGTAGTGTTTCCTATTACCTTTTTGATGTCTGCAGGACCTTTAGTGGCATCCTCTGTTTGATTCTCAGTACTAACAATTTGTGTCTTCTTTATTTCTTTGTCAGTCTTGCTACAAATTTGTCAGTTTTTACTGATCTTTTGAAAGAACCAATTGTTTCACTGACTTTCTATGTAATTTTTCTGTCTTCAATTTCATTGATTTCTGCTCTTTATTATTCCCTTTCTTTTGCTGGTTTTGGGTTTACTTTGTTCTTATTTTTATAGGTTCTTGAGGTGGGAGCTTAGATTATTTATTTGAGACTTTTCCTCTTAATGTATGCATTTAGTTCTAGATATTTCCCTCTCAGCACTGTTTTAGCTCCATCCCACAAATTTCAATGAATTGTTTTAATTTTCATTATTTCAATATATGTTTTTATTTCCTTGAGACTTTATCTTTGATTCATGAATTGTTCAGAAGTGTGTTCTTTAGTTTTCAAGTGTTTGAGGGTTTTTCTGTTATCTTTGTGTATTGATTTCTAGGTTGATTCCATTGTGGTCAGAGAATACACTTTATATGATTTAAATTCTTTAAAACATGTTGAGATTTGTTTTATGGCCAGGATATGATCTATCTTGATACATGCTCCATGCATATTTGAAAAGAATGTGTATTCTGCTATTGTTGAGTGGCATGCACTATAAGTGCCAACTATCTTCTGTTGGTCCATGGTGTTGAATTCTTTTGTATCCTTGCTGATTTTGGTGGTTTGGTCAGCTGTGGATCTATTTCTCCTTTCAGTTTTTGCTTCACATATTTTACAGTTCTGTAGTTTTGTGCATACACATATAAAATCACTATGTGTTCTTACCGGATTGACCTTTTTATCATTATATAATGCCCCTCTCTGTCTCTGATAATTTTCTTTGCTGTGAAATCTACTTTATCTGATATTAACATAATCACTCCTGCTTTCATTTATTAATGTTTGCATAATATATCTTCTTCCATCATTTTACTTTCAACCTGCCTATATTGTCATATTTGAAATGAGTTTCTCGTGGACTGCATATCATTGAACAATATTTTTAAATCCATTCTTCCAATCTCTCTTTTTAATTGTTGTATTTAGACCATTGACATTTAATGTAATTATCTTAGGACTTAAGTCTGCCATTTTTTTGGTTTCTGTTTTTCTTGTTTGTTTGTTTGTTTATGTTCTTCTGTTTTCTTTTTCCTGCCTTCCTGTGAATAGTGTGAATATTTTTAAGAATTCCATTTATATTTATCTATAGTGTTTTTGAGTGTATCTATTTGAATAGCTTTTTGAGTGGTTGCTCTAGATATTACATTACATGTGCAAAACATCATATCTAATGGTGTTTTTATTTTACCAGTTTGAGTGAAGTATAGAAATCTCACCTCCCGTTTTTGTCCTTTTACCTTCTCATATTTATAATTGTCTGAAACATTTCCTTTACATACATTTAAAATCACATTAGTGTTATAATTTCTGCTTCAAACATCAAAAAATTTAGAAAACTTGGGAGTCCAGAAGATGGCAGTGTAGGAGGATCCTGAACTTGTCTCCACCCATGTACAGAACAAACCTACAACTACTGTGGAACAAATTCCCCTGGGAGACTTCTGGAAACTAGACAAAAAGAACCTCTACAACAAGAGACAACACAGGGAGGATTAGAAGAGGCAGAGCCCTGCTGAGGAAATAAAAATACACCTTAGCTACAGCACTTCAGATTCAGAAGCAATCTCAAAGGTACAGAGCTTTTCCCAGAAGAGCGGGTGATTCAAGGTCCACATTAGGTACCCCAGCCCTTAGATCCAGCACAAGAGAGACAAAAATACCTGTCTTTGAAAACCAATGGGGAATACACCCAGGAAAACTATAGAACTTCAGGGAAAGGAAAACCTGCTCTTAAAGGGCCCATGCACAGACTCACTTAACACAGAAACCAGCACAAAAACACCAGATAGAAAAATGCATAGTCCATTGGTAAAAGAGACTCACTTACTAAGCTTGGAGTGCATGCCAGAGAGGCAAGCAGCAGCTGGACCCATCCCCCAGGAACTGAGACACTGGTGGCTGCCGTTATTGTGACCTAGTTCAGCTGTGCTGACACAGATACTGGCAGGTGCCATTGGAATCCTTCATCTAGCCTGTTAGTGCAGGTGTCTTCCCCACCCACTAGAGCACTGGAAGCAATCCAGCACAGCCAGGCAGCACAGGTAGCCTGTCCCAGGGTCTGCCCCACCCACCAGCAAGCCTGCAGCAGACTTACACCACTGGGCAGCAAAAACAGCCACAGAGGGGATCTGCCTCACCTACCAATGCCTGAAATGGCAGCATGCTGCCACACCAGGGGCCTGCTCCACTGATCACTGCTCCTGAGGCAGCTATGCACCACAGGACCATGTAGCCAGTTTGTGCCAGAGGCCTGCCTCACTGGAGAGCAAGCTGGCAACAGCTGCATGCTGTGCAGCTAGCCTCATTGGAAGCCTGCTCCTCCCACCAATGCATCTGAGGCAGCCTAGTGCAGCAGGGCCATGCAGCCAGCCACACTGGGGGCCTGCAGCAGTTGTGTGCCCCTGGGCCTAGCAACCAGCCACACTGGGGGCCTGAATCACACACCAACAAAACCACAGTATTTTGTATGATACCAAATCTTGCGAACAGACATGCCACAGGCTTGCCCCACCCAATAACATGCCTGTAGCATAACATGGCCATAGCATAATATGGCTGGGCCTCACAACCAGCCAGCTGGGACAGCCTAGCCACCTATGCACCCATGGCAATAGTAACCCTGCCACTACACAAGGGCCCATGTATTCCAGGAGGGGACACTCCTAGAATATTGGACATAGGTAACGAGAGGGGAGCACATTGCTGGGCATTATAAGGTGTCTCTTACAGAAGGCCACATTTCCAAGATCGATATGTAGCTGATCTACCTAATACATAGATATAAGCTTAAAGAAGCAGGAAAAATGAAGAGACAAAGGAATACGTTCCAAATAAGGGAACAGGACAAATCGTCAGAAAAAGAAGTAAATGAGGGCCGGCCTCGTGGCTTAGTGGTTAAGTGTGCGTGCTCCGCTGCTGGCAGCCCGGGTTCGGATCCCAGGTGCACACCAATGCACCACTTCTCCGGCCATGCTGAGGCCGTGTCCCACATACAGCAACTAGGAGGATGTGCAGCTATGACATACAACTATCTATTGGGGCTTTAAGGAGTAAAAAATAAAATCTTTAAAAAATAAATAAATAAAAAAATTAAAAAAAAAAAGAAGTAAATGAAACAGAGATAAACAATCTACCTGATAAACAGTACAAACTAATAGTCATAAGGATGCTTATTGCTCTTGGGAGAAGAATAGATGAACATTGTGAAAATTTCAACAAAGAATTGGAAAATATAAAAAAGAACCAATCAGAACTGAAGAATACAATAATGGAAATGAAAAATTCACTATAGGGAATCAATAGCAGAGTAGGTGACACAGAAGAATGGATCAATGATTTGGATGAAAGAGTAGAGGAAATCACCCAAGCTGAACAGAAAAATAAAAAAGAATTTAAAAGAATGAGGACAGTCTAAGGGACCTCTGGGACAACATCAAGCATACTAACATCTTTATTATAGGTGTCCAGGAGAAGAGAGAGAGAAAAGGGCAGAGAACCTATTTGAAGAAATAATAGCTGAAAACTTCCCTAACCTGAAGAAATAAACAGATATCCAGGTACAGGAAGCACAGAGAACACTGAAAAGATGAATCCAAAGAGGCCCAAACCAGACACATTTTAATTAAAATGTCAAAAATTAAAGATAAAGAGAGAATCCTAAAAGCTGCAAGAGAAAAGTAACAAGTTACATACAAAGAAAATCCCATTAGGCTATCAGCTGATTTCTCAGCAGAAACCTTACAGGCTAGAAGGGACTGGTGTGATATATTCACAGTGATGAAAGGAGAAAACCTACAGCCAAGAATATTCTACCCAGCAAGGTAATCATTCAGACAGGAAGGAGAGAAAAAGTTTTTCAGACAAGCAAAAACAAAAAGAGTTTATCACCACTAAACCAGGCTTAAGAGAAATGTTAAAGGGATTTATTTAAGTGAAAAAGAAAAGACCATAAATAGGAATAAGAAAATTATCAAAGAAAAAACTCACTGGTAAAAGCAAATATACAATAAAGATAGTGGATCAACTACCTATAAAGCTAGTATGATGGTCAAAAGACAAAAGTCCTAAAAATATCTATTTCCATGATAAGAGGTTAAGGGATACACACAAAAAAAAGAGGTAAAACATGATATCAAAAACATAAAACGTTGGGGGAGGAGAGTAAAAGTGTAGGGCTTTAATAAGAGGTCAAACTTAAGAGACCATTAACTTAATATAGATTGCCACATACACAGGTTATTACATATGAACCTCAGGGTAATAACAAACCAGGAACCTATAATAAATACACAAAAAAACAGCTAGAAAGGAACTTCAACATAATATTAAAGAAAGCCATCAAATCACAAGGGAAGAGAGCAAGAGAAGAAGAAAGGAACAGAGAAGAACTACAAAAACATCCAGAAAAAAAGTAATAAAATGGCAATAATTACATACTTATCAGTAGCCACTTTAAATGTCAATGGGCTAAATGCTCTAATCGAAAGACACAGAGTGGCTTAATGGGTAAAAAAAAAAAAAAGACCCATATATATGCTGCATACAACAGACACACTTTAGACCTAAAGACACTCACAAACTGAAAGTGAAGGGATGGAAAAAGATACTCCATGAAAATGGAAATGAAAAAAAAGTTAGAGTAGCCATACTTACATCAGACAAAATAGACATTTAAACAAAAACTGTAACAAGAGACAAAGAAGAGCATTACATAATGATAAAGGGAACAATACAACAAGAGAAATAACACTTGTAAATATCTATGCACCCAACATAGCAGCACCTGAATACATAAAGTAATTATTAACAGACATAAAGGGAGAAATTGACAGTAACACAATAATAGTAGAGGACTTTAACATTCCACTTACATCAATGGATAGATCATCCAGACAGAAGATCAATAAGGAACTGTTGGCCTTAAATGACACATTAGATCAGATGGACTTAGTAGATATATACAGAACATTCCAACCAAAAACTGGAGAATACATCTTCTTTTAGAAGGCACATGGAACATTCTTCAGGATTGATCACATATTAAGCCACAAAACAGTCTCAATATTTGAAGAAGATTGAAATAATACCAAGCATCTTTTCTGACCACAATGGTATGAAACTAGAAATCAACTACAAGAAGAAAATTGGAAAAGCCAAACTATGTGGAGATTAAACAAAATGCTAGTGAACAACTGTTGGGTCAATGAAAAAAATTAAAGGAGAAATAAAAAAAAAATACCTGAAGACAAATGAAAATGTAAATATGACATACCAAAATATATGGGACAGCAAAAGTGGTACTAAGAGAAATGTTTATAGCAATACAGGCCTACCTCAAAAAAACAAGAAAAAATCTCAAATAAACAATCTAACAATACATCTGAAGAAACTTGAAAAAGAAGAACAAATGAAGCCCCAAGTCAGTAGAAGGAAGGAAATAATAAAAATTAGAGCAGAAATAAATAAAATAGAGACTAAAAAAAATAGAAAAAATCAATAAAACTAAGAGCTAGTTCTTTGAAAAGATAAACAAAATTGACAAAGCTTTAGCTAGATTCACCAAGAAAAAAAGAGAGAAGGCTCTCTCTACATCAGAATAAAAAAATGAAATCAGAAACAAAACAGGAGAAATTACAATGGACACCACAGAAATACAAAGGATTATAAGAGTATACTACAAAAAGCCATACACCAACAAATTGGATAATCTAGAAGAAATGGATAAATCCTAGAACCATACAACCTTCCAAAACTGAATCAAGAAGAAACAGAGAATTGAATAGACTGATCACTAGTAAGGAGATTGAAACAGTAATCAAAAACCTCCCCAAAAAACAGAAGTCCAAGGCCAGACAGCTTCCCTGGTGAATTCTACCAAACATTCAAAGAAGACTTAATACCTATCCTTTTCAAACTCTTCCAAAAAATTGAAGAGGAGGGACTGCTTCCTAACTCATTCTGCAAGGTCAACATTACCCTGATACCAAAACCAGACAAGGACAACACAAAAAAAGAAAATTACAGGCCAATATCACTGATGAACATAGTTACAAAAATCGTCAACAAAATATTAGCAAATTGAATAAACAATGAACAGTAAATTAAAAAGATCATACACCATGATCAAGTGGGATTTATTCCAGGGATGCAGGGATGGTTCAATATCTGCAAATCAATCAACATGATATACCACATTAACAAAATGAAGAATAAAAATCATATGATTATCTCAATAGATGTAGAGAAAGCATTCAATAAGATACAGCATCCATTTATGATAAAACTCTGAAAAAATAGGTATAGAAGGAAAGTACTTCAACATAATAAAGGCCATATATGACAAAGCCACAGCTAACATTATACTCAATGATTAAAAACTGAAAGCTATCCCTCTGAGAATGGGAACAAGACAAGGATGCACCCTTTCACCACTCTTATTTAACATAGTCTTGGAAGTCCTAGCCAGAGCAATCAGGCAAGACAAAGAAATAAAAAGGATCCAAATTGGAAAGGAAGAAGTAAAATGTCACTATTGGCAGATGACATGATTTTACATACAGAAAATCCTAAAGAATCCACCAAAAAAAAATATTAGAAATAATAAACAAATACAGTAAAGTTGCAGGGTACAAAATCAACATCTAAAAATCAGTTGCATTTCTATATACTAACAATGAAATAGCAGAAAGAGAAATTAAGAATACAATCCCATTTACAATTGCAACAAAAAGAATAAAATACCTAGGAATAAATTTAACCAAAGAGGTGAAAGACCTGTACACTAAAAACTATAAAACATTGTTGAAACAACTCAAAGAAGACATAAAGAAATGGAAAGATATTCCACATTCATGGATTGGAAGAATTAACATAGTTGAAACATCCATACTTCCCAAAGCAATCTACAGATTCAATGCAATCCCCATCAAAGTCACAACAACATTTTTCACAGAAATAGAACAAAGAATCCTAAAATTTATATGAAATAACAAAAGACCCAATAGCCAAAGGAATCCTGAGAAAAAAGAACAAAGCTGAAAGTATCACTCTCCCTGATTTCAAAATATCCTACAAAGCTATAGTAATCAAAACAGCATGGTACTGGCACAAAAAGACACACAGAGCAATGGAACAGAATTGAGAGCCCAAAAATAAACCCATAGTCTATGGACAGCTAATTTTCAACAATGGAGCCAAGAATACACAATGGAAAAAGGAAAGTCTCTTCAATAAATGGTGCTGGGAAAATTGGACAGCCACATGCAAAAGAAAGAAAGTAGACCATTATCTTATACCATACACAAAAATTAACTCAAAATGGATTAAAGACTTGAATGTAAGACCCGAAACCATAAAACTCCTAGAAGAAAACAGAGGCAGTACGCTCTTTGACACTGGTCTTAGCAGTAGCTTTTTGAATACCATGTCTCACCAGGCAAGGGAAACAAAACAAAAATAAACAAATGGGACTACATCAAACTAAAAATCTCCTGCACAGCAAAGAAAACCATGAACAAAACAAAAAGACAACAGTTGGGAGAAGATATTTGCAAACTATATATCTCATAAGAGGTTAATATCCAAAATATATAAAGAACTCATACAACTTAACAACAAAAAACAAACAGCCCAATTAAAAAATGGGCAAAGGATCTGAACAGACCTTTTTCTGAAGAAGATATACAGATCACAAAACGACACATGAAAAGATGTTCAACATCACTAATTATTAGGGAAATGCAAATCAAAACTACAATGAGATATCACCTCATGCCCATCAGAATGGCTATAATTAAAAAAACAAGGAATAACAAGTGTTGGAGAGGATGTGGAGAAAAGGGAACCCTCATACACTATTGATGGGAATGTAAACTGGTGTAGCCACTACGGAAAACAGTATGGAGATTCCTCAAAAAATTAAAAATAGAACTACCATATGATCCAGCTATTCCACTTTTGGGTATTTACCCAAAGAACATGAAAACACTAATTTGAAAAGACATTTGCACCCCCATGATCATTGCAGCATTATTCACAATAGCCAAGACTTGGAAACAAGCTAAGTGCCCATCAGTGGATGAAGGGATGAAGAAGATGTCATATATATACACAATGGAATACTGCTCAGCCATAAAAAAAGATGCAATCTTGCCATTTGCAAAAACACAGATGGACATTGAGGGTATTATGCTAAGCGAAATAAGTCAGACAGAGAAAGTCAAATACCATATGATTTCACTCATAAGTGGAAGATAAAAACAACAACAACAAACAAACACATAGATATAGAGATTAGATTGGTGGTTACCAGAGGGGAAGAGCTGAGGTGGTAGAAGGAGTAAAAGGGCACATGTGTACAGTGATGGATGGTATTAGTCTTTGGGTGGTGAATATGATGTAGTCTACAGAGAAACTGAAATATAATGATGTACACTTGAAATTTACATAATGTTATAAACCAATGTTACTGCAATAGAAAAAAGAAAGAAAGAAAACATTGTGCCACATCTTCTAGCCTCCATAGTTTCTGATGAGAAATCTGCTGTCACTCAAATTGTATTTCCCCTACAGGTAAGGTGTCATTCTGCTCTGGATGTTCAAGAATTTTTTTTTTACTTACTTTCCAGATGTTAAATTTTGGTATATCTTGGCATGGATGTCTTTGGGTTTATCCTGTTAGTGGTTTGCTCACCTTTTTGATCCAAAAGTTAATGTCTCTTGCCAAATTTGGGAAGTTTGCAGCCATTATTTCTTTGAGTACCTTTTCAGCCCTTCCTTCTCCTTTCTTCCTGGGACTCTGATAACATGAATGTTAGATCTTCTTTTATAATCCCACAGGTCCCTAAGGCTCTGTTCATTTTATTTTCAGTCTGTTTTCTCTCTGATGTTCAGGTTGAGTAATTTCTATTTTTCTATCTCTTCCAGTTCACAGATTCTTTCTTCTGTTGTTTCAATTATGCTGTTGAGTTCAGCCACTGAGCTTTTTATTTTGGTTATTATATTTTTCCATGCAAAAATTTCCATTTGGTTCTTCTTATTTATCTTCTATTTCTCCTCTTCTTTTTTATTGAGGCCTTCTATTTTTTCATTTGTTTCAAGTGTTTGTGTTTGTTGAAGTATTTTTATCATAACTGTTTCAAAAATATTTGTCAGAAAATTCATTCATTCAGATGTTATATCTTTTAGCATGATAATTCTGCAAGTGGTTACTGCACATTAACTAGTCTTTCCCTAGTCCAGATTTGGACTGATACTTAAGATGGTTTAGCAAAGGTGTGATCTTCTTATTTGCTTATTCTCACTTTACCCTGTAACCACTTACTACAGTTGATAGTATGTAAGTGTGTTGAGACAGTCAGACAAAGGATATATAAAACAGAAAAAGCAGCCATAAAGAAATAAGTTGTAAGAGGAAAAAACTATCAACTTGATAATGTTTTAACATGCAGTGAAATCATCTATTAAGAATGGTCTTGCTTGCTGCTTTCTTACTTTTTCATATTTCCATGTATATCTATATTAGATACTTTTGGGGAGTATCTGCCCCAGGTACAATTTGCCCTTCTCTGGGGACTGCCTCTAGATCCACAAGGGTAGGGCTTCATCAGCCGTGTTTGTAACTATTTGACCTCTACCCATTGGCATGGTTGCCAACTGGAATATCTTTTCCTATAATTTAGAATTGGGAATGAGAGATAGTGAGTCTTGTAAGTGAAACTACTGTAGGGTGCAAATTTATGAGTTAAGATGTGTGAAAACTTTCCTGTAGAGAGAGAAAAGCAGAGACTACAGATGGATAAAGAGCCCTGGTAGCTTTCCATTCCCTAGTTCCAGTCTTTTCCTGAATCCTGGCTGAATTCCCTCCTCCCCCTTGTTTCCATGAATAGCCTTGTATTTTCTTATAATTCTTCCCCCCACCCTACCCTACCCTACTTATGCTTTTTGATTAAGATAGCTTGAGTTAGTTTCTGTTATTTGTACCCAAGAGTTGTTAATTAATAAAACCTACTATTTGTTTACACCTTCAGGTTCAGGCCAATCCACATTGAATGTATTTCTAGGTTCAAGGTATACAAGGAATCACTTGTGAAAATAATGACTAAAAATCAAGCTATGTCCTAATTGTCACCCAGACCCCTTGCTCATATTCTGATTCTCCACTTCTCAGCCTCTTTGCCTAGGTCAATTGTGTTTTGTTATTAGTTTCTTAGTTTTTGATTTTGCTGATATTATCATACTTGACCCCTTGTTTTTGTGGGTCCATATTATTGATTTGCTTATCTTATATTAGCTGACCTATTAGATTCAATTTCTATTAGGCACTGTCTTCCCCAGAATGATAGCAACCCCATTCCACTGGAAACTGCCACTGACTGCCTATTTTTGTAATTTTATTGACTTTGGTATTATGCAATAAAGAAATACATATTAATGAACATTTAGGAAAAAAGCAAAAAGAGAAATATCATCTTCCGCCAATACTTTAACTATCCAGAGATAATCATTGTTGGAAATTTGTGCTTCCAGAGTTTTTTCTATGTATATATGGGTTTGAGTGTGTATAATATACACATATTAAATACATATAGTCTATAAATGCAACCATACCGAAAACTGTTCTGAAGCTTTTACTCACTTATATATTGTGAACATCATTCCATGTTAATTAATATACACTTATAATATTTAATAGCTACATAATATTTCATTTTGTCAATGTACCATAATTTATTTAAGCAATCTTCTATTATTGGATGTTTAGGTTCATTTTTGTCTTTGGCTTTTATAAACAATACTGAAATGAACATCACTACAGAAATATTTTAGCCCTTACCTAGGTTTTTTTCCTTAGGATCAATTTCTAAAAGTGGAATTTCCTAGTCAAAATGAATGTAGATATTAAAGATTTTTCATTTATTTTGTTGGATTGTCTTCTAGAAATTCTGTACCAGTTTATCTTACAACAATGCATGAATGAATTCTTCCACTGAGAGGCAAAAATGAATAGTATTTTATTATTGTTTTAATTTTCATTCTTTGGATTTAAGCGAGATTGGATATTTTTAAATGTTCATTGGCCATGTTTTTTTCTTTTGTGAATTTCTGGTTCATAGCCTTTGCCCATTTTCCTGTTAAAATAGTCATAATTTTATCACTGATTTGTATGTGATCTTTGAATATTAAGTATAATGGCCTTCTGTTTTTCATTTATATTATAAAGAGAAATGTCAAAGCATAGTGACGAAGGACTCTGGAGTCAGAATGTCTAGCTGGAGTTGAATCCAATTCTGCTACCTATTGCCTGTGTGACCTTGGACAAATTACTTAACCTCTTTGTACCTCAATTTCCTCATGTGTAGAGTATAAAATGTGTGTGTGTGTGTGTGTGTGTGTGTGTGTGTGTATAAACATAGAACACTGTCTAGCACATAGAAAGTACTTTATCAACATTTGTTGATAGTATTATATTTATCATTTTCTCTTGTCATTGTTTTGCTTTTATTTATGTAGGTTTCCTTTTGACTTTAGTGATGGCTCTATTTTTTTATCTTTATAAGAAATCTGGTCTCATGTTTTCTACTTTCCTTTGAGTATCAAAAATAAGCTGAATTAACTCAAGTTAATTATTTCTAATTCTGGTTGTCACCTAGGATTATAAGGTTTAAACACATCTGATAAATCTCAAGTCAGGCTATGGTCATACTTTATTAATGCATACTTTATTCATAGATCCAAATTAATGAGTGGTTTCATGCAAATAAACAATCAAATAAGGCTTGATAACCTACTCATTCACATATCCAACATTTTCTTATGGCTTTGGGACCTTCTTCCTTTGTCAAATGTGGCTGCTACCATTTTTAAGAGCCTATGTTTGTTTCTTAGGATAATTAATTAATAAACCTTGCTTCCTTATAAAAAATGTATTAAATAGCTAAGAATTACAAAATTGTATTGACTTACTCATGTTGGATTTGGAAGTGGGTTCTTGGATTGAATATCTGTCTTATCTGAGCGGTTCGCATGTTTTTAGTGCTTTCCATAATAGGGAGCAAATACTGCAATATTTCTTGAGTTTGAGCTATTCTTTTATCCCTGTAGATTCTTTTTTCATCATCTGTCCAATTTACTCCAGTCTTTTTGCTTTGGAAAGATGTACATTCTTTCATTTTGCTTTTTAAGTTGTGGTGCAGATCTGGGGAGCAACCACAAAGATATGTATAGATATATGGACTGAATTGATTCAACAGTTATTTATTCAGTATTACATGCCAAGGATTCTATCTAAAAGTTCTTACCCAGCTGAAGTTTATACTTTAAATACAGGGGCAGAAAATAAGCAAATAAACAAGTAAAATACATAATATGTTACATAATGATAAAGTTTACAGGATAAAATAGAGCTGGGGAGGGGAATAGAGAATTCTTGGGAGAGGGGTTGATTTCCATTTTAAAAAAGGTGTTCAAGGGCCACCCCGGCGGCATAGTGGTTAAGTTTGGCATGCTCCTCTTTGGTAGCCTAGGTTCATGCGTTCAGATCCTGGGCATGGACATACACCACTCATCAAACCACGCTGTGGCAGTGACCCACATATAAAATAGAGGAAGATTGGCACAGATATTATCTCAGGGCCAATCTCCCTCACCAGAAAAAAAAGTGTTCAGAGATGACCAACCTGTGAAGCTGATATGTCAAAGGAGTTAGGGAGTGAGTCAAGCAGATATCAGAGAAAAGAGCATTCTAGGCAAGGGAAATAGTAAGTGCAAAGGGCCTGAGTGAGGAGCATAGTACTATGTTCAAGGAACACCAAGATGGCACAAATGGCTACGGCAGAATGAACTAAGGGGAAAGAAATAAGATAAGACCTCAGATAGGTAACTTGGACTCAGTTCACATAGGGCCTCCTGGCCATTGTAAGGACTTTGATTTTTACTGAGTGTGAAATGGGGAGCAACTGGAAGGCTTTGAGCAGAGGAGTGTCACATACGAGATTTGTTTTAACTGGATCACGCTGGTTGCTGAGTTGAGAACAGATTGAATAGGGGCAAGAGTAGACAAGCAGGGAGATCTCTTGGAAGGCTACTGAAACAATCTAGGAGAGAGGGTGGTGGCAGTGGCTAGAAGGGTGAGAAGTTGGGAGTAGGGAGGTGACCCTGGATATACTTTCAGATTTTCTAATGAATTAGATGTGGGGTAAGAGAAGAGAGGAATCAGTCGTGGCTCCACAGCTTCTGGTTTGAAGAAATAGAAGGATGGAGATATGAGCATGTTAGAGCCCATGGGAAGATCATGTTAGAAATCCCTTCTTTATTACATAATATGAAGAAATTTTTGTTTATTTTGTTAATTGTGATAATAAAAGTAGAATAACATTTTAAAAAGTGTTTATCAAACTGGTCTAAAAAATAAAGTCTATTAAAAAATTGTTTATTCCACTCCACAGAATATAACAAGTGTTGGCAAGGATGTGGAGAAATTAGAAATCTTATGTACTGTTGGTGGAATGTAAAATGGTGCCGGGGCTACAGAAAACAGTATGGCAGTAACTCAAAAAATTGAAAATAGAATTACCATATGATCCAACAATTCCAGTTCTGGCTATATGCTCAAAAGAACTGAAAGCAGAGTCTTGAAGAGTTATTTGTATATCCATGTTAATAGCAGTATTATTCACAATATCCAAAAGGTGTAAGCAGCCCAAGTGCCCACTGATGGATGAATGGATAAACAAAATGTAGTATATACACACAATGGAATATCATTCAGCTTTAAAAAGGAAGGAAACTCTGACACCTGCTACAACATAGATGAAACTTGAGTACATTATTTAAGTGAAATAAGCTAGTTACAAAAAGACAAATACTGTATCTCTCTTCCAAATATTTGATTCCACTTATATGAGGTACCTAGAGTAGTCAGGGGCTGGGGAGAAGGGAGGAATGGGGAGTTGTTGTTTAATGGGTATGGAGTTTCGGTTTTGAAAGATGAAAAGATTCTGGAGATGTGTGCACAACAGTGTGAATGTACTTAACACTGATGAACTTTACACTTAAAAATAGTTAACCTGGTAAATTATATGTCATGTGTATTTTGACACAATTAAAAAAGATTCAGCATACATAGGAAGAGAGAGGGGAGAAAAAGAACCCTGAGTAAAGCTTGAAGGAAGACTCGTAGACGTTTTAAAGGATGTGGCAGGATTAATTATAATTATAATGCCTAAATTGGTAGGTAGACAGCATAAGAAAAAGTAGAATACACTTAGAATAAAAGCAAGCAATACATAATGCTTTGTAAAAAAAATGTTTATCAGTTAGAAATATACAATGAACTATTTATGGGCAAAATGATATGATTTGCTGAATTGGCTTTAAATACTTCGGCAAAAAAAAAGTGGTGGGAATACATACAAGACAAGAATACCAGGATGCTGATAACTATGAAGGGTGGCTGATGGGCACCAGTGGGTTCATTATTCTATTCTCTCTACTTTTGTTTATGTTTGAAATTTCCACAATAAAGGTTTTTTAAAAAAGGAATTGTCCATTATTAAAAGAAAAGGAAACAGATGACTAAAGGACTCATTGAATTAAGCTAGACTTGAAAGATAACAAATGAGGGTATGATTACAATATCTGGAGATGCCAGCAGATGAAATTAATTTATCTACAGTCTCTTGAGAAGCCATTCCTAGCCATTCAATAAACATTCACTGAATGCTTACTATGTATCTGGCATTATGTTTGGTTTCGTAAATAGGTATGAAAAATATAGTCCTTGCTTTTATATGCTAACAGTTAAGAATAGAGAGAGAAAAGTAAAACATTAACTAGAATATATTTGGGGCTGGCCCCATGGCTTAGCGGTTAAGTGAGCACGTTCCGCTACTGGTGGCCCGGGGTTCGGATCCTGGGCATGCACCAAGGCATTGCTTGTCGGGCCATGCTGAGGCAGCATCCCACATACAGCAACTAGCAGGATGTGCAACTATGACATACAACTATCTACTGGGGCTTTGGGAGAAAAAAGGGGAAAAAGAAAAAAGGAGGAGGATTGGCAATAGATGTTAGCTCAGGGCCAGTCTTCCTCAGCAAAAAGAGGAGGCTTGGCATGGATGATAGCTCAGGGCTGATCTTCCTCAAAAAAAAAAAAGAATATATTTCTATGGGGGCCTGTCCTGTGGCCTAGTGGTTAAGTTCACGTGCTCTGCTTTGGTGCCCCGGGTTTGGTTCCCAGGTGTGGACCTACAGCACTAGTCAGTGGCCATTCTGTGGTGGCAACCCACATACAAAATAGAGGAATATTGGCACAGACGTTACCTCAGAGTGAATCTTCCTCAAGCAAAAAGATGAAGATTGGCAACAGATGGTAGCTCAGGGCAAATCTTCCTCAGCAAAAAAATATATATATATTTCTATGGAGATAAGGTAGGGTACTTTAGGATTTCAAAAGAGGGACTACTAGCCATACTTAGCAATAAATAAGGAAAGCTCCCTAATTCCTAATTCCTAATTAATCTGAGTCTTGATGAATAAGTAAAAATCAGCTAAGTAAAAAAAAAGGGGGTAGTAATCTAGGTTCTGGAACTAACGTGGCATATTCAGGAAATCAAAAGTATGGTTCAGAGCGACTAGAATATCAGGTAGGTGTGAAGAAGTGGTTCAAAACTAGAGGCGTTATTTGTAATAATAACACTTTTGAGAGATTTCCTGAGACAGGAATGATTTGTGACTGGTAGATGCTTAATGTTTTTTGAATTGAATTTTTAGGGGGCCATTGAAGATTTTATGTGAGCAAGTGATATAATCTGCATTTTGGAAAGGTCACACTGGCAGTCAGGAGGATGACAGGTTGAATAAAAGTGAGACTTGAGGCAGGGAGATAAGTTAAGAGGCTAATGCAGTAATTCAAGGTAGGCAAAAAGAGAATCTGAACTAAAGGAGCAGCAGTATGATGAACAGAAGCAGATTCAAGAGAATCTTCAGGAGTAGAATGGATAGAGTTTCTCATTATTGGATACCAAAAACAGAGATGTAGAGGATTAAGATGTGTCTTGGTTTACTACTCAGACAACTGGATGATGGCAATATTACTGACCAAGACATGGAATGCAGGAGGAGAAAGAGATCTGAAGTGGGCAAGTTGAATTAGAAGTATCTCTGAGGAAAAACAAATGGAGATATCCAGGAGGCAGATGAGATGCCTAGATTGAAGATTAAAAAATACGATGATCATCAGTTGTTTTTTGAAGCTACAGGTATAGATGAGAGTGCTCAGAAATAAAGTATACGGTGAGAAGAGGAGAGACCAAAGGATGGCATACTGGGGAATAGCCCACATAAAATTTAGGCAGAGGAAGAGGAGCCCATGCAGGACACCAAACATGAATGGCCAGAAAAACAGGAATAAAACAGGGAGAGAGTAGTGCCACAGATACATGTGTTGAATTGCTCAATGAATCAAGGGAGAGTTTAAAGGCTCTGTGAATAATCAACAGTAGACAAGTCAAGGATAAGGACTGATGGCTTTGGAAATAACAATTTCATTGGTATGGTGAGAGTAGAAGCCAGATTGTAGTAGGTTAAGAAGAACAGGTGAAGATGTAAAGGTAATGAATACTGACTATATTTTGATGAAGGTGAGAAAGGGTAGTAATTAGGATTAGGTCGCTGAGGAAATTGATGGGCATGGGATCTAGAGCACCAGTGATAGTTGAGAGAGTACACTTTTGGACTTCATTTTTTAAAATTTCAATATCCCCCCAAAGAGAGAGAATAGTATAAGGAACTCTTCAACCCATCACTCAGCTTCAATAATTTGATTTATTTTTGCTGCTATGGTTGATCAATATTTAGAATCTATCAATGGCACTCGAAGAAATATTTATAGATGGCTAACATAAGCAACGTGTGCAGGTGAAGCACATTCCAAAGAAAGAGGAATGATGCTGGAATGCCGTGACCTACTTTTGGGTGCTGGTGGTCTGGCTAAACAGAAGACTGGATACTGCAAGAGTATTGTGTTCGTGCTTACCAAATTCAAAGAAGAAATGATTTAGATATAAAACTATCTGCCAGGATTTATTATGAATTTACTCCTCCTTCACTCTCCTCAGTCAGCTGAATCTCTGTATTTGTATTATATCTCATCAATAAATATAAACTCTTCAAGAACTGAAGATGTCTAAGTGGACCTCTCAGTCTCTGGCAGAATCCATCTTATTTCCTATTTGATAAGTTCAATAATGGGAAAGGACAGACTTCTTTCTATAAGAAACTGAGTGATAATGAAGATATAACATTTTAGAGGGAAATTTATAGCCCTAAATGCATATAATATAAAGAAAGGGGGCAGCATCAAAGAATAAGAAAAGATAGCTTCCTCTGAAATGATTTACTTCAGTAAAAAAGAAAATTGTAGAATTTTTATTAGAATGTCATCAAGATTCACCGGAACATATATATATAAGATAATGTGATCAAGAAGTGATGAGAATCTCAGCTCAGGTAAGATTGGATAACGTTGAGAAACATAATTTTTAAATTAAGCATGTGGTGGAAGCAGTGGGGAACACTGAAAAAAATCTCCCTGTTGTGGCAAAAGTCCACGAATACTACCTGTCTCCAATTTGTCTCCTCCTATTTTAAAATACACTTTAATTAGATTTGTACTTCTATCATTCTACTGAAATTTCTCTGATCAAGATCCCCAATGAAACCTCTATGTTGTAAAATCCAGCAGTAAATCCATCTCACTTGACTTATAAGAAGCATTAGACTTAGTGGATCACTCCCTCCTCTTTGATATACTGTCTCACTTACTTCTAGGACAACACATTCACTTGGTTTTCCTCCTACCCCACAGGGTGCTCCCCAGTCTTCTTTCATTGGTTCTTACTCTTTTCCTGATCCATCAGTAGATGGACTTGTTCCTTAACCCTCTTCTATATTTACACTCACTAGGAATATCATCCAGCTCCATGCCTTAAAATACTATCTGTATGCTGAAAATTCGCAAATTTATCTCCAGCCCAGATGTCCTCCCTGAACTCTGGACTCATCTATCCAACTGCCTATTCAATACCTTCACTTCAATGTCTAAAAGGCATTTTAAAAGCAACATCTCTAAATTGAATTGCTGCTCCACCCTCAGTTTTTGCCATCTCAGCAGATGATAATTCAATCCAGCTAGTTGCTCTGGCCTCAAACCCTGGAGTTTCAACAGTCGTAAACACCTCTGAAACCATTGCCACAATCAAGTTCTAGAAAAGATCATCTCTAACAGATTCCTTGTGCTCCTCTACAGTCCATTCTTCCCTTCATCCCCTACTCTATCCCTTCCTACTCTAGGAAACCTTTATCTGCTTTTTGGCTCTATAAATTAACTTGCATTTCATATAAATGAGATTTCATATAGTATCTACTTTTCTGTGTCTGGCTTCTTTTACTCAGCACAACGATTTTGAGATTCATTCATGTTGTGTGTATGACTAACTCATTAAATTTTTATTCTATGGTATGGAAACGGCATCAATAAAAAGGAGGTATTTGTTGCCATATAACTTTTCATAGTATCTCTTGTAATCTTTTTTATTTATGAGGTGTCTGTTTTAATTTCTCCTCTTTCATTTCTGACTTTATTTATTTGAGCCTTCTCTCTTTTTTTCTTGGTGAATCTAGCTAAAGATTTGTCAATATTTTTAAAGAACCAGCTCTTGGTTTCATTGATTTTTTCTATTGTTTTTTTAGTCTCTATTTCATTTATTTCTGCTCTAATTTTTATTATTTCCCTCCTTCTACTGATTTTAGGCTTTGTTTGTTCTTATTTTTCCAGTTCCTTTAGGTGCACTGTTAGATTGTTTATTTGAGATTTTTCTTGTTTGTTGAGGTATGCCTGTATTGCTATAAACTTCCCTCTTAGAATGGCTTTTGCCATATCCCATAAATTCTGGCATGTCTTATTTTCATTTGTCTCCAGGTATTTCTGGATTTCTCCTTTGATTTCTTCATTGACCCAATTGTTGCTCAGTAGCATTTTTTTAAATCTCCACATATTTGTGGCTTTTCTGATTTTCATCCTGTAGTTGATTTCTAGTTTCATGCTGTTGTGGTCAGAAAAGATGCTTGGTTTTATGTCAGTCTTCTTAAGTTTATTGAGACTTATTTTGCGGCCTAAAATGTGATCAGTCCTAGAGAATGTTCCATGTGCATTTGAAAAGAATGTGTATTTTTCATGTTTGGATGGAATGTTCTATATATATATCTAAGTCCATCTGGTCCAGTGTGTCATTTAAGGCCAATGTTTCCTTATTGATTTTCTGTTTGGATGATCTATCCATTGGTGTAAGTGGATTGTACAAGTCCCCTACTATTATTGTGTCACTGTCTATTTCTCCTTTATTTCTGTTAATAAATGCTTATATATTTAGGTGCTTCTATGTTGGCTGCATAGGTATTTAAAAGTGTTATATACTCCTGCTGGATTGTTCCCTTGATCATTAAGTAGTGCTCTTCTTTTTCTCTTGTTACAGTTTTTGTTTTAAAGTCTATTTTGTCTGATATAAGTATTGCTACCCCAGCTTTCTTTTCATTGCCTTTTGCATGGAGTATCTTTTTCCATCTCTTCACTTTCAGTTTGTGAATGTCTTTACGTCTGAAGTGTGTTGTATGCAGCATATATATGGGTCTCGTTTTTTTATCCAATCAGCCACCCTATGCCTTTTGATGAGAAAATTTAGTCCATTTCCCTCTTTCTCCTTGCTTGTATCTATGTATTAGGTAGGTCAGCTATGTCTCCTGATTTTGGAGAGGTGACCTGATGTAAGAGATATTTTATGAGTCCCAGCAGTCTGCTTCCCTCTCGTCACCAGTTCCAAATGTTCCTGGAGTGACCTCCGTGTGGGCTGTGTCCTTCTGTTGTGGCAGGGTTGCTCTTACTGTAGGTGCCCAGGGAGGCTGAGGTGTACCCCCGGCCTGCTGGTTGTAATGCTTACCTGTGTGTGGCTGCTATGGACCCTTCCTTCTCTTTATCAAGTGTGGGGAGCCCCAGCACAGTTGGCTGCAAGGTCTAATAGCACATTCCTATTGCAGTTTTTCTGTTAAGTGAGTAGGCCCCTAGTGTGGCTGGTTAGTCTCAGGGGCTTACACTTGCTGTCAGCCTCAGGCCTATAAGGCTCTTCTCAGCTTTCTCAGGATTACAGCTGGGTGGGGCTGGCCTTAGGCATGGGAACACCTAATTGTTTCACACTTTGGAAGGTGGAGCCGATCCCCTATGTGGCTGTTTGAGAAGCACAAGTCTTCTGCAGATGACAAGCCCTACTGCCCACAGGACCACACACACCATCAACACAGTCTTGCCCTGTGAACACACCTTGACCCCCTGAAGTGGACCCAGTGACCCCATGGCAGAGGCCCCACACACTCCACCAATGCCCCACAAACTCCACCCAGTCCTCACGCATGCCCTGCCCTATAGAGGTGGACGCACTCTCCGGGCTGCAGAGAATCCAGGCACCTAGCCTATGCAGGCTCATAAGTTGCCTGAGGGCTTGCTGTTGGGTGGGGCCAGTCCCTAGGGCAGGCTGCTTGCCCTGGCTGAGCTGGATTAAATTGGTGCCCTAGTGGGTGGGGCAGACCCTGGGCTGAGTGGCCAGCAGAAGAACTCCAATTGTGTCTGCCAGCGACTATGTCAGCACACCTTCACCAGGTCACAACTATGGTTGCTGCCAATGTCTCAGTCCCTGGAGAGGTCTCACCTCTCACCAAGATGCACCCAGACCCTATCCAATGAGTCTCTTTTCACCAAAGAACTGTGCACCTTCCTTTCTGGTGATTTTAAGTTGCTTTCCAAAATGGGTGAATTTGTGCATTGGCCCTTTAAAAGCTGGCTTTTTTTTCCCCTTACATCCAATAGCTTTTCTAGGGGTATTCCCCATTGTTGTTAGTAGCCAACAAGGTCACATATCATAACACTCATCTCGGTTGTGCTGGGTCAAAAAAATGCTTATAGTGGCAACACTTCCCCACTCAGGGAAGAATTGCTCCCGGGTGGCCATCAAGTGCTACAGCTTGTGAAGGTGGCTTTTTTGCTCTCCAGAAGAGAATTCTGTTTCTTCCACCACAGTCAGGACTATCAGGTGTTATAGGGGTTTCTCTTACCCAGTTTTCAGTTCTCTCTCAGGGGTAATTGTTCCAAGATTAGTTGTAAGTCTGCTATGCCCATGGGAGGATGTGAGTTCAGAGTCTGCCTACGCCACCATCTTGACACCAGTCTCCACAACTAGTTTCTAAAAAAATGTCTTTTTTGGTCTTTGCTAAGCCTCTGAATCATACTTTGGGAGCTGAAAGAAATTGGGTACTCTGATTTCAACGTCACCAGTGAAGTATCTAATCAAGAGTAATATAATGCGATGTTATATTTGTATATTCTGCCTCACAGTAGGCAAAATATTCTTACAGATATTATCTTACTTGGGGCTCTCACCAGGCCTGTGCTATAGGCAGGATGGCCAATGTAATCCCCATCTTACATCAGAGAGGGAATGTAAGGGAATGTTAGGGAATCAGACAGGTTAAGCTATTTGCTCAAGATGACATAGCTAATAAGAGAGAGAGGTATATCTAGAATTCACATCTCCTAACTCCAGTACTTTTTCTATTACTTTCTCTTATCTTGATATATCATTTGATTTCTTTCCATAGATACAACAAATAATATATTTTTTAAAATTAAGTTTTAGTTTAAATTAATCAATTATACATCCAAGTACAGATATGCCCAAGATGGTTTCTTACCTAATTTTCTAGGTTTTGCTGGCAGGAGAGTCTACATATTTCAACAGAACCCATTTAATTGAGTGGAAACCAAGTTCTCAGAAGAGACGCCAAGGAAGGAAGAAAGGGCATACCATGTTTTCTCTGTTGTACAAATTCAGTCTATTCCCAAATATTTACCTAGTCCACTGTTCAGATCATTGTTCATATTATTCCTAAGGACAGGGAAACTTGCCAAGGGAGCTAGTGATATAATAATGAATAGTTTAGACAAAACTACAAAGTTTATCTATGTTCTCCCTGACTTCCCTTTCTATTCCTATTTCTGTTTTTAGGTACTAGTATTATACCTACGTGACCAATGCTCCAATTGCTATTACAGATAAAACATTTGATAGTCATTCATTCCAAAGTGCTAAATAATTATCTGATGCTAGAAATATTTCTTTTTAATAAGAGAAACTCAGATAGTGCAATGATAAATGCATAGAAATAAATATCTAACTGCATATTTTAAGGCATCCATTGAGGATAGTTTGAGGATACTGAAATTTCAGAGCCCTTCAAAATGCATCATATGGGCACTCCTATGTATAAAACTGACATAGTCACAGATACTATGTAGAATATAAGGAGACATACAATAAGTGTTACCAAAAAGTTACTTTTACCTGTTGCTTTAATTCAAAATCAAAATCTTATATAAGACAGAGGAAAAGGAGTAAGATAGTTAGGTAAGAGAAATGAAATGTAGATCTCCTACTTCAATATCTTTTTAGAAGACAAGAAGGGGCTCAACCAGGTATTTTCACTAAAAACAGGAATATACTATAAAGTTTCTGAACTTAGATTTTTAAGATTAAGAAAACTTAATTTTTTACATTCTAGACAATAACCTCATTCATATATTTAATGCCTAGTTTAATTGAGCTTATCTTCAATTAATTTGCCATTGTCTCATTCAGACATATGAAATATTAGTACATATTTCCCTTGGAATTCTTTTAATTAAACTGTTTCAAGAGAATAGCAAACATTAGAAATACCTATCCAATAATCGTTAAACAATTCAGAACTGAATATATGTATGTTAGGATCTGTGAAGGACATCTACAGCATAGTAGGGTGACTAACTTTTTAGAGAGCCAATCCAGGACACAGTCATACCAGACCAAAGAAAATAGTATAATATACAATAAATAATTGTACACACATGTATTATGATTTTAATATAAAATAGGTATTTATTTAAAATTTTATATTTTTTGGTATTATTTGCTTTTCTGTTATACAAATGTTATTATTTAAGCAAACAATAGGACTAGTTAACAGTGGCAATTAGTAGTAATTAATAGAACAAATTAAAAAATAGTATGTGTGAGAATAATATAATATTGTGTATTATATTACTATAAGTATAAAAAAATAGTATGTATGAGAATAAAATAATATATATTTATATAATGCTTCTTTCTCTCTCCTGATAAGGATTTTAAGTTTTTATTGGATATTTAAATTTTATAGGCCATATTATTATGTATTCTTTTTTTTTTTTTTAAAGATTTTATTTATTTATTTTTTCCCCCCAAAGCCCCAGTAGATAGTTGTATGTCATAGTTGCACATCCTTCTAGTTGCTGTATGTGGGACTCGGCCTCAGGATGGACGGAGAAGTGGTGCCTCGGTGCGCGCCCGGGATCCGAACCCGGGCCACCAGCATCAGAGCGCGCGCACTTAACCACCAAGCCACGGGGCCGGCCTATTATGTATTCTTAAGATATATAAATATTCAACTTTTAAAAGTTGAATATAAATACAATGGAGCTAATAAATACATATTACCTATATTTAATAAAAATTAACAATGAATGTTTCTTTATGTCCCATGATAAAATAGGATATTTTTTGCTCTTTGTGTTTCCTTTTCCAATAATACTTCTCTGAACCACGTGCAGCCTTTATGATATCCTTCTTTTTTTTTATGTAGTGGTAAAACTGAACGCATTCAAGATCGAGTTCTCTTTGACTTGCAGGTCTCCTCTTCTCAAGCTCACATTGCACTGATTCCTGGTGGCAGTCCAATTCAATGACATCAAGTTAGATATCCTGTCAACAAAGGAGGTTGAGCATGGACTACGACTTTCCTTATTAAGAACAGCAGGTTTCTAGACTTGTAATGAATTAGTTTCCAACTCCCCAAAAATGTATCTATAGACTTATTTTAGTAGACTAGCTTTTGGACATTCAGGCCTTTTGTCTCTTTAAATTCATTATGTAAGGTCACCATGTTTAAAATGTCCATTGTTTTTAGCCATTCTAAAGCACATCAGATGTCATCATAAGTTAAACTTCTCTTTCTCAGGGAAAATGTTTTTAAAGCATAGAGGTAACATGAACCTAAACTGAATGTGGATTTCAAATAAATTACAGTTTTTAGTGTTGTTTTACTTGGTTGCACCTTCCCAGTGACATAATTTGGAGCTCTGAGTCAGTCTTATTTCCCCCCAAATATCATTTTTTCCCTACTGTATGAGTTTTTGCAATAACCATCACATAATATTGAACAACTCAGGTGCAGTTTATTCATCCTTTTCTATGCTCCCTATGGCTTTTTCAAAGATCATCAAACAGTTTTAGAGAAACCGTATACAAATTGTTTTATTGTAGTCCTTTTCTCTATTCTCATCTTCAAACTATTTCCAAATTAGAGGAGGACATTCTTCTTATCCCATAGGTTGAAAATGTGATTTAATGACAGACCAACATTTTAACGTCTTTTCTATTGGCCAGGAACAATGATAGCCATCTTGTAGGCACACGTCTAAGGAAACTATCTTCTTCCATTTCTATAAAGTCAAAAATTTCATTAAGTGCTTCTGCATGTTTTGAGCAAACTCAAACTTTCATTATGAAAGCCTCAATATCACATATAGCAAATCACACCTGTTTTTTAGTACAAAGTGTGCAAGACATTTAGCCAGTCAGATTATTTTCATTGGTAAGAAGTTTATAGACAGAATGAAATTTGCCAAAATTTACATTTTCGCTGTCTGTCAAACAAGCAGATAGATAAGCAAAGTCTGGTTTGTATTTGGAAAACATATTAACAACATTTGGTTTTATGTTTTCTGTGGTTTCATTAAAATCAAAGAAATCAAGATTATTTGAAACCCCTTTTTTCAAATTAAAGTACCTAAGAGCTAGGGTTAATTTTTCTTTGATTCAGTGTATCATGTGATACGCTGTAGAAAATATTATTGTTGGTAAGATCTGATAAAATGAACTTTACATTATAAGAGGCGAAT